>NC_133537.1:9854829-10166671 GCF_048544455.1 Silene latifolia | reverse complement strand
GGCGAGCAAAGGAAGAACTTCAAATTGCTAGTGCCTGCTTTGGAGAGCCATATCTCGAGTTCTACAACAGATATTCAGGTTATTCCAATTGGAGATGAAAGTTTGTCCTCTTATCTTTCCAATGCCACCGGAATCGCCCTGTTTGACCAAGTAACGAAGAAATGACAGCCGTTTGAAGTTCAGTGCGCAAAGCAGGAAAATAAACAGAAGTACTCGATCGAGTAGATTTATGTTCGATCGAGTACTAGCTACAGCGAGGATGATAGTGTCGAGTATAATTAGATTATATCTTATGCTTATCTTATATTTAGTTAATAATAATGATACTACTTAGTATAAATCAGAGTTTTTTAGACCTAAGAGGATATCAATTCATTCCCTGGAGTCAGTTGAGGGAACGGACGACTGCTTATTCTTCATTTTCTCTATTTTTCGGATCAATTGTAATTTCTCTTCCCTTATTCTTATTCATAATTAGTTTTTTCCTAATCTCTATTACTCTCGTATTTAATTTATGCAATTCAATTCTTGTTACTCCTTCTCTATTATGCCTCTTTTAATTAATTGCTTGTTTATTCTTGTTATTTGTTTCATCAATATGCGTAGCTAATCCTCTTGCTACGGTTAGGGGAGTCATGAAACGATGATTTAGATTAATTAGATCGCAGATCCGTCATATTATCATGTTTATGTTGCAATCACTACATATAACTTCAATTAGTTGATTGAGTCGACGCAATTTGACTAGTTAATCCGGTAAGCCTTGACCTGGACCGAAAGGTTGGAAGGGGCGAGACCTGTAGTGAACAATAGGATACTTTAGTGAGGGCGAAAGTCAAGCTAATAGTGTTTTATGGCGAATTGAGACCGAAAGGAGATATTCATAGCCCCTTAGACCATCCCCAAGCAAAGGTCGCGCTAATTAGGTCGCGACCCGATTTTACTCTTAATCTCACCTTATTAACCTTTTCCCATTTTCACCCTCCCAAGCAGAAGGTCACGACCTGGGTCAATAATTCAATCATTTTTCACTTTTCATCATTTCCAATCATTTTCTACCCCACCAAAATATCTCTCTTATCTTTTCACTTCTAATTAAATTTATACAGTACAATATTTTTATTACAAAATAATAATTATATAATAAATATTTTAATTTTAATCCGGATATTAAATAAAAAATTAAATTAATATAACGATCGTATTTTAAATCGAAAGACGTAGTCGAATTAAAAAAAAACTAAAAAAAAAAACTAAAAATACAAGAAAGAAACAAGTTAACGTGGTTGAGATCAGAAATTAGAAAATCAAACTTGGTTCTTGTTCCTCAACATAATCTCCCCTTTTCCAAATTAATCCCCAATTTTTCTAATTTCTCTCCTTTCTTTTATTTCCCAAATCATCTCCTGTTTTATCTAGCTAGTAAGTTCCATCTCCTTATTTCTTCCATATGTTCTCATTTCTTCATCCTAAATTTCTATGCTTTGTTAGTCATCTTTTATTTCGCAAATCACCATCCCAAATCGATTCATCGACATCTTTTTTACATATTATTTCGCAAATCTCCTATCAAAACAAGTCATCGATCTCCATCTCTAGCAAAACGAGTCATCGATCTCCATCATCGATCTTCATCAGCGATCTTCATCATCGATCACCATCAGCGATCTTCATCAACGATCATTGGGATCAACTTAAATCGATATCAACTTAGATCTACATCAACCAATTGATAAATCAATTCCTCTCCTTTCTTTTACCCAGATTGCATCAGCAATTGATAAATCATTACATCTTTAATTGAGGTAAATAATTTAATTAACTTTACTATAATTACTACCATTAGTTGTGTATTTAATGTCTTTTGTGAAACTGTATCAAAACATTCCAAAATTGAGTTCATTCTATAGATAATTTAAAAATATAGTTGGTTTTTGTATGCGTATATTGTTTTGGTTCTTACTTTGGTTGCAATTCTTAATTTACTTTTCCATATCTTCTTCTTTAACTTTGGCAGAAAAGAGGGAAAGCGTCAGTGTGGCAGGCCGTCAACATCTCCAAGCATTTGATTTCTGCCTTTTTTTTAATTATTCCAACCAACCAGAAGGTGACACCTAGGAGGTCACCAACTGGGTCAATAAGTTGGAGAAGAGGTCACAAATTGACCTCTTTGGCAAGAAGGTCACGTTAATTTGCTCCCTAATCACAATTAAGGTGACCCAAGCAAGGTCATGACCTAGCAATTGACCTTGCTTGGGGATGGTCTTAGACTGGTTTAGTGACCTATCTGTGACCTTAGCTATCTTTATCTGGCTTACATTGATGACCTGACACCCTAGTCTCCTCCTTTATTGTTTAGAACTTAATTTCCTTCTTATTTCCTCTCTTTTAATCTCCTAATAGTTTTAGTAAAACAATTTAAACCCCATTTTTGTGACATTCCGACAGACCGTGTTAAACAGATAGATAGCAACTTAGCCTCCCTGCGGAGATCGACCCTATTTCCACTAGCTTCTGTTAGTTGAGTTAGGTATTTATTTTTGGTACAGAACGACCGTATCAAATTTTGGCGCCGTTGCCGGGGAGGCGACGCCTTTATCTGTTTTAATTTTGTCTGTTTTTCGCCTCAAGGGAAGACTGAGTACCTTGAGGTCGTTCTACTTTTTTTCTTCAGCGCTGTTTTGATAGGTCTACAGGTCTATTAGTCAGTTTTTAGAAGAAAATTGTCGAAGGGAAGGCTTGAGTACCTTCGACTCTTTTGCCAAGATGACGTCCGTCTCTCGACTTATTGCTCAGTTCGAGTTTCAAACTGAAAGATCTACTAATTGGGAAAGGAAAGAATCTTGGGGTTGTGGTAATCACTATATCAACACCAACACCATTCCGTCTCATGAAGAACCCGTGTCACCCAATGTTGAGAATGATTTCTATGACTCGGATGACGAATTCCTATCGTACTTCAAGAGTTTATGCGCAGATTTAAGCCCTGTACAGGAGGAATCACTCGATCGAGTGACTAACATTGGTCGATCGAGTGATTTTCCAGGAGAAAGTGCTCGATCGATTAGTAAATCTGCTCGATCGAGTGGAATTCAGGAGGAAAGTGGTCGATCGAGCAACAATTACGCTCGATCGATCAAGACGAAGGGGAAACAGTTAGATCGACTAATAGACATGCTCGATCAGCCCCAGAAGCTGCGGAAACTGTTAAATCGTCACCAACGCCTATTCCAAGTGACGATACAAAGGAACATACGGTCAACTCCTATTCTGTTCAAGTTCCTTATCCACAACGATTGCTGCCACACCGTAGATTTCTGGACCGCATACGAGCTTTCAATGTCGCTGCTCATTACGATGAGATGATCACTCAGGTACCTACTTATGCTAATTTTATTTCTCAAATTGATTGGTCTGAGAGGGATGCTAGTGAGACGATAATGAATGTAGCTATGACTGAAGAGTGTAGCACACTTCTTCGAAATGGGACCCCCCTAATATGTCTGACCCAAGTCGTTTTCCTATTCCGTGTTCTATAGGGACCCATTCGTTTGATAATGCTTTATGTGACCTCGATTCTAGTGTCAACATTTTACCTTTGTCGCTGGCGTTGAAATTGGGACTGACTAAGTTTATGCACGCTAGAACGACTATCCAGTTGGCTGATTACTCTTATGTACGGGTCAAAGGAGCTTTACATGACGTACCTGTTAGGATCAGGAATTTCTATATTACCGCAGATTTCATTGTCTTAAACATACCCGAAGACCGCAATGTTCCCATTATTTTGGGACGACCATTTTTGTGCACTGCTGGCGCAATTGTTGATGTCGGGGTAGGGACACTTACCTTTCAGGTCGGAGGAGAGGACTTGGTTTTTACTAAGTCCGATGACCCTAGGGAGTCCATACCTATCATACCTTGCATTGATATTCCCCTTGTAGACTCCGTTGACATTCCGTCTGAGCCGTCTTTTGAGTCACATATTGTCGTTGCTGTTGTAACACCTCCGCCCCATTCTGGGAGCGAATTGGAGGGACATTGTTTTATTTCTCTTCTTACAGGTCTTGACAAGTTCACAGACCCGAGAGGCGAGATGGGTGCTCTGAGTCTGGAATCCGGAACTGCCTGGATAGACGACCCATGAGGAGGTGTTGATAAAGCTACACCGTCTAGGAAGAAGCTGCGTGATGAGACAATAGTTTGGGACCCGGATGCTGTGGGAAGCTGCTGTTCTTACATTGCCAAGCTGTGGATGCCGGATGTCCGCTTGACGATTGCTGAGGTAACCGCGTCCAGTCAGAGGCCTAGTAGTGGGCCAATGATTTGTGTTGTTGGATGATATGGGAAGAAGGTCGAGCTGGGACCTGACTGAAGCTAGCGCTACCCGGGAGGCAACCCGAAGATTTGTTTTAAATTTCTTATTTTATTTCAGTTGTAATAAATGGTCCTCGTACCATAAACCTATATCAGTATGCTTGCTTAGTTAGTTTGCGGGCTGTTTTTCATTGCATCTTTGCAGGAATTCTACTCGATCCTTAAGCTGCAGAAAGACGAGTTACTCGATCGAGTAACTTTCTACTCGATCGAGTAAAAAAAAAAAAAAAAAAAAACCCTCGATCGACCACTATTCCTCTCGATCGAGCTGTTTTGGACGCCCATTGCTTGGATAGCTTCTTGTGACGATGTTTCGGAGCTATTAGTGACCTCCCACGTTGCTGGCTGGTTTGGGGAGGTCCCTTTTTCGCGTATCTTGTGAGTTTTCCGCATTTACTCTCTTTCTCTCCTAGTTTGCATTTCCTTTCCATGTTTTGGTACAATGAGGGCATTGTACGGTTCGGTTTGGGGAGATTATGCATCCATATCTGTGTCTGCATGTTGTTTTTATTGCATTTCTGTTATCACGTCTAATTTCGGTATGCATTGTTGTTTATTTTTATAAAAAATTAAAAATCTCATAAAAATTAAAAAAAAATGTTAAATCCAAAAATAATCACGTTTATTTTTGCATATAGGTTGAGTCGGAACGGTAGATTTCCGTGATGACAATGCTCTATAACTTGTCATTTTTACTTGAGCCTTGCACTTCTTTTGATAGTTATTAGCTTTGTCATACGCATAGTCTACGAGTTTCTGTTCAAATATAGCCGACTGTTTAGACTTGACCTATAAATTGGCAAACTACTTCATTAATTTCTGAGATATTAGAGCCCATAACTGGTGACATTCATGACTAGTTCATTAGGAATTGAGAGTAGCACTCCTTGCATAGCATGTTCATCATTTTTGCACTTTTATGACATTCAATTTCTTGTCAAATGCACATATTCGGGTTTGTGATCGGTGTCACATGCAGGGAGGTGCTTGCAAATTTCCTTTTCTTACATTTTTCACCCATCTAGCTCCACTTAAGCCAAATTTAGCCTTTTGACCCATTAGCTACATCCATAATTAGCCTGCCTTGTCAAGCTAGTTTAGTGTGACTGTTGTGGTATTTAGATCCATGTTGCGAGTTTGGCTCATTTTTATTGTTTGGAGTTGGTAGGAAAATGAGAAAGGAAGGAGAAAAAAAAGAAAAAAAAGAAAGACGTGAAAGAAAAAAAAAACGAAAAAAAAATGAAAATGAAGAAAGCTGGAACGTGAGAAAAGAAAAAGAAAGTTTGAAAAAAAAATTGATTTGTTTTAGTTAGTTCATTCAGACGGTATTAAAAAAGGGTAGTTTGTGACCGTCTGACTCCTCCATTCTTATTCTATATTGTTTTGAGGAGATTGTGTCTGAGTTTAGTGAGCTTTGTGCCAAATGAAGGGCACTTGTACTTAGTTTTCCAGTCAGTTGAGATTCGGATGGTTTCATTATGGTCCTGTTAGAAACTAGCTTGACGCTTTTACCTCCACATTTCTATAACATGTTTTGCCTTTCTCACCTGAACCTCACTATTCCCAAATTATTTGTAAGCCCTCGGCTGTGACGGACATTATTGGTTGGAGTGTGTGCATTAGTACTTGAATTGTCTTTCATTTTAGTTGCATGCATGCTATGTAGGTCGCAGTTAGGTGAGTGACTGTCTTTCCTTCTCTCTTTTACATATAACATTCACCCTTTGCTTCATGAGAGAAGAGTGACCACGAGAGAGTCCGATTTTGTTGGTCTTGCAAGGTCGATAGGTTGGTGTAGATACCTCATTTCTGCACCTCTCGCAAACCACCCGGTGATGATTGGGCCGCATGTTTGGTACGCGGAACGATTTGTGACAATTCGTAAGATTATCGTCAAGTGATTGCTCAAATATTAATGTCTACCTCTTAATTTTCATCTACGTCCCGATACGGTCGTTTTGACAGTAATTAGAGTACATTCGGAGTCCGGCCTAAAACCGTCTCCATTTTCTCAAACCGTTAAATCCCGAGTCGAAATGTTCTCGAATGTTCCTGGATATTTCTATTCCATATCTCATAAATTTTATCTTTTAGTAAACAATTTCCCGTAATATTCACATAAGATATTAAGGAAAACCGAATTATTTCCGTCCTACCATAACTCAAACACGGAAATCTTTCTTCCGCAGAGGAAAACCCCTTGGGAACAAATGACGCGGCCCAGTCTTTGCGCCTCTTCCAAGAGACGCAGTGGCTGCTGCGCCTCTTCCCAGGCCCTTTTCTGCGTGATGGGGCATATTCTGCACCCGCTGACCGAGTCAACATATTGAGCAAGGTCAAAGATATCCACAACAAGTCAACGACTTAGACAAACTAGCAACCGACGCAGCCCGTCGGCTGTCTCTTGGGTCTCGGTGGGACAACTAGCCGGTAGGGGCACATATCCGCGTACTCATATCCAAGACCCCTCGGCATGGAGTCAACGGGGCCCGCCGGCCTGCCATGGGTCCCCGACCGAGGGTAGACCGCCTTTCCACCGCTAGCCACTTGGCCACTTGGCCACTACGTGACAAAAGGTGAAAGTCTATAAATACTCCTCAACCCTCATTGAGGAAAGGATCCACAATCTAACCTAAAACACCTCATAATCTGGTAATATCTTCCTTATCTCTCTACAATACATACTTCGCCAAGTATCACACAACTTATCTCTTTAAGTTCACTGACTTGAGCGTCGGAGTGAGCACGCTCGGCCAAAGTCGAGCCCTCAGTTTGTTCATTGTTTCAGGAGAGGCCGAAAGAAGGATTCAACCAAAGACGTCATTCTACAAGCCACGAGTGGTAACAAATAACTGCTTCGGAATTACACCCGGAATAATTGGCGCCGTCTGTGGGGAAAGATACTAGAAGCTAGTCAAAATCCCGTAAAAAAAAAAAACACGAAACCCACCCAACGAGCTAAGAAGATGTCGAAACAACCAGAGACGGTGCTTGTGGAAACTGAATTCTACCAAGATGACACATTCCACAACTCCGAAATCGGGCAGTCCCCCACCGGCCGTATCACTGATACGACGAACGGGATGCCAAAGGAACAAGACACACCGCTGCCCGCCGACCAAGTCACTATCATGGGACATGTGGTTGATGCAGCTAAACTGAAGCTACTCCTGGAACTAATGGGTAGCACGCCGACTCACACTGTCACAACGACAAGAGCGGCGGCACCCCCACAAGAGACCAGGGCCCAAAAAGTGACTCCGAGAAACTTGAACGGAGCATTGGAAGAAGCTGACCACGTCAAGACGCCGGGGGAGCCCAGAGTGCAAGTGGTAGACCTGAGTCCTTCCCGCACTCGCGGGAAGACAGGTGTCGCCGCAAAGACCGACGAGGCTGCCCCGCAGGAGTGAAAGAAGTCCGACTCACCAGAGTCGGAGAAGAAGTCCGACTCACCAGAGTCGGAGAAGAAGCCCGACTCACCAGAGTCGGAGAAGGAGCCCTTCCCGCCACGGGGAGAGGAGACGGACTAAGGATGTGAGGAGCCGATCGCCGCGTGTCATTCGACACGTGGTCAGACAGCCCCTCGACGCCTATGTCCTAGAGGTCCCGGTGCCGGCTAAGCTAAAGTTGTCACCCATATCATACAAAGAAGAAGGCGACCCAACCGACCACGCCGAGGGTTTCGAGTCTTACATGTCGGTATGGGAGCAACCTGATGAGGTTTGGTGCCGAGTCTTCCCAACGACTCTGCATGGGATGGCATAGAGTTGGTACAAGGGGCTACCCGATGGGTCGGTATACTGTTATGCCGACCTAAGGGACACATTTTTGGCCCAGTATTCTTGCAATAAGAGGAGGGCCGTCGAGACATCGGACCTCCCGACTATCGAGACGGGGAGGCGAGTCTCTCCCGAAGTTATGTGAAGAGGTTCGGCGCCAAGGTTCGGCGATTCGTGAGCTGAACAGTGAACTGGCGGCCTTCGCACTGATGAAAGGCCTCCCGAGAGGAGACTTAAAAAACGAGCTCATAAAGTGCGGCGGCCTGAACCTAGACTCCGCCAGGAAGATGGCCGACCAAACCATAAAGGTGGAGGACTACCACAAAACATGGGTAGGCCCCAGCGAGGCCGGGCACTCAGAGAGAAAGAGCCGCCGGGAGGACAACCCGGACGAAGGACGCCGTGACAATAATAGGTCACGGTCTGACAAGTCCGCCAGGAAACAGAACTCGGCGGGCGCCGGGGGGAGTTCGGGACCGTACTACCAAAAGCGGTACAATGGTCACACCCCCCTGGTCGTATCTGCTGCCGAGGTCTTCTCCCTGAGCAAGAATGAGGGTCAGAAGTGGGAAAGGCCTCCCAAGGCGAGGGGGGACGGTGACACGAGCCAGTACTGTGAGTACCACGGCCACACCGGTCACTTAACTGACAACTGCCGGCATCTGAAGAATGCCATTGAAGAGCTGATCCGGAAGGGGAGCCTCAGCAAATATGTTGCCGGAGGCCAAAAGACTAATACCGGCGGCTCAAATAAAAAATCTGTCTTTGAACGGATAGGAGTAATCCATGTTGTCATCGGGGGCAACGAGAACGGTGGGTCCGCTCATGGGCACAAACGGCACCTGAACGAGCTATATCAGGCCATCAACTTTGTGCCCAAAACAGCGATCCCCGCTTCCAACATCCCCGACATAACTATTTGGAAGAAGGACTACGAGGGAGTCATCGCGCCGCACAGCGACCCACTTGTAGTCCACTTGGACATAGCCAACCACCTGGTCAAGAGGTGCCTGATTGACACAGGCGCCTACACGAACATTATGTTCAGGGCGTGCTTTCTCAATCTCGGTCTGAAGAGTAAGGACTTGAGCCCCTGCACCAATCCGTTGTACAGTTTTTCCGGGGCAGGCCTGGTACCCCTGGGGTCAATCAGGCTGCCGGTGATGTTCGGCGAGGGGAATGCGGCTAAGAATGTCCTATCTGAGTTCGTGGTCATTGACGGCTCGCCCGCCTACAACGTTCTCATAGGCCGAGTCACTCTGAGCGAGGCCGATGCAGTAATGTCCATCCGGGCCCTGACACTGATGTATGTCTCGGACCGGGGGGGAGTGCATAAACTCGTTTCAAAGGATGAAAAAGACGAAGTAGTCAACGTCCAGATATCTGCCAGAGGGTGCAACATGCAATCCCTCAAAGTGGCGAAGAAGTCAGAGAAGGGGAAAAGCCCATCCTTGCAACAGGAGGGCGACCTCATGGATGCCACTGTCGGCATGGTCGAAGGAGCGGAGACCGAAGAAGTGGAAATTGACCCAGGGCGCACCGTAACTGTCGGTGTCAACCTGGAGCCAAAATTCAGGGCCGCTCTCCTAGACCTGCTGAGGAAGAACAAAGACGTCTTCGCTTACTCGGCGACCCAAGATGCCGGGCGTGAGCGGGAGGTAATTGTTCACAAGCTGAACGTACTCTCCACCGCTCGCCCTGTCAAGCAGAAGATGAGGAACTCCTCAGCCGAGAAAGATGAGGCCATCAAAGCCGAGGTAGATAAATTACTAGCGGCGGGCTTTATCATGCCTTGTACTTATCCTGAGTGGTTAGCTAATGTTGTAATGGTGAAGAAATCATCGGGGGCGTGGAGGATGTGTGTAGATTTTACAAATCTTAATAAAGCGTGCCCCAAAGATTGCTATCCCTTGCCTCGAATAGATAGTTTAATAGACGCCACGACAGGCTACACTATGCTGAGCCTGCTGGACGCCTTCTCAGGGTATCATCAGGTATTCATGGCCGAAGAAGACATGCCTAAATGCGCATTCATCACCGGTAACGGCACATACATGTATAAAATGATGCCGTTCGGTTTGAAGAACGCCACAAGCAACTTACACAAGACTAGTGGACAAAGTGTTCCAAAAAAAAAAGGGCGAAACATTGAGGCTTACGTCGACGATGCTATTGTAAAAACAAGTCGACAAATGAGCACCTAGCCGATTTACACGAGACATTTTGTTCACTGAGGAAATACAAGATGAAACTTAACCCAATGAAATGCAACTTCGGTGTCCGGTCAGGTAAGTTCCTCGGCGTGCTTGTCAGCGCCAGGGGAATTGATGCCAATCCAGAGAAAGTCCAAGCAATCCTGGACCTGCCGTAGCCGAGGAATCGAAAAGAGGTTATGATGTTGACCGGGAGGATGTCGGCTCTAGCCCGTTTTATCTCTCGGTCAGCCGACAAGAGCACCCCATTCTTCAAAGTGTTGAAGGGAAATAAGGACTTCAGTGGGGGAGGAACAGAGCACGGCTTTCGGGCAACCGAAAGCTCATCTTCAAACTCTCCCAACCCCCGTCCGGCCGATCTTTGGGGAGACGCTATATCTATACATAGTAGTTACCTCGGCCACGGTCGGTCTGCGTGATCATCATAGAAGAAGACAAACAACAACACCCAATCTACTTTGTCACCATACATTGTTGCCCGCCGAAAGAAATTACCCGCCGATTGAAAAAGCGACCTTTCTTTGTCGTCGTTGCCGCAAGGAAACTGAAACCTTACTTCGACGCACATCCCGTGACGGTCTTAACCGACCAACCATTGGAGAAAGCATTGGAAAAATTCGAGCAATCTGGCAGGCTCATCAAATGGGCAGTAGAGCTATCCGGCTTCGGCATTCAATACAAGGCGAGGCCCTCGATAAAGGGACAGGCACTTGCAGATTTCCTGGCCGAGTGCACATATCAAGAAGAGCCAAACCCCGGAGTATGGGAGGTATACACCGACGGGTCCTCCACGACAAACAGCTCAGGAGCCGGCGTACTTATCATCAGCCCAAACGGGGACGAGTTTGAGTACGCCTTGAAATTTACCTTCTCGGCCTCAAACAACGAATCCGAATACGAGGCGGTGATAACTGGAGTCGAGCTAGCTAGATCTGCCGGGGCGGAGCACATCATTTTGAAAACAGATTCATTTTTAGTGGCTAATCAAATCAGAGGAGAGTACGAAACTCGAGACGACGGGATGGTAAGATACCTGGAAAGGGTAAAAGCTGACACTTCAAAATTGAAATCTTTCCGGATACAATGCATTCCCAGGTCTGAGAACAACCGAGCCGACGCTCTCTCAAAGCTTGCCAGTTCAACCATCAAGAATGTCAGTCGAACCGTGCTGGTGGACATCAGGAATGCCAAAAGCATTACTGAGACCGTCGGCATGGTGGGCGACATAGAGGCCGAGACGACGTGGATGACTCCAATAATGAAGTACAAACTGATGAACGAATTACCGGAGGACCGCTGTCTCTCACGAAAGATAAAGAGGATCGCGAAAGAAGGTACTTGGTGTTTGAAGGAGAATTATACAGGGGTCCGTGACAAGGCCGCTCTTGAAATGTGTCGGCCCGGCCGACGCGGAGCTAATACTTGACGAGAAATTCACGAAGGCATCTGTGGGCATCACATGGGGCAAGAACACTAGCCCACAAAGCTCTCCGAGCCGGCTACTTCGGCCCACCATGCTTGAGGATTCCGAGCCAAAACCAAAAGGTGCAACAATCTGTCAAATGCATGCTCCGGTGATACATGCACCTTCCCGAGACCTGCAGCCGGTACTTAGTCCCCTTCCTTTTGCACAGTGGGGGATGGATCTACTAGGGCCATTTCCAACGGCATCCGGAGGAAGGAAGTACTTGATTGTCGTCGTTGATTACTTCACCAAATGGGTTGAAGCTGTCGCAGTGCCTGCCAAGACGACGGCGGCCGTAAGAAAGGTAATCTGGGAAAATGTCATAACTCGTTTTGGGTTACCCCAAGTCATGGTATTTGACCACGGCCGAGAGTTTTGGAGTGACACAATAATGAACTGGTTGGAAGAACTTGGTATCAAATTTGCATACTCCTCCGTCCCCGCCACCCACGAGCAAGGGACAAAGGCGGAGGCAACCAATAAAACAATCCTCGGCGGTTTGAAGAAGAAGGTTGAAGACCTAAAGGGAAGATGGGCCGATGAACTACCGGCGTCCTGTGGTCCCTTCGAACCACGAGAGAAAGAAGCAACGGGTACATCCATTCCACTTAGTCTACGGTCCGGCGCCCCCGCCAATTGAAGCAACAGTGCCAACATTCAGAACGGCCACCTTTAACCCGGTTAAAAATGAGGAAGGTCTAAGAACCTCCCTAGACCTGGTCGAAGAAAGCCGAGATACATCACACCTCAACTTGGCAGTATACCAAAACCGAATGAGAAGAGCCTACAACCGAAAAGTCCACAAAAGGGACTTAAAAGTAGGGAATCTAGTCCTAAGAAAGTCGGCCGCCACCAACAAAGGGAACAACAACAACAACAACAACAACAATATCAGAGCCTTAATCCCAAAATGATTTGGGGTCGGCTGACATGAATCATCCTTTCGAACCGTCCATGGGTGAACGCACACCTCAAAAAGCGAATAAAAAAAAGGGAAGATGAAAAACAAAAAGGAAGAACGAAAATGTAATGGAAAGTCAAGGTAAACTTAGGGGTTTTAAAATCGAATTCCGTCCTTCTTTTATAAACACTTAAAATTTAAATCGAGAGAAAAGATTAAAACGATTTTTAAAAACCGAAATAGAGTTAAGGCTTCGGAAACACCAACAAAGGGAACATTCATGGTAAATTGACGGCCAACTGGGAGGGTCCTTACAAAGTGGTTGAAGAAATGAGGCCGGGTACATACCGGCTGACAGATATGGAGGGCGTGCCTTTGATGAGCCATTGGAACACTGACAACCTCAAGAAGTACTTTGTATAGCGGCGGAGGTGTCCAAAAACTGTTGTTGGCACCCCAACGCGTGTTTATATCCATTGAAAAATCATCCAAGTTTTCCATCAAAGTGTTTATCCCCTCCATAGTCATATCGAGGTAGACGCCACGACCCAAGCCGGGCAGTCACCCCAAGAAGTAGACGCCACGGCAGTCACTGCCATTGCAGTTGATACTCGCGAAAGCGACCAACATGGCTTAGGAACGTATAAGTACAGTTGAGACGCAATTCTAGCCGCCTCGGCCAACCGAAGGCCTGGCAGAGGAAGCGATCAATATGTCTACAGATACGAACGCTGCCGAGCCGTAACCTCTAGCCGCCTCGGCCAACCGAAGGCCTGGCAGGGGACACAACGGTCGATACGCTAACATGTTCACAATGCGGTTTGGAAAACGCAAATCGGACGCCTCGGCCAGACCGAGAGTGAAAGAGGAAGCGACCAACATGCCAACATGTTTAAAAAACGTTAAACACAGTTGAGATACGCATTCTAACTGCCTCGGCCAGGCCAAAGGTAAAAACGAAAAAGCGCTCAATTAATAACGAAAGAAGACAAGTGAAGGATTGTGATCAAAGCCCCGGCCAAGCCGGGGGCCAATAAACAAACGCTATTGAAAATGATTAAAAGGAGAATACAGACGACGGCCGTCCCCATAGGGATAAGCCAAAACACAACCTACCAAAGTTTTACAAAAAACAAGGAAAAGAAGAACAAAAGGTTACAGACATATCATTTGAAGCGCCAAAAGATGGCAGGGAGGAAAGGCTTAATAATTGGCCCCCGAACAGCTGAAGCTATCCGAGATGCCGGGTGAGCCTGGTGACGACCGCCCGTCTCCCTATGCCTATTGCTTCTTGCCATCGGCGGCGTCAGCAGCATCGTCTTTGGTAGGCGACCCAGAAACTGTCTTGGCAGCTTCAGCCTCAGCAGCCTCAGCTGCCCTCATTCTCTCGGCTTCCTCCTTGGCCGCCTTAGCCTTCTCAGCAAGGGCCGCCTTCTCCGCGGCCTCCTCTTCCTCCTTCTTCACCCTCGCCCCCTCAGCGGACTTCTCCTCCGCGGCCTTATCCTTAGCTTCAAGCTTGTCATCAAGCAGCTCGTCAAATTTTGGCCACGGAAAGGAGTCATCAAGAAAGAGCTCCCCAATCACTTCCCTGGCGGCTTCTTCGGCCAGGTCCCGGTATTGGGCGCACATGTTAGGGAGGATAACGCGTTGGAGCGTCTCAATGTCCTCCTCTCTCTGGGCGATGATAGCCTTCTTATTCCGAACCACCTTCCCCTGAGCCTGAAACATGGACTTCCATTCGTCCCTCTTCTTAGCATTAAAGTCGGCGACTTTCTGAAGGTGGTCACGCCCCTCCAGCAGCTTAGCGGCATCAGCCTCCGCAGCCTCAACCTTAGCTCTCTCAGCAAGAACGGCCTTTTCAGCGTCCTCCCTAAGTTTTCGCTCGCAAGAAGGACCGCCTCTTCGACCCTCGGCCTTGGCCCTCTCGCTTCCTTCTTCGCAAAGATCGAGTTCAAGCCCGAGCCGCTCGAGCGTGGGGGCGGCTTCGGCCATGGCCTTTTCTTGCTCCACAATAAGAGCACCGGCCACATCAGCCCACTTCGACAGCATCCTGGCCAAACTTAGGCCCTCCGACCTAATCTGGACGGGGGTAGGCTTCGGGAAGGAGGAGACGACGGCGACATCTTGACCAACCGTCTGCGCAGCTTGCTTCTCAGCACGCCGTTCAACAGTGTGTCCGGTAGACGGCGGCGGTTGATCTACAAAAAATTCAATCAAAGCATCCATGTCAACATTCATGGACATACCAGAGAGCCTGTCATCAGGAACGCCTAATGAACCGGCTAAGTCTGAGCCACAGGATAGATCTGTACCAGGCATGGCCTTCTTGGCCGGACGACCCATTTCTTTGCCGGCCTCGGCAGCAGTAGCGGCAGTAGAAGCAGAAGCAGCAGCGACAGCAGCGACAGCAGTGGGCTCTTTCCTCTTGCGGAAGAGAGGAGATTCCACTGCCAAGGTGACCACCTCCTCGGCTGTAATATCAACGACCTCCACCGTCTCTTTTTGGACTGAAGGGATGGGAGGTGGAACTGATGTCGACGCCGTCGCCGCCGAAGACTTTGTTTTCTGCGCCCGGTGCGATATGTTACCAGCAACCTTCGCCTGGGCCGCCGTCGTATCTAAGCCCTTCAGCTGCTGATCCATGAGATCATTTGGCGCCGGTCTGCGATCACGAGCCTGGGCCTTAGGATGCAAATCAACAACTTGCTTTATCAAGTCCCATTCTCCTAAGGATATCTTCAGACAGATCCGAGCCAAAACGGTCTGCAAAGGAAACGAAGCAAGGGTTAAGTAGAAGAAATAAATCAAAGTTCAAAAAACAGAAACATTAAAAGCAGAGATGGCCTCACACCGACCCCACTCACCCTGCCTGAGGGCCGGTATGAGGCCGACGTGGCAGAGCAGCTCATCCTGAAGAATGATCTGCGTCGGGGGAAACCATCCCTTCGGCATCCCATTCTTCTCAGCCTCAAACAGCCTCATCGCCCGCTCCTCGTCCGCATTGAGAGGGACCCTGCTGGCGTCCATCTTAAGCTTACTCCGGGAGACCCATTTGTCATGCTCCCCTTACTCTCGCACCGCAAGTTGACACGGTCTTTGGAAGGACCGGGCGATGGATAATCCTTCGGAACCTTAACGTACACCCACCGCTCCTTCCAGTCCTTGCAGGAAGAAAGCTTATCAACGGAGACGTAACCCGGCTCCGTCTGCACGCTGTACCACCCAACGCGACCAGGGGCTGACGGCCGAAGATGATGAATCCGGCAGAATAAGTTAACCGTGGGGACCTCCTCCTTGAAAAGACAGAGCCACACAAAAGCCGACTATAGTCCTAATGGCCAACGGGTGCAGTTGGGCCACGGCGACGTTCATGGCTTTGATTATGGCCATAACGTATTCATTCAGAGGAAACCGGAGCCCATACTCCAGGTGTCTGATGTATACGCCGATACCGCCCTTGGGAGGACAACAGACCGCCTGACCTTCCCCAGGAATAACAATCTCATACCCCCTGCCGAAGGAGAAATGATGTTCGAAGAATTCAGGGCCAGAACAAGTGGCAAATTTATGGGTCCAAGCACGGTCAGGGCCAACCTTACAGGCGTCGCCGTGATCCAGGACGTACGGCCTCTTGTCATCAGCATGAGCCCTTTCCTCATCATCACCGTCATCATCAACATCATCATCATCCTCCCAATCCTCCAGAGCTTTTGGATCAACTTCAGGAGAAGGAGACCTAGGGCCCCCAGACCTTATCGGAATGGCGGCCAGTGCCTCCTCCTCATCAAGGCGCGACGGGGAACCCCCCGGCGCAAGGTTACTAGGTCCGACATCAGCAGAAGACATGTTCACAACAAAGTTAACAATTAAAAGTTGGAAAATTTGTTTGTTTACCTTGAAGAAAAAGTGCTACGCCGAAGTAACGATTCTGAAGATTAGAAGAGAAAGAAACCCTTGAAAATCTAAGAAAGAAATTTTTTTTTTGAGAAGATGAACTTTGTGCGAAAATTAAGGGGCATACTGCTCTATTTATAGAGCAAAGCCCACGAAGACGGACCAATCAGGGCAAAGCCCATGAAGCGTCAACCAATCAACGCCGAGCCATGTGTCAAGCATGCAGCCATGAAATGTCAATCGACAAACAGTTACAAAACTTCTTCAACACGCCCCTTGGTATCTACTTGCCAAACAAATTGATTCAACCAAGCTTGCGGACCGGGGGGGGCAATCAAAAGCACACGGCACTCACAACCTCGGTCTCGGTTAGCGCCACTTTCTTTTCCACATCTGATGTCCATTACACATCCATGTGGAGGAGGGATATGATACGGTACGGCCTAAGCGGAACCAAGCCGAGGTAGAAGAAGCCGGGGCAGAAAATTTCAACTTGCGCAGAATACGCTCAACACTCATCGAAGGTCCATACCACGGCATAGACTACGCTGGGGGCAAATTGATGGGGCATATTCTGCACCCGCTGACCGAGTCAACATATTGAGCAAGGTCAAAGATATCCACAGCAAGTCAACGACTTAGACAGCCTAACCGACGCAGCCCGTCGGCCTGTCTCTTGGGTCTCGGCTGGGACAACTAGCCAGCCGGGGCACATATCCGCGTACTCATATCCAAGACCCCTCGGCTTGGAGTCAACAGGGCCCGCCGGCCTGCCATGGGTCCCCCGGCCGAGGGTAGACCAGTCTTTCCACCTGCTAGCCACTTGGCCACTTGGCCACTACGTGACAAAAGGTGAAAGTCTATAAATACTCCTCAACCCTCATTGAGGAAAGGATCCACAATCTAACCTAAACCACCTCATAATCTGGTAATATCTTCCTTATCTCTCTACAATACATACTTCGCCAAGTATCACACAACTTATCTCTTTAAGTTCACTGACTTGAGCGTCGGAGTGAGTACGCTCGGCCAAAGCCGAGCCCTCAGTTTGTTCATTGTTTCAGGAGAGGCCGAAAGAAGGATTCAACCAAAGACGTCATTCTACAAGCCACGAGTGGTAACAAATAACTGCTTCGGAATTACACCCGGAACACTGCGTATTTCTCGTATCTTTTTCATATCTTTCCGAGATTCACTTCCAAAGAGTCTCCGAAACCCTAATTCCTTCACGTGATTAGTATAAATAGGAGCCTTCGCTCCTCATATTTCTCACGCGAGTGTCCGCCCTTCTCTTCTCCCTTTGCATTCTAGACTTTGTTCTTACTTTTTGGCGTCTACGTGCTTGAACTTTCGACCACGTAAGCTCGGATCCTTCTGAGTACCAGCCTTTCCGTTTGCATGACCGACCAATTTGACCAACTACACCAATAATCAACTTAATTAACTTAATCGTTTTCCTCTTACGAGGGCATCTTCTTTGCATTCGCGTCGAGCATCACTAATCGATATCTTAGTCCTTCTCGTTTCGTCAACATGTAAGTCTGAGGGTGTAATCTCTCCTTTTATTTATTGTATTTATTTATTGTATAATCAATTGTAAGGTTTACGTCAAAAATACCATTAAAACCGATTCCTAAAACCGTGCTTTAAAACCTCTTTTTACGGATTTCCAGTAGATAACCGTCGAGAAAGGACGCAGCAACTGCTGCGCCTCTTCGAAGGAGCGCAGTTCCTGCTGCGCCTCTTCGTGAGGCTGACGCAGTTCCTGCTTCCTTTCTTCTTCGTTCGTCCTCTGTTATTCGTCAGTTTCTTTCTTTTGTTTCGTTTGTTTGTTAATTCTTCATCATAGCATGATAATCTCATATGTATATTATAATCATCATCATTAATATGTTTTAATCATCATAAATCCGACTTAAATCTCAAATAATCCAATGTTTGCGGGTTTTCATCATTAAATTCAATTCCGGGTTTTAGAGATTCAATTCGTTCATATTGGGTTTCTGGGATTCGTCTTTGATATAGTTTTCATCTGTCTTTTGTCGTATTCGTCGCATATTCGTCATTAATCCATCATATCCAACCTAATTTGTTTGACTCATTAATATTTTTCACTTCTGTCATTATTCCATCTTGTAATTAATTCGTTTGCATCCGTTTCATCCATGTTTTACTATTTTCACGACCCGTTCATATGTTAAATAACCTATTAATCACCTTCATCCGAGTAAATATCATCAATTGATCATTAAAATCACCAATTAACATTAACGGCTCGCAATTACGGCTTCACATCCAGAACTGAGCCAAGGAACAGACGCAGCGTCTGCTGCGCCTATTCCAAAGGACGCAGCTCTGCTGCTTTGTTCTGGGCCGAGTTACGTCACTCAACTCCGTTTCTGCCTTGACGTAGTGTAATTAGTTTACATATTAATCAACTATTATCCGTATTATCACGCTAATCCCTGTTCGTTAATTTATTTAATTCTTTCTTTCTTTCTTTCTTTTATTCTTTTTCTCAAATTATCCGTTTTAAAGGTATTTTCGACATAAATCGCCTAATCCATTGTAATTATTGTAATTTCCATTATTGTAATTTGTAATTATTGGTATTTCTTTTATCATTTGAATGTTTTCACATGTAATCGAGCATTAAATCCCACTTCGACCCAATTGTTTGCTAATTATGTGTCAACCGACTTAGTTAAATCTTCACATGCTAGGATTAAAACTTGGATGTTGCATTGCATGCATGCAACCGACAATATATCGAGTACGAATAACTTCCCTAATCATTAGTAGAGGCCGTTATCGAGGCGGGCGGGATTAGGTGTTCGATCAAAAGAGCTTCCTAATACGTACCCTAACCCCTTACTCCAGATATCTGTGAACACCCGTGTTCATTGACATCCACGAGAGTCATTCTAGACATAGAATGCTAAGGGTAACGATTGCTTAGTGTTCATGTCACTACTTTGTGTCTTGACATGACACGAGGTATTCGAACGGTTCCAATTTCCCATAAAAATTGGTGGCGACTCCATACAAAAATGCAAACGCTAGTTCACCAAGCGCCCCCGTGGCCCATTGTCCACAGTTTGGCGACTCCGCTGGGGACAATACACTTACGTGTAGCCAAAAGGGTGAAACTTAAACAAGGTTAGGGAATAGTTTGTACAAGACAATTGTCGGTTTTCATAACTCGGTCTTCCTAGATCGTTCATTCGGCCTTCCTAGGCCCAATCCAACCCATTCGACCAATCGTCCCGTCTAAACGGTCCTAATTCTTATTTGGGCCTAAGGATGGATAGCGATTGACGTCATCCATACCATGATGATTACTCTTGTTTGTATCAAGGGCGTTCACTACTTGAGGAAATGGACTAGGAATCGGCCTTACTCTTGTTTGGTACGAGCCTCTCCACAGACTTCGAGTTTGATGGTTCGGTATGTCAACCTACCCTTTAAACCAAAACCCTTTTAAATGCACTCAGCATCCCGTTATAATGCTTGTATAAATGTTTGTACCTTACGTGATCACCACTTCTAAGCAAAACCATGACGATTTTTCAAAAATCAAAACCCATTTTCAAACAAAATTTCGAAATAGGCCAAATTAGCGCAAAATCCGGTCAAAACTCTGTCCGTTTGTCGTGTCAAAATTCGGGTCACAAGCCCATTTCAAAACCTCACTTCGAGTCCACTCCTACAACTACACTATAGTTGACTAGGACACACATTTTCAAAAAAAACTTGTCTTTCTTCAAAGTTCACTCAACACAAGTGGCGCACACCCACTTCACGAGTCAAACATTTCTTCTTTTAGCAAGTGTGTTAGAATGGTCGATCGTGTTTTGATTCGCCGCCGATCTCTTATCCAGTTTCCAAGATGCCCGGATCAAGTGATGAAACAAATCTCCAACAACTTCAGGATGGTAATGATCGAATCCTATCCGCGATAGCCCAAATGCAAGCTACTCAAGAACAAACCTATGACCGCCTTGAGCTCATCGAGGGCCGTATCTATGCCGTGGAGGGAAGGTTGCCTCCTCATGAAAGTGAAGTACTACGTGACTCTGACAACGAATCCAAGGATGAAAATCCTCTCATGGGGATGACTGTAGCTGAGAAAAGACTCCAATACCTAGAGGAGCAATTGATGTACCTTAAGGGGGATGACATTTATAGGGAGAACAATCGCAAGTATGAGGCCGTCAATTCAAAATTGCCAACTAACTTTAGTATGACGGATATCCCTAAGTTCAAGGGACACGAGAACCCTTTGAACCACATCCGTGCCTTCAAGGATTACATGTCTATCAAAGGCATCAAACCCGAGATGTTCTTAAGGATCTTTCCTTCATCTCTTGATACCATCCCGAGGTAATGGTTCTACTCTTTAGACCACAAAAAGGTCGCTACTTGGGAAGATGCCGCGATCGAGTTCTCTAAGCAATACGCGGATAATGCCGAAATCCAAGTCAACATGCGTACTCTAGAGGTTCTTACCCAAAACGACAAAGAAGGGTTCACCGACTTCCTAAGTAGGTGGAGGAAGACTAGCACTCAACTAGTTGAACGCCCGGATGAGGCTACTCTTGTGGAGAAGTTTGTGGATAATCTCAAACCCATCTATGCCAATCATTTGATATACCAAAACATCAAAACTTTCAAGGACTTGACCGTACTGGGGACAAGGATTGAAGATGACATCCGTAAAGGACTCTTGTCCAAAACGGTAGGTTGAGGATACCAAGGTTCCACAAGTCGTTCATACGGCTCCACTAGCAAGACCGATGAAGTTAACCTTCTCGAACCATCCAAGAAAACTACCCCACCAAGGAAATTCACAAACCTTGGGGACACTTACTCCAACGCTCTAAAAAGGCTAATGAAGCAAGGTAAACTCCAACCCATTGGACCTACTCCCGAACCCGAAAGGAAGTCCAAGTTCTGGGACGAGAATTCGTACTGTGAATACCATAGGGATAAGGGGTACGACACAGAAAAATGTTACAAATTGAAAAACGTGCTTCAAGACATGATCGAAGATGGTCGACTACCAATACCACAGGGAGGTAAACCCAACAACACTCAGAATCCTCTTGGAATTCTAGTGATCATAAGTGATGAATCTACCTTAGATTGCTCACACCTCATTTCTCCAATCGAAAATGAAATTCATGCAATCGAGAATGAAGGGTTCTACTCTACTATCTCCCCTACCATTTCCGACTTCATCACATGGGCAAGGAGTGTAGATAGGCAAGTTTGGGAATTAGAAAACGTGGTAACAACTTTACGCAATCCCAATGCAACACCCGAAGAACATGTGCCACTAATCTTCTCTCAGAACGCTACTATGCAAGAAATAATCACCGTGGTTGATAAACTAGTCGATCAGATCATACGACTAGAAGATGATATCATGAGAATGAGGGAATTAGCTACAATCAATGGAGTTTGGGCCGACGATGATGAAGACGAGTATCTCATTGAAAACTCCCTAGTCAAAGAGATAGTCCAAAATGGTGAAGACCAAGATGTGGACCACCTAACTCGTTCGGGTCGTCCATATCAAAGCGCTACTCAAAACGGTCCAACCAACGTCATCACACCAAATGACAACGAAGATGACTCCACTGATCATTTGCTCAAGCAATTACATAAGACAAAGGCCGATCTTTCAGTCTGGCAATTAGTAGCAAGCTCATTCCCACATCGCCAAGCTTTACTACAAGCTTTGGCCAAGCTAAATGTAGTGCATAACTCCACTCCTGAAGACGTAGTCAACTTGGTCTTCCAAGAATCACCAAAGCTAAGTAATCCTATTACTTTCTCGGACGAAGATTTGCCACCTTTCGGCGCTAGTCACAACCTTGCTCTATACATCACCGTCATTTGTCTAAAGAAAAATGTGCCAATGACCTTGGTGGATGATGGCTCCGCGGTCAACGTCATACCCCTCAAAACGGCATACAAGCTAGGCATGAAAGAGTCGGATTGGACCCCTACCAATCAAGGTGTGCGTGCATATGACGGTACACGACGAAAGGTGGTAGGACTTGTCAACCTAACCATAGCCACGGGACCAATCGAACGAAAGGTTAACTTCCAAATAGTGGACATTGAAGCTTCATTCAACATACTTCTGGTAAGGCCTTGGATTCACGCTTCCAAAGCAGTGACATCCACCCTTCATCAAAAGATCAAGATCCCACTAAACGGCAAAGTAGTGACGATCACCTCGTCACCCATCAAGGCGATAATCGAAAAGCAATCGAACAATCAAGTCCTTGCAGATCCCGTATACGAACTTGGGGGCTTCCAAAGTGTAAGTGTCATAGAAAGTGAGTTGGCACCCTTATACTATAATCCCTACTCTAACTTGGTGGTCAACCACATACTCAAATCCCAGGGATACTTCCCTGGAATGCCTTTGAACCCTATTCGGAAGAATACCTTCGCACCATACAAGGAAGGCAACTCAACGAGGATACCACTTGGACTAGGGTACAAACCTACAAAAGAGGAGGTTCTCGAAATGCTTGCCCAAGTCCAAAACCGCAAGCACGTAGGAGTCCAAATGCGACCCTATCTCCCTACTTTAAATGGGTACTTTGTTCAAGAAGGAAGTCTAGAACTCTTTCACGGATTTCCTGAACCTTGGCATTATCTCGAGAGAAAATTAGCCGGAATCGAGATCTTTCACGATTGCTACTTTATCCCTCCAGAAACGATTCCTACCGTCAAAACCCGTCAAGCACCTTGCTTAGACGAACAAGCTGTTAGCCTATTGTTTGGAGAAGATCGATTCATTAGGGCCGCGCAGGATGAGATCATTACCATGATACTTCAAGACGATCGCTTCAACCCCACCACGTTAATCACAGAAACCGACGCAAGACAGCAGAAAGGATGGAGAAAATCAATCAAGTGGACCAACAATCAAGGAAGACTCTTCAAGCTCACTACTGGAGAAGGAGAGATGTTCAAAGGAGAACCAGAAGACGATGAGTTCGAGTCGGATCCGGAGTCAGAGTCGGAGTCTAGAGAAGTCATTAGAGAGTCTACTCCTGCCGTCATCCCCACTCCCTTTGTTTCTCCTAGCTTAGTCTCGAGTAGTCATAGTAGTTAGGGAAATGCCCCAACCGCTGTCCCTTTGCCGCCACTGACCATGGATCAGTTGGCTTCTCTGTTTCAACTCTACTCAAATTTTAATATGAATAAATCAGGTTCTGCTTACTCTTTGTGTTATCTTGAGTGCAATTCTGTTTACGATGATACTGAGGATGACCAAGACCCAGACTCGATCGAAATACCTCCCTACGTAGCCAAAGAAATACTACAGGAAGGGGAAGGGGGGGCCAGTAATAGAGGATACCGAACCCATCAATGTAGGAACCGAACTAGAACCCCAAGAACTTAGGATAGGGACTACCTTGAGCTCTACCGAAAGGGCCGATTTCATAGACCTCCTAAATGAATTCAAAGACGTTTTCGCTTGGTCCTACAAAGACATGCCAGGGATCGACAGGGATATCGCTGAACATAGGATTCCGATTAAGCCAGGTTTCAAACCTGTAAAACAGAAGCTCCGACGAATGAGAACAGAATGGGCTTTGAAGATTAAGGAAGATGTTGATAAACAATTCAAAGCCGGGTTCATCAAAGTTTCCGAGTATTATGACTGGGTAGCCAACATAGTACCTGTACCTAAAAAGGATGGGAGAATCCGCGTTTGTGTTGACTTTAGGGACTTAAACAAAGCAAGTCCAAAAGATGACTTCCCTCTACCTCACATCGACATATTAGTGGACAACACCGCTGACCAAGCATTACTGTCCTTCATGGATGGGTATGCGGGTTATAATCAAATCAAGATGGCCATGGAAGACATGCATAAGACCGCGTTCGTCACCCAATGGGGAACCTATTGCTATACGGTAATGCCGTTTGGATTAATCAACGCCGGAGCTACATATCAACGCACCGCAACTACACTCCTACATGACATGATGCACAAAGAAGTTGAGGTATACGTAGATGACATGATTGTCAAATCTAAGGAAAGAGAGGGACATATCGCGAACCTTCGCAAGTTCTTCGCAAGGCTACGAAAGTACAACATGAGACTCAATCCTCAAAAATGCACATTCGGGGTAACATCTGGCAAACTCCTGGGATACGTTGTTAGCCAACGAGGTATAGAGATAGATCCTTCCAAAATCAAAGCTCTGATCGAAATGCCACAACCTCAAACAGAAAAAGAAGTCAGAGGATTCCTGGGAAAAGTACAGTACATAAGTCGATTCATATCGAAACTTACGATGATTTGTGAGCCTATCTTCAAGAAACTCAAGAAAACAGACCACACCATATGGGATGATGATTGTCAAAAGGCATTTGACCGAATCAAAGAAATATTGGCTAAACCACCAGTGCTCATGCCACCACAACGAGATCAACCTCTTGGTTTATATCTCACAGTAACAGAAACGGCCATGGGTGCCATGCTGGCTCAAACTGTAGGAAGTGAAGAAAGAGCTATCTACTATCTTAGTAAGAAGTTTTTGGAGTACGAGTGCAAATACTCACAACTCGAAAAGACATGCCTCGCTCTTGTGTGGGCAACGAAGAAGCTACGCCATTACATGCTTAGCTACTCCGTCAAAATATACTCCAAAATGGATCCAGTCAAATACCTCTTCGAGAAACCCGTCCTCAACGGACATCTAGCAAGATGGACCCTGATGCTCTCCGAATTCGACCTCAAATACGTGCCACTGAAAGTTATAAAAGGTCGCGCCGTCGCCGATTTTTTCGCAGAAAATCCTATCAATGATGCACAAACAATAGATACTTGGTCATTTCCAGACGAGGATATACTCCAAACTGATGTAGACTCCTGGGACCTATACTTTGATGGGGCATCAAACTTAAGAGGATTCGGAATAGGAGTGTTGCTCATTTCTCCTAAAGGCGAGCATACACCAATTGCTGTCAAACTCGACTTCGAGGTGACAAACAATGCTGCAGAATACGAAGCTTGTCTCATTGGACTACAAGCGGCAGTGAGTTTAGGCATTAAAAACCTCCGAGTACATGGGGATTCATCACTGATCATCAACCAAGTTACAGGATCTTGGAAAATCCGAAGCGAAAGCCTCGTACCTTATCAGGCTAGAATAGACCAAGTCGCTCAATTTTTTGATCACGTAACCTACCTACACCTACCTCGGGAGGAAAATCAATTTGAAGACGCTCTTGCGAAACTTGCATCTCTGATTAATATGCCGGATCACATGATGGAAATGCCTTTGTGCATCGAACGACGGTCAGAGCCGGCTTACGTCCACCAAATCACCGATGAAGAAGAAATCGCGCAGGAACCCTGGTTCCAAGCAATCCTGAATTTTAAGCTTAATGGTACCTATCCACCGGATATGGACAAGAGGGGACAACGTGCTATACGCCTACTAGCTTCCCAATACATTCTGATGCAAGGAGAATTATACAAAAGAACACCTCTTGGTGTAGTCCTACGTTGCCTTGATCATTCACAGGCACGAAAGGTGATGGAAGAAGTCCATAACGGAGAATGCGGTCCTCACATGAGCGGGCCCATGATGGCAAAGAAAATCACACGTCTGGGGTATTATTGGACCACAATGGAATCCGATTGCATCAAATACGTAAGACATTGCCACAATTGCCAAATCTTCGGGAATGTACAACATGTCCCTCCTTCATTACTCTATATAATGACATCCCCTTGGCCATTTTCTGCATGGGGAATTGACATAATCGGGAAGATAACCCCAGCCGGAACAAGAGGTCACTGTTTCATCCTAGTAGCGATCGACTATTTCACCAAATGGGTAGAAGCGGCTTCCTACACTGGCCTTACAGCTAAAAATGTGGCAAAGTTCATACAAAATAACATCATCTGTCGATATGGATGCCCACATGAGATCATTAGTGATAACGGATCACACTTCCAAGCTGAGATCGAGTAATTGCTAGCCAAATACAAGATTAAGCATCACCACTCTTCGCCCTATAGACCACAGACTAACGACGCGGTAGAGGCAGCAAACAAGAATGTTGTCACGATTCTCAAGAAAATGATTGACAACTATAGAGATTGGCCACGCAAGATACCTTTTGCTTTATGGGGGTATCGTACATCTGTTAGGACGCCCACTGGGGCTACTCCTTTCTATTTGACATACGGCATGGAAGCTGTACAACCAGTCGAGCTAGAAATACCATCCTTGCGTATCTTACTAGAAAGCCAAATTCCGGAAGTCGATTGGAAGAAGGATAGATATGAAGAACTCATCCTCCTGGATGAACGTAGGCTACGCGCCTTGCATAATGTCCAAACATATCAAGCACGTATCAAACGAACATTCAACAAAAGGGTTAGGCCAAGAAACATCAGAGAAGGAGACTTAGTGCTCAAATCGGTTAGAGCTCTTTTACCTGTCGACCCACGGGGAAAATTCAAACCTAATTGGGCCGGACCATTTCTAGTCAAATCCATACTCCCTGGGGGTGCGGTTAGAATCACAGACCTAGACGGGAATGAGTTTTCAAACCCAACAAACCTTGACCAACTAAAACGGTACTATGCCTAGAATAGGAACAAAAATGCGCCTCGCGTAAACCCACATGTCGCTCTTGTGGCACTAAATAAACGGCCTCTAGCCAAGCTGAAGTAAGCTAAATGTCACTATGCTCTTGCATTTTGACAAATTTTTCATCCTCGTATCATCAAACAAATTAAATTCGCACCTTCAGAGTAAGCAAAAGCTCATGCTTATTTTCTACGTTCATTACAAGCTCTTGCTTCGAACAATTATTCTTTTACATTTACTCGAACTACGCGCAAGGGTTTGATTTCACTTTATTAAGTGAATACGCAGGCAATCCTTCACAGGATTCAACCCATTATATCTAAAATGTAAATAGAAGGACATTTGCATTGCATTTGAAATTCGACAAGAATAATAGATAGAAAATCACGACGGTTTCATAACCACTTAACCTTTTTATTTCATTCATTTTTCTGATAATAATAGTACGCTACATAATAAAAATAGAATAGGCTAGGATTCTAGAAACCCCACCTTTTTTTTTATTACAACAATAATAATAATAATAATAATCAAATAATAAAGACTCGGGCTATTCCTTCATCTTCCCCTTGCCCTTGTCATTCTTGTCATATTTTTTGTCACGACCTCGAGCCGGACGCTCTTGCGCCACTTTAGACCTAATCACCAACGGTCTTTCTCGAGGTCTAGCTTTTCCATTCTTGCCAATCACCATCTCTGCAACAGGAGTAGTCTTTGGTTTCTTCGAAAGATGAGCAACTTGAAACCCGGCTTCTTCTTCTCCCTCCGTCAGATGCTTCTCTTTCTCTTTCTCTCCCTTGCGCACCTTGTAGTCGATGGGCTCGCGCTTCCTCAATTTCTCCCGCTCTTCCGGAGTTGTAGCCTTTCTCCACCTCTGATAAGAATCCCACACCCATAAAGCATTGGCGGAGAAATTTAAGAACCACATGTTTCTTTGGGCCCATTTAATAGCCCACTCTCTTCGGCTCTCTAGTAAGCGCCATAGCGATCATGGGACGGTATCGAGCCTAGGGATCGTCTGTTTCAGCCCAACTTGTCTAATCACCTTTCCGGAAGATGCATACCATAAACTCCAATCCCGGAATGCGCACGGACCTAGTGGGATCCAAAGAAGACACTCCAAAGGACGGACTTGAGGTGCCACCACGGCACGACCCACCCGATCAACGGGCCATCATCGCTCTTGACTTGTTCTTCCAAAGAATCGCAAACCCGCGTGAAGTCCACCATATACAACCTTGTCCTCATCGCGATCGAGCGGGCATGATAGGAAAGCGCATGAACTGGGGGCTCGATCAATCGGAGCCGTTCCATAAGCCAAACCTACCAAAAGGGGGTATTAGACACCAATCAAAAAAAAAAAAAAAAAAAAAAAAAAAAAATCAAAAAAAAAAAAAAAAAAAAAAAAAAAAAAAAAAAAAAAAAAAAAAAACAAAAAGGTGTCTTTTACCTGCAAAATGACGGGAGTTCCCAAGAACGGCAGATCACGGTTAGATTTCCTATTATCCAAACCCAATATGATCTCTCCCAAGCATAAGCAAGTGGGCTCTGCGCGCTCTCCATCTGCTCAACGAGGCCAAGAAGACGGGGATCACCTCTCAAGTCTTCATCAACGTGCCCTTGGAAGACATACACATGCAACAAGCAAAAGCCGAATGCCCTCCGCCTAGCAACATGCGAAACGGTGGGGTCGGCCCTGTTGATGAATCGATCTATGAAGTCCTACATTCTTACACCTTTTGAGGTAACTAGACGGTCCACCTCAAGTCTAGTCAATCCGAGCAAATCTCTAAATTTGCTTTTGTACCCTTGAGAGGTAGAAGGCATAGCGGGCAAATGTTCGGGGCCCCACCCACCAATAGCAGCAATTTCTTCAGGAAAAGGGCAAATATCACCTCCAGGGAACACGAAGACATGGTAGTTCGGGTCCCAATAGTCAAGGCAAGCATCCAAGAACGGTTTAACAACCTTGATGAGTTTCAAACTCAACAACGACCCAAAATTATAAGAGCCCATATCATGCTTCTCCATATTTGAAAATTCGTTGGTCCATTCCTTCAAGCGGATCTCCAAAGTATTCATGATGAGAAAATTTATTTTGAAGAATTTTGTGTAAATAGACGAAGAAGAGACGGAAGATTTGTGTGAATAAAACCTCCATCGACGCTTCTATTTATACTAATTGCGGTTTCCAAAAATCCGTCAGAACAGACCATCCTGGGAACAGGCGCAGCACCTGCTGCGCCTCTTCAAAGGGACGCAGCTCATGCTGCGCCTCTTCCTCAGCTTCACCTCCGTGATTTTCCGCGTTGGATCTTTCCTAATTCCTTAACGAATAATTTCCTATTCCTACAGGTTATTGTTTTAGTAAATACCGGAAGATTACCATGTTTCAGGTTTTCTAATTTCGCGGGCACGCATTTCGAGGCGACATCGACATTTCTGCCACTATATCACACTTGTTTTTTTTTTTTTAGGAAATAATTTTCATTTTAATTCGTCTTTTGGGAGATAATTTTCATTTTAAGTCATTTATTTTACCAAATCTCAACGTGTATATATTAATTTATATTTCTTAAATTCATTTCTACATTTCTAACTTATAGATTTCTATTTTTTTTCTTTTTTTAGGGGGTAACCCTCCCTACCGTCCGTCCGGTCATTTCCGGCAAATTTTTTGCATTTTTCGCGTTCTTTTGAGTCTCTCATTTTGCGCTAATTAAGGCCATATGTATATAAAAATTTATGCTTTGCGTGTTTTCTATGTAAATTCCGGCAGCATGACGGCGTAAACCGTCACCTACCAAACCTGTTCAAAACTAACCTGCAGATACAAGCAAAGCAACCCAGCAGCAAAGGCACTCAGGCCGTCATATATATACGAAACGGAGGAAATGTACAAACTGGGGGCTCGAGCCCCAAACAAAGTCCAAACAATGTTCAAAATGATAGTCCAAATGTACAAATGTGCAAAATACGACAAAAGCTACACAAAACTACGGCTGGGCGCCCTCCAACTCTGCAACTCTCGCCACAAGAGCGGCGATCTCGGCATCCCGAACCTCGAGCTCCCTCAAAACGCGAGCTGTCTCCTCCCGAGACTGGGTCAACTCTTGCTCCAGCCCGCTGTCACCCTGTAAACGATAAGTTGGCTCATGTCAATCGATTCAAGCAGAATTAGAAAATCAAAAAAATCAAAAATGGAACTAGGCATAAGGTTCATACCTGACGACCTCGACCGCCGACAAGTGCCTCGACGGCAGTAGCTCGCAGCCGGTTGGCCACCCTCCACAACGCCACAAACCGAGACGGCGCAACCTGCATTTTCAAAAAGAAATTCTCAAACAATTGAACAAACTCAACCAAATGTGTTCTTACACAAAAGATATACAAGTTAGAGGCTCACCCTTCGAATCAGATGCTTCCAATCGTCCAGGCCAGCATCCGTCACAGCTACGTCAAAGTCACGCAGCTCGGAGATCGTCGACCTCCCGGTCGCGTCAGTGTACTCGAGAGTCTCGAGGTACTCTGGGGGCTCGATGCCCGCCGCCTCGACCTCCTGCAAAGACAAATAGTTCTCATTAATCGGTGATCTTTCATCATAATTCTCAAAATTGAATCAAGAGGAAAAATAAAAGATGCTCACCACTACCGGCCAGTACGCCAACCTCCCGTAAAGGAATGCCGAGTAGTCCTCGCCAGAAAGAAGAAGGGCGTCACCACTGGCACCAGCCAAGTCCGCCTCTCTCTCAGCTTCAGAAGGCTCCCTAAACATCGTCCTGGGAGGATCGACGGGAACCGTCAACACGCTCCGCGAGCACTGACGAGCCAAACGCTCACCCAAGTACCACACAGGACCCATCGACGTCCTCAACAGCAGTCGGCTCGAACTCCTAGGCCGAAGGACCTCAGCCACGAAAGGAGGCGCTCCGGCGTACTCCGCCCAAGGTCTGGGCACCCACTGTGGCAAGATAAAGCAAAGATCATTCCTACGATCAGTTAAATATAAGAAGCACGAGTGAATATAAGTAAGATACTCACGCTGCTCAGCTGAAGAGCGTTCACATCCCGCCGGTAGACGTTGTGAGAAGAACGCTTGCTCTTCGTCCGACACATCACCCAATCCCTCACCACGGGATAGGCCCTCTCCAGCGGCTCCGTCCTCTTGGGCGCGAGGCTCGGGAAGTAGGAGTACACCCACGCCTGTAAAGAAGAATAATCAAATGACGATCTTTCGTGATTGGATAAAGAAAAGAATTAACTTTAGTCTAAAGGAAGGTTCATACCTCCAAAGAGTCCAGTGCGACAAAGACCAGGAGAAGTCCCCTTCTCCATCAACTCCGGACGAACCATGGCCCTCATGAAGCGGATGAGGACCGCAAAACCAGCAGTGACCTAGTCCCAACGCCCTAGGGAACTCAGGTCAGAAAGGAAGGGAAGAAGCTTCGTCGACAACCTCTCGCCTTTGTCTCCGAGGTAAATCGAAGACAGAAACCACCAGAGCCACAGACGGACCCTCTGCTCAGCTGTACAGGGAGGAGGAGCCGTCTCCCTCCCGTCAATCGTCACCAGCGCCGGGGTCTTCCCCGCAAAGTAGTCTCGAACGTAAGAACGGGTATCAAACCCGGCATTGTAACACCTTCGCGACAAGTTCCACCGATCGGTCTCTCGCCTCGGCCGAATCCGCCCTCATGGCGCTCTCCGGCCACACACCTCCTCGGTCCCACACGGACCCGAATCATGCCGTAGTCCTCCAGAGTGACTCCCACCTCACCAAAAGGCATGTGGAACGTGGAAGTCGTATCCCAGAATCGGTCCAAGAAAGCGCGGACCAGGCTAAGGTTAGCCCGCAACTTCCTCTTCGCAATGTCCCTCCAGACTTGAACCAAAGGACCGAACGCTCCACGCTCGATCATGGCCCTCTCCTCCGCCGACAGCCGCTCGTAGTGCTCCATCGCTGTCGTGTAACCCGAGAATGACCGGATGTTCCCGGCCTCCTATCGTGATTTGAAACAAGGCTATCTTTAGTTTTGAATGAAATTTGAAAGAAATTTGAACAAAAGAATGAAAAGGGATGAGTAATGAGTAGTGAATTCCTATTTACCAAACTCTTCACCGTCCTATAGGACAGGTGACCCTCTACAGCCCATACCAGGTGCCTGCTCTCCCAAGTCTCAGCCCACGCAGGAGCCCCTCTCAGCTGATGGCCTCCTCGTCCGACGTTGGCCCGTCTCGGGGCCTCCTCCTCCTCGACAGCCTCCTCCTCGTGAAACTCGTCCCCAGCAGCCATCACCGCAGCGGTGAAGGCCTGCTCTAAAGCCTCCTCAACAGTAGCAGCGTCGATCTCCATGGGAGCTCTCCAAGAAGTAGAAGCCTCATCACCTGCAACATTACAGCGAATTTAGGCCGCGTCACGTGACGACAAGCCTTGGTTAAAAGATTTTCGAGCCTTCAAAGCCCTGAAACCAATCTTTTCTGGCCATCCTTGGCCATATTCCCGCCAACCCGATCACTCATGTGGTAATTTGGGTCAAGTCAAGTCTAATTCGAAGCCTAGTTCCGGGTCTGAGTCGAAATTTCGGCAGCGTTTCGTTATAACGGCGATTATGCCCTAGGAAAGTGTCCTGAAAAAGCCATCGCCAAACCAAAATTCCGAGATGGTAGAAAGTTTACCCATCATTCAAGGATCCCAAATATCAAGTTTCATCGCAAATGGGCATTCCTAAGGCTATTTTCGAAGCAATTTATGGTTCAGCTGTAAAACCGTCTCAAAATTCACTCAAAGGCTCAAAACTCAACGAAAATTCGAGGCAAATACATGGTTATGTTCCTAACATCACCTACTATCCATTTCTAATGTCAATTTAGCAAGGCAAATGCGTTTGGGGAAAAGCCCCAAAATTTTGATCAAAAGGGTCATAAACCCTAGGTTTTTCGGCTCAAAATTGGACAAATGTAGAAGATTAATGCAAGATTAAGACACATACCTCGATTAGTCATGTTTAATGCAAGCTTTTGGATCAAACCTCGGCGGAAATGGTGAAGATTTGAGAGAGAAATGAGTGATTTGTGTTTCGAGCAAATGAAACAATCCCTCTGATTCTTCGCGTTTTTACGCAAGAAAAGCCAATTTGGGGAACAGACGCAGCAGGCGCTGCGCCTCTTCCAAGAGACGCAGCTCTTGCTGCGCCTCTTCCTTTTGTTCCCTCCATACGGATTTTTCAAAAATTCGTTATAAGTTCGTTATTTGTGGGCCCATCTTTGGTGCGCCTCTTCCCCGATGTTATTCTACTCTTTTGATCCGTTTGACGACTTTCTTTCGTCCCGGCCCGCATTTCCAAGCCCGCAACAGATTGTCGCACGATCATTTGCTCCTTCACAAAATTCGACACACCTTCATTATGTCTCAAGCGAGAGTAAGCGGATATACTTTCCCTCTCATGACAAGAAGAATAATTCCCAATCATGTCTCCAGCGAGAGTAAGCGGACGTACTGTCCCTCTCAAGACGTGAGGACTAACATCTACCTAAGCAGATTTCCCCTCAGCAGTTCCCGCCTATGTCCTGCTACTCGCAATTATTTCTCGAAGACTACCCAAGCAGTTTTCTCTCAGCAGTTCCCGACTGTGTCCTGCTACTCGCAGTATTTCGTGTTTCGCCGTGGAGTTCGACGAAGGAGTCGTTCTCCAGAAGTTCCCAAACCAAAAGAGTTCCTATACCGAAGCTTTAGTTACCCTTAAGTTGAACTCATATTTGGCCTTCTTCCCGTCAATGCTTTCCTTTAGGGCCCCATACCCTAGCACAATCCTTATATATCCTTTAGGTCTTATCCTTAGCTCCCATGCCCAACCTTAGCTCCTACGCAACTCCGGAAGCATCTCGAGAAGAAGTCTCGGCTATGGTCTCTTCTTATGGCTGGCGAGCCTCCTTACATAGCCTAATGGACTTTAAACAACCCTCCCCGATAGTCGGCAGACTCTAAAATGTTCCCGACGACAGGTCCTTGGTTCAGACCCCTTGAACCGCCTCGCGTCGCCATAGTCGTCAGGTTGTAATCTTCGATTGACCCGATGGCTATACTTTGACTTTCGCCTTGTCCAAGCCTCGGTCAAAGTGGGGCTCTGAGATACCTCATTTCGCACCTCTCGCAAACCACCCGGTGATGATTGGGCCGCATGTTTGGTACGCGGAACGATTTGTGACAATTCGTAAGATTATCGTCAAGTGATTGCTCAAATATTAATGTCTACCTCTTAATTGTCATCTACGTCCCGATACGGTCGTTTTGACAGTAATTAGAGTACATTCGGAGTCCGGGCCTAAAACCGTCTCCATTTTCTGTCAACCGTTAAATCCCGAGTCAGAATGTTCTGGAATGTTCCGGATATTTCTATTCCATATCTCATAAATTTTATCTTTTAGTAAACAATTTCCCGTAATATTCACATAAGATATTAAGGAAAACCGAATTATTTCCGTCCTACCATAACTCAAACACGGAAATCTTTCTTCCGTAGGAGGAAACCCCTTGGGAAAAGACGCAGCAGGTGCTTTGCGCCTCTTCCAAGAGACGCATGCGATGGGTCTGCGCCTCTTCCCAGGCCCTTTTCTGCGTATTTCTCGTATCTTTTTCATATCTTTCCGAGATTCACTTCCAAAGAGTCTCTGAAACCCTAATTCCTTCACGTGATTAGTATAAATAGGAGCCTTCGCTCCTCATATTTCTCACGCGAGTGTCCGCCCTTCTCTTCTCCCTTTGCATTCTAGACTTTGTTCTTACTTTTTGGCGTCTACGTCCTTGAACTTTCGACCACGTAAGCTCGGATCCTTCTGAGTACCAGCCTTTCCGTTTGCATGACCGACCAATTTGACCAACTACACCAATAATCAACTTAATTAACTTAATCGTTTTCCTCTTACGAGGGCATCTTCTTTGCATTCGCGTCGAGCATCACTAATCGATATCTTAGTCCTTCTCGTTTCGTCAACATGTAAGTCTGAGGGTGTAATCTCTCCTTTTATTTATTGTATTTATTTATTGTATAATCAATTGTAAGGTTTACGTCGAAAACACCATTAAAACCGATTCCTAAAACCGTGCTTTAAAACCTCTTTTTACGGATTTCCAGTAGATAACCGTCGAGAAAGGAAGCGAAAATCGCTGCGCGCTTGAAGGAGCGCGAGTCTCTGCGCGCCTCTTCGTGGGCCGACGCAGATTCTGCTTCCTTTCTTCTTCGTTCGTCCTCTGTTATTCGTCAGTTTCTTTCTTTTGTTTCGTTTGTTTGTTAATTCTTCATCATAGCATGATAATCTCATATGTATATTATAATCATCATCATTAATATGTTTTAATCATCATAAATCCGACTTAAATCTCAAATAATCCAATGTTTGCGGGTTTTCGTCATTAAATTCAATTCCGGGTTTTAGAGATTCAATTCGTTCATATTGGGTTTCTGGGATTCGTCTTTGATATAGTTTTCATCTGTCTTTTGTCGTATTCGTCGCATATTCGTCATTAATCCATCATATCCAACCTAATTTGTTTGACTCATTAATATTTTTCACTTATGTCATTATTCCATCTTGTAATTAATTCGTTTGCATCCGTCTCATCCATGTTTTACTATTTTCACGACCCGTTCATATGTTAAATAACCTATTAATCACCTTCATCCGAGTAAATATCATCAATTGATCATTAAAATCACCAATTAACATTAACGGCTCGCAATTACGGCTTCACGACGGAGACCGAGCCAAGGAACAGACGCAATATCGCTGCGCCTATTCCAAAGGACGCAGCTCTGCTGCGCCTGTTCCTGGCTGAGTTCTGTCCCTGAACTCCGTTTCTGCCTTGACGTAGTGTAATTAGTTTACATATTAATCAACTATTATCCGTATTATCACGCTAATCCCTGTTCGTTAATTTATTTAATTCTTTCTTTCTTTTATTCTTTTTCTCAAATTATCCGTTTTAAAGGTATTTTCGACATAAATCGCCTAATCCATTGTAATTATTGTAATTTCCATTATTGTAATTTGTAATTATTGGTATTTCTTTTATCATTTGAATGTTTTCACATGTAATCGAGCATTAAATCCCACTTCGACCCAATTGTTTGCTAATTATGTGTTAACCGACTTAGTTAAATCTTCACATGCTAGGATTAAAACTTGGATGTTGCATTGCATGCATGCAACCGACAATATATCGAGTACGAATAACTTCCCTAATCATTAGTAGAGGCCGTTATCGAGGCGGGCGGGATTAGGTGTTCGATCAAAAGAGCTTCCTAATACGTACCCTCACCCCTTACTCCAGATATCTGTGAACACCCGTGTTCATTGGCATCCACGAGAGTCATTCTAGACATAGAATGCTAAGGGTAACGATTGCTTAGTGTTCATGTCACTAATTTGTGTCTTGACATGACACGAGGTATTCGAACGGTTCCAATTTCCCATAAAAATTAGTGGCGACTCCATACAAAAATGCAAACACTTGTTCACCAAGCGCCCCTGTGGCCCATTGTCCACAGTTGGCTATATTTCTGAACAGCTTATAACTCGTTTGCGTTTTGACTGCTTAGCTTTAACTGTTACTTTTTGTTGCATTAAATCGGTTCAAGTAGACAAGTTAAGCTAACTCTGAGTTATCATTTCCGTTCCATTAGTTTGCATTTAGTTACTCGAGTACGAGTAAAGGTTTGGTTTGGGGAGATTTGATACGTGCATTTCATATAGTCTTTTTAGGCCTTTTTATGCACGTATTTCTATGCTATTATCGTAGTTTATGCTACAAAATGCCCCGAATATGCTACTTTGGTTTGTTTTATCTTAATTGCAGGAATCAACCAGAAAGTAGTGAAATCAAGCCTTTTACCGTCCGTTTAGCATGCATTTGGAGGAAGAGTGAATTTGGAGCGGGAATGTAGCTATTTTGAGATGCGCAAAGAAGAAAGATAGCTAGGCGAGCAAAGGAAGAACTTCAAATTGCTAGTGCCTGCTTTGGAGAGCCATATCTCGAGTTCTACAACAGATATTCAGGTTATTTGAAATTTTGTCCTCTTATCTTTCCAATTCTACCGGAATCGCCCTGTTTGACCAAGTAACGAAGAAATGGCAGCCGTTTGAAGTTCAGTGCGCAAAGCAGGAAAATAAACAGAAGTACTCGATCGAGTAGATTTATGTTCGATCGAGTACTAGCTACAGCGAGGATGATAGTGTCGAGTATAATTAGATTATATCTTATGCTTATCTTATATTTAGTTAATAATAATGATACTACTTAGTATAAATCAGAGTTTTTTAGACCTAAGAGGATATCAATTCATTCCCTGGAGTCAGTTGAGGGAACGGACGACTGCTTATTCTTCATTTTCTCTATTTTTCGGATCAATTGTAATTTCTCTTCCCTTATTCTTATTCATAATTAGTTTTTTCCTAATCTCTATTACTCTCGTATTTAATTTATGCAATTCAATTCTTGTTACTCCTTCTCTATTATGCCTCTTTTAATTAATTGCTTGTTTATTCTTGTTATTTGTTTCATCAATATGCGTAGCTAATTCTCTTGCTAGGGTTAGGGGAGTCATGAAACGATGATTTAGATTAATTAGATCGTAGATCCGTCATATTATCATGTTTATGTTGCAATCACTACATATAACTTCAATTAGTTGATTGAGTCGACGCAATTTGACTAGTTAATCAGGTAAGCCTTGACCTGGACCGAAAGGTTGGAAGGGGCGAGACCTGTAGTGAACAATAGGATACTTTAGTGAGGGCGAAAGTCAAGCTAATAGTGTTTTAGGGTGAATTGAGACCGAAAGGAGATATTCATAGCCCCTTAGACTGGTTTAGTGACCTATCCGTGACCTTAGCTATCTTTATCTGGCTTACATTGATGACCTGACACCCTAGTCTCCTCCTTTATTGTTTAGAACTTAATTTCCTTCTTATTTCCTCTCTTTTAATCTCCTAATAGTTTTAGTAAAACAATTTAAACCCCATTTTTGTGACATTCCGACAGACCGTGTTAAACAGATAGATAGTAACTTAGCCTCCCTGTGGAGATCGACCCTACTTCCACTAGCTTCTGTTAGTTGAGTTAGGTATTTATTTTTGGTACAGAACGAAGGTATCAGTTATTACTTAATACGTCCAAACAAGCCAAGTTAAGTCCTTTAACAAAATGCCAAGTCGGGTTTAGGTTGGATTATTTGCGTGGGGTCAATTTTGCCAAGTCTGATTGTAGAGGAGTGGCGGGCTGACGGGTTATCAGGCTAACACGGTCTTATACGATCCAAGCAGGTCAATCTAGCCCGCTATGTTGTACACCTCTACTTACGTCATACTCATGCTTGGATCGTATAAGACCATGTTAGCTCGATAACCCGTCAGGCCAGACTGGCCCGCTACGTTGTACACCTCTACTTACGTCATACTCATGCTTGGATCGTACAAGATCGTGTTAGCCTGATAACCTGGGGGGTGGGGGGGGTTCAGTCTTACGGGTTATCGGGCTAACACGGTCTTATACGATGGTTATCGGGCTAACACGGTCTTATACGATCCAAGCATGAGTATGACGTAAGTAGAGGTGTACAACATAGCGGGCCGACCGACACCCCCGGCTCGGACAAAGATCGCTTTGTGGGCCGACATTTAGAAGCTCGGCCAGCACTAAGCCCAGCCCGACACAGCCCCACAACTACATCCTCACGCCACCCCGTCAAAATACCAATTAAAAAATATTGTGAAGGCCTGCCCCGGAACTGGCCAGCTACTCATTGGGTTGGGCCGATCATATGTTAGTGTCGTGCTTGGGCTGCTTGACCCACAACTCAGCGTGCCCTTGGCCCGACACAGCCCGCACCAGCCCGACTATTGAGCACCTTTAGACGTATGTGTAATGCTATTTGGTTAGAGATTTTTTTTAAAAAAATGTTTGGACTTGGTATGACTTGACATGATGGTATAACGTGTTATCCACTCAACGTCTTTAACACAAACTTTTTTTTTGGTGAATTACGCCTCGTTTGGTTGCCCTTCCAATTCATGAAAAATAAAATCTCATGAATTATAAAAGGGGAGGATGTTTGATTGCCATGTTTTTAACAAAATGTAGGCATTTAAACATCCAGTTTTGAATGCCTATATAATGGGGGAATTGAATGACCTAGCCCCCCTCTAAGTACTTCACAATTCCTGTAGAGTTCAACTCCCACATGCGCAACGAAACGACTTTTCCGAATTCATTTGAATTTGTATACAGGAAAATAATTCACATGAATTTAATATTTCGGTGTCAGTTAAATTCCTTGATGAACCAAATGAGGTCTTATTATGGGATAGAAAAAAAAATAAATACACGGTTGCATTACACATACATCATGAGTCACACTATCAGAAATTATTATGGATAAAAAAAAAATTAAATGCACGTTGTCTTACCTAGACTTGTACTCGGGCCAGGGGAGGGTCGGGCTTGGCCGAACTGGGATATGCTTGACCCAGGCCAAGGGGAAGGGCGGGGCGGGCTGGCGGGCCTTATCAAATTTCTTTATTTTTTTTTTATTTTTTTTTTTGCTAAAATGGCGAACCGGGCCAAATTGTCTAAAATAACGGGTCAAGTGCGGGCCGAACCGAGTCAGACCGTGTTAATGGCCAGCTCTAGTCTTACCTAATTACTCTTATGTAGTTATGTTAGAGCATCTCCAATGGTTTGACAAAAGGACTTGCTTGCAATTTTAAGAAATTGTAAGCTAATAACTCAAGCATTGGAGTTGTCCATGTAAATTGGATTTGCTTAAATAATTTTAAGCTAGTAGCCCGTGAAACTACTTACTTAAATAGACCCACAAGAAGAACATAACCAACAGAAAAATAGTTCTCTCATTTATAAACTTTTTATTTTATATTTAGAAATAAAGAATTAAATAAATAAATAAATAGAAAAGTGTGTTAGGTCTTAGGTGGATCTCATCAAGCTAGTAGTAAATTGGTTTCACCATTAGAGTAACTTATAGCTTGAAATTGTTGTTGCTCAAAAAAATGATGTGACAAATGTAAGTTAGTATTAATTAGCTTACCATTGAAGATACTCTTAGCAATATGATATACTCCCCCTATTTTTAATAACCCTCCCCTTTCATGGAGGGCACGGGAATTAAGGGAGGGGAGTATTATATGGTAAAGTATTGTAGTGGAGTAAGAGATTGGAGAGAAGGAATGTATTGTGTGCTTAAAATAAGTATTGTTGTGAGTAGGGATGGCAATGGGTACCCGGACCCGAGATTTTCCCCTTGGACCCGTACCCGACCCAGACCCGCAAGGGTCTAAAATTCGAGGACCCATACCCGGACCTAGGGATGTCAATAGATCGGGTTCGGGTCGGGTGAAGTTTCACCTGCATCCATCTATCACATTAAAAACCTCATCCAACTCATCCATCATCCGCGAAACTTATCATCCATCATCCGTCCATCCATCATCCGCGGATGAAACGGGTAGATCAGGTGATAAATGGGTGATGATTTAATTATGTTCATAAGCCTAAAAAGTATTGAATTTTATTTCAATCAAAAATATGTAAGGTAAATTAGTATTAAACCAAGTACTTTAAAAATCTTGTAACTTAATGTTGCTTGAACATAAAAAAAAAAGTAAGTAGATTAGTATTGGCTAGCTTAAATTTTATATAAATATATATTTTTTTTTTTCAAAAAAGGAAGAATATCAGGTGGCGGATGGATGACGGGTTGGATTTAGCTTCATCCATCAATTCATTATCCATTTATTTCATCCATCATCCATTTATTTCGGGTTTTCGTCCGTATATTTATATCGGGTGGATGGATATTTAGAGGGTGCGGGTGAGATTGACATCTCTACCCGGACCCTATGGGTAAGGGTCGGGTCTGGGTCTACCTGTGGGTCCGAGTTTCAACCACTTTAATAGCAGGATTAACAGCTATTGGGGTCTAGTATCAGTGATGTGGTGGTGGTTTCCTTGTGTCAGTGGTGGAGTGGTGGTATTGTCAAAAGAGTTTGGTTGAGTTTTATCACTTTAAGGAATGAGGGAAGAGAAAGATACTTTAGTTGCTTTGGTTTCTACGGTCTCCCAGTATGAATTCAGAAAAGTTGTGATTTTTTTTTTTTAATAAAGGGTCTAAGGGTCGGGTACGAGTCTCATAACTTAGACCCGGACCCGAAATATTTTCTTAAGACTCATACCCGGCCCATACCCATTGGGTCTGAAAAAATGAGACGCATACCCGACCCATTAGGGTCCGACCCTCAGGGTCTGGGTCGGGTCCCCGACCCACTACCATCTCTAGTTGTGGGGTTAGGTGATTAAAATAAGTATTGTTGTGGGGTAAGGTGATTAAAATAAGATAAAGTATGAGTATTGTGGGGTATTGTTGTTGGGTGAGGTGATTAAAATAAGTATAAAAGTTTGTCAAATAAAGAAATAGGGAGAGTATTGTGAATAAACGGAAAAGGAAATAGGGAGATATTTAGAATAGGAGGGAGTATATCAATAATCAATACTATATCATATGGGATAACTTTTATAATTCAAAGCACAAAGTTACGGTCCACTTGTCTTAAAGCAATATGAAGTGCACTGTTGGAAAACATATTTTACATATCACATATTTTGGTTTAAAGTTTTAGTCATAAAAACTTAAGGATCTTATGCATGCAAACTTAATAAAAGGAGATGAGGAAAAACGATTTCTCACCATCTAATTTGGCTGGTATGAGTGGTAAGGGCTCTCATCTCTTAAACAAGTGGTCAGGGGTTCGATTCCTGACTCCTGCGAATGAAAAGTCCCAAACTTGGGAGGGGTCAACCCATTAAATTGCTTTCAGTACCCCGAAGGAGATTGCCCCACATGTCGGTAGGGGATACTCCTGGTCAACACCAAAAAAAAAAAAAAAAAAAAAAAAAAAAAAAAAAAAAAAAAAAAACATAATTTTCGGCCATTTTGGGCACAAGTTAAGTCTCCTACCTCACTTGTTCTTGAGATTTTCATATGTTAGAATGATCCTCCAAAGACTTCAAGTATAGAAGTCACTCCTCTTGATTGCACCCAAGATTATCCCTTGTCTCTACTAAATAATATGTGCTAGATATTTGTTTAGTAATTTACCTTAAAATTGATTACTAGTACTCATATATTACACTAATAATATTAGTAATGTGATTGAACAATTTAGATTGAATCTTCTTATATTTTTGATGAAGATTAAAGAGTAGAGAGAATAATGCATAACCTTTGCATGTGTTTTGAATGGACAAGAATATAGAGAATGAATAGAGAACAAAAGTCCTACAAAGTGGAGGAGGCCACACGGTATTAGGAGTGGTAGAGAACCAATATATGGTTCTTCACTTTTTCTTTTGTTCTTATCAATACCTTAGGCTTGTAAGACTAGGCGTAGATTAGGTATCATCATCTTTTTTTATCTCATAAAATAATTCACCCACTAACACCCATTACTCTCATTATTTCGGTCCATTTATATAAAATGGACTACCATTTTATTTTATCAATTGTCACACAATATGTCACATGTAGTATGTTACATGTTATTATTTAATTTAATGCATATTTATCACATAAATATCATTTTATGAATTAATTAAATTACATACAATAAATTGACTAGTGATACTTGATCATATAAATAAAATGGGTCATATAATTATAAATCACAACATCTTGTAATTATAATTAACCATTCATTCTTATCTCTATTGTTTCTCAAACAATAAACAATTTAGTAACAAAGCATTTTATTACAAAAATAAATCTTATTTAATCCCATTATAATAAGATATCAATATTCTCCATCACAAATTGAATTGTTCAATTTTAAGGAATTGATTAACTTGTATCGTCATACAATTAATCAACTTTACGGATTAAGGCATCATCCTTTAGGTGTGACCTTTAAAAGATCATAGATTCATATTAGACTCTCTAATAAAATTAATTTATCTCGTAAATGTTTTTAATGTGATCTATATAACATGCATGCTAATATGAAAGCATAAAAAGAAAGTATAAGGAAAAACAATTTCCTTACATTGATTATATGGCAAAATGGGCACAAACTAGTTCTCCTTACTAGTTTGTTCTTGAGCTAAAATGATGTGGATGATCCTCCTTGAAAAACCTTCAACTAGAAAGTCTCCTTCAAGTTGCACCCAAGAACTAACCCAAAAAAATAATAACAAGTTTGTACTAGTAACTTGTTAATATTGCTCCCTTGATAAATATTAGTAATATCACTACCTTATATTAGTAATATTAATAATGAATACTAGTGATGAATTATTGTAGAGAGATGGAGTGAAATGTTCACATGCAAAAGATGGTAGAGTGTAAGAATGAAGTAGTGTAGAAATGTGAACATATATGGAGTGTTGAAGTGGGAAAGTGGCGGGTGGAGGACAATATTAGTGGACAATTTTTGTCTTATAATTTTATCTTACATCACATGCAAAATCTAGTATAAGATACATATTATGGTAGTATACAAAATAAGGTAAAATGATTATGTGAGTAATCATCCACTACACTTATTTTACATCGTCAACTTGACCATATACGGATCCATGTTGGTTCTTATATTTGTCGCATAAATCCGTGTAATTATTATTTTAAACACCGTGTCATGTTTAAATACTTCCATAATTAATTCGTCCAATTCACTCCGTAAATATACGTGTACCACTACACATATTATTTACGTACTAATATTAATCACATTAATCAATTAGTACAATTTTAGTAAATTAACAGTTAATTAACTAAAACTCATCTCCCAAAACTTACTATTCAATTATCACATAATTAAATAATAGTTGTCGCTCCTCGAGTTCGCAACTCGAAATCTCTCTAAAAATAATCGACTAACCTCTTAGTCTATAAATCAAGGGACTAAACAAATTGTATCTCATACAATTAATTAGTTATCAATTGGGGTTTGTTCCTTTAGGTGTGACCGAAAGGGGTCAGTTAATCACCGCCGTCTCACGACAATAACGTCAAACTCTAGTCAGCCAACCGTTATCGATTTACGTTAATCAACTGACGAGGATCAAATAATTAAATATCCGATGATATTCTATTAATGAGATTTATTATGTTAACGCACTATTGTGGAGAACACTAACTCCAACAATCTCCCACTTGTCCGACACAAGGTGTGCGTTACTAATTCTCTTGTCCGTTTTAATCTCCTACTCAATGCAAGGTGTCTTTCAGGTCGCACTTGCACATGAACACATCGTGAGTGGTTTTTCTCGATCGGGAGTGTGACCACATGACCGGAAAAATCTCTCACAGATTACTTCCGAGCGTGGCCACGCATTTGTAGTCATTAACTCCTCGAGTGGCCTTGAGATATAGTTACCCAACGTGGGTGGACAATTCATGTATGCCCTATCTATCCTATTGCACAATACAGCTCATCATGACTTAGTAAATGTCCTTTTGGCCTCCTTTCACGGCACGACCTAGGATAAAAACTAAAGTCACTCGAAAACTGCACCTGCTCAGATAATAGCCTCCAGTCAAAAGAATCGACTCATTATAACATCTTAGAGATCCCCGCCATGACCAGGCGTCTATAATAGAACTTAGGGACTGTCTAAATGGTCACTGTCCGGCAAAGTGTCACACACTCTGCCTATGTAATCGACCAGTCATCACATATGACCTTATGGTGTTGAACAACCATCAATCGACTTACAATCTAGTCACTCAGAGACGTCACCTCATTAAGTGACTAGGGACAAAATACAATGTTCATCTTATTCACTTGAATATTGTTCAACATTGTCTCCACAACTTATTCAGATAAACAAGGTATTCAATGTTTTCAGTCAAACTGAATAATTGAGTTCTTAAAGAAACTCTAACAATGAATGCGATCATCACTTAAGTAAATATCAATACTCTATCCAATATTTACATAACGATCTTCAACAATTAAGGTATACTGCTCAATCACATTGAGATGACATAACCATCATGTCAACCTTATGCCAATGGCTTCGGTTAGAGGATTAGCAACAGTTGCATCACTCTAATTTTCATTGCAATTTTCCTTTGTTCTATGCAATCTTTTCATCACATATAGCCTTTCTAAGTACATGTCTAAACAAGTTTTTAGACTCTGGTTGTAAAGCCAGTCAAACACTCCCACTATTTTAACAGTCTATCGGGAGACAATATTCGGTTAACGGAACTACTCTAGTTCCATTAAATTCCGGATATCAAATATCTCTCTTACAACATCGGATGTTGTAATGTACTTAGATTTCGTTCAAGATTTGTACGTATAACACTTATACATACACATACTTCATATGACATCTTTTATGTATGACTCCTCATACATGTTTGTTTTATACATGTATAACTTCTTATACATATATGTATAACTTCTTATACATATTATTCTTTATGCACATAACACTCTTATATGTTAACCATTACTTAACGAGCCTCATAACATCTTATAAGCATAGGAATGTAATCGTATAACCTCTTACACGAAATTCATTAATTCCTCCAAACTACAAGAGTAAATCCTCAGTGCTTCTCAAGTACTCAAGGATGCTCTTGATAATCATCTAGTGACACTCACTAGAAAATGATTGGTAATGACTTCTCATATTCTCAACATGATAAGTTCCGACGAGAGAAGCTTTTAGCATATTTAATAAATCCTGCAGCGGAAGCACAAGAGATCATATTAATTGTTCAACAACTTGAATGAGTCAAGAATCTTATCACATAAGTCTCTTGACTATAATGCTAATATCCGTAGAGATCTATCTCATTAGATCTGTAATATGCACCATGCTACTCTCAAGTATTCACCCGAGAATATTTCTAGTCACTAATATGTCAAACACATATTTTAGACTAAGAAATATCACCTTAGCTACATTTCTAGTCACTAATACGTCAAGCATATATTTAGACTAAGAAACTCACTTTAGCTCCCACTAAACTCCATGTATCATCATGTTATCTCGACACTCGAGTAATACCGTTTTGATAGACTACATGATTGAACCCAAAGTTCCAACTCTTTGACGTATATAGATCACAAAAGGGATCTTTCAAGCATGCTAGGCTTCTTAGCATTGACAACATCAAAAAAACTTCTCCCTTCATAAGATATATTCAAGGAGAAACTTTCGTTATCCTTTTGCCTAAACTCATCCTCATGAGAGGCTATATTGCTAAGATCATACGAATTGATAAAGGCATTTGGGTTGTCACAAAACTCTCTATAACAAACCCAAATTTTAAACATCTTATGTAACCTCTACGACAAGATCAAGGTAACCAACCAAAGTATTCACCTTAAATCAAGTCTCGAAAACATCTCGTGTTTCCTTCCTTATCGCATCGTGTGCAAAGAGATCAATTCGAATTGTATGGTGACACGTCATCACATAAAGTTCATACTATAGAAAAGCCATTGATGAGGGTTTATGATTCGTCACTTTTGAAAAGTAACGCAATATTATCACAAAATTATCTCCTTATAATCACTGAGCTATAATAAAGAACGTCTTTATTCATTGTACTCACCACTGAGCCTCAATAAATAACGTCCTTTTGCATTGTACTCAGTTTGTAGGTCTTGGACTTCCGCAAGTTCAAAATTTCTCCCACTCTGTCTTCCAGAAAATGAAAATCTTTCTGGAAAGACAGTATTATTAGCCACAAACTCTTTGTTCTCGTTTTGGAGGAGTAAAAACCAAGTGGTTCAATTTTGGATAACCCTCATAAATACACAAATTGGTTCTGAACATAAACATTTATGATCCCAAATGTATAAAAGATAAGTTAGGGACTCTCCCTATCCATATCTCATATGGAGTCATTTAGGCTATTATACTCGGGTTTTAACTTTTAGTGAGAAAATAACTTACAAAAATTGCGAAAAACCTCAAACTATATCTCATAAAGTTCGGTTTATATACTTGACTATACCATATACTATGGTGTCCAAGGAGAAGGTATTATGTGAACTGGTTCACAATCTTTTTAGTGATTATCAAGGTCATTACTTGATATTACCCATTTGATCTTCAAAGTCAATACTTTGAAACTTCCGATCAACATCTTGATCTTGAAGTGCTATTGGTTTACTACTTCATTTTGAAAAAAAACCACGTTTCAAAAATTACTTTTATGTCTTATTAAATAGATATGAGGTTTTCATATCTACTTAACAATACGGTAAAAGTAACCAAGTATGTATATAACTAACTATCGGCCTTACACATCCGAATGTATATGGTCAATCACCTCACTATTTGTGTTTCTTTTCTACAAAAGAAAACATAATACATGCACACATACCATAAGACTCACAATCAATTGGTTGTTCGATGTGCTTATCGTTTATTCGTGTAAACGAATTTACTTGAGGTTTAATCAATTTGGGTTCACCAGATTAGAGACTTTAAAATCTACAAGATAGTATAACATTTAGTTTTCATGAAGAATGTAAAATTCCTCTAACTTAAGTGGTCTAAACCAACCACCAAGTTATCATAGGAGTAGGTACAACCTTTTGTTTTAAATCACATGAGTGATGCCTTCTATGTATAAACATAGATGATTACATTCTTTTAAAACCAGATTTAGGTACATTTGTCTCCATCGAAATCATTGCTAATCTAGCACCATTTCGATACAAAAATGTCTTATACTAGACGTCTTACGTTTTATCAATTCATGTAAATTTCTTTACAAAGAAATGATCCATACTTGGTATTTCATATCAAGATAGTGAAACTAGCCTATCCATTGAGTAGATGTCTCTTTCAACTTTGTTCTATCGCATACATCTAGGGTTGATTCTTCTTAACTCCCACTCACTTTCACATTCCTCTTTGCTTCAATCAAGCAAAAATGAATCTCATGAAGACCTCTCTTCATGTCATTTGTGATATTTTATACACTTAGTAAGAGTGAATTACTATAAAGTGAGTGTAACATGTGACAAAATCTCAACTTCTTGCGAAATTGGACTACCTAACCGTTCAATTTTCATCATATGCCTAAACTTCTTTAGCGCATAAACAATCGATTTGGCCTTTCTCGAAGTGTGCCATTTGACGGTATCATATTGGAGTATTTTTGTGTTTTTGAAAACTCTTTTCTTAAACTTTTGAATTACTCTTGAGTAATTAAAACTAATACGTCATCTTCATGACGGTGGTGTCACTTTCGAAATCAAGACTCTCTTGATAAAATGTGACTTCCTTTTAAACTCGTAATATGAGTTTACAACATAAAAACCCCTTTTTAAATATATATGGACGTTAAGTTGTATAATAATCGCAATAATTGTTGTAAGCTTATGTAGGTGAATTAGTAAATCATTTTACCAATCATTGCTATCGAATTCTTCCAAAGAAACTGCTTCCTATGAAAGAACAAAACGAGTATAATAATAAATAGAGAAAAGAGGATGAAGTGCGCGATGTCACACATTTATGAGAATGAACGAAAAATAGGAAAAATTAACATTCAATGTTTTAAAAAATACTTGTGAAAAACATGCTCAACAAGTTTTAACATTTATATAATGATCTCCCACTAAATTATATAAATGATTTCAAGACCCAAATATTAAACAAAAATGAGCATCGCTTGGGCGAAACATCCCATAATTGTGTAAATTCGGTAAGTCACGTTGACTAATTCTACCTCTAGAACACTTGGTCGACGAATTTCCTTAAATCCATCTACTAGCCCCGGAACAGAAGACCGTCTTATATCTCGTTGAGTCCAACCAATTTTGGCGTGTGATAACCGCTTACCACCCTACTTACCCAAGGTAAAAAGAGAACACCCCGCTTGGGCGAGCGTGGCTCTAATAAACAAGAGATTCATAGGTGTTACTAATTGGTAAGGCTAATATCAATTTTAGTTATGTGAGAGATCTTGTCAATTTAGTCATAAATTCCTTATAAGTGAATTAATTCGGTGAATGTAAATGACGTGAATTGACAACCGCGGAAAATAAAATGCATGTGAATGGCGAATTTGGCATGCGCGAAAAATAAGACAAGCAAACATGTAAGCATATGAATAAATTCTAGTATGGCCACCTAGTTAATAAACAACTATTCTATTACATTTCGGAAACCAACTCCTTGGTCCCTTGCCTCTTCGTTCCAAAAGTGGCTCTTCCTTGTGGGATTTGAAACACCTTCCAAAAATAGACTTCGTCTCGTTGTAATCCGTCTTTTGGAAACGCCGGTAAAATAACTATTACTAATGAATTACATAGCTATTCCTATTATACATTAATTAATAAAATGAATAAAACTATTAATTAATTACAAAACGACGATACGAGATCATATTTAATTACAAACAAATCGATATTCCCATTCATTTCGGGTAATAACGATTAAAATTAACTAGACCATACTAGGTACAAAAAGATAAATACTTTAAATAAATGACAATCATTCATTCAACTTAAATAAATATGCTTAAAATGCCGTATATATGATGCCAAAATCGCCCTACCTATCATTCATTGGTATCCATCTCGGTTTTTGTGGATTTAATCGATTTTTAACATGTAAAAATCAATAATTAACTCTTAAATCTCATTTAAGTCCAAACTAATTGTCCAAACTGTTTTGAACCTCAAAATTAGTCCTCTCTAATTTTATTATAAATAATGAGTTTGATTTGGTGATATTTTGCTAATTTAATCGGTAAAATCATAATATTTAAGTAAAAATCCAAAATATTTGAAAAATTACCCAAAAAATGAAACAAAAAATTTTTAGTATTCTGGAACACTCCCAAGAACACCAAAATGTCAGAAAAATTGCCCAAAAATTCCGGATAAATTTTGTGAAGAAAAAGATCGATATTTATCGGTTTTTAACCACTAAAACCAATAAACATAAAAAAAGTGAAAACACAAATGCAAAATCATTTTTGATATTTAAATAATATTATTAAATGTACATAAATTTATCATGCACAGAATCAAAAATTTCAAAATTATGATTAATTAATTTGACTTTTATCGACTTTTTACTCAAAAAATCAAAAAACATGCAAAAGACCGAACAAACCTTCAACCTTTTGCATACAAACAGTAGAAAACATGCATGAACTACCATAAAAAATCCATGCACCGAATCAACATTTAACTAATTTTAGTCAATTTTTCACTAAAATGCGACATTTTGACTCGGTTTTCTACCAAAAAACATTAAAAATAGCAAAATAACTTCAAAAATCACCAACAAATTCCACAAACCTTTTGAGATCAGTAGGTATGCATGTCCCAAAAATTTCGTGCTAAAACCTCTTCTAACACAATTTTTGAGTTTTTACTAATTATCTCATAATTCATTAAAATGCTTAAAATCAACATGCAAATTACAAGCCTAAGCTCTGATACCACTTGAAAGATCATAGATCCATATTATACTCTCTAATAAAATTAATTTATCTCATAAATTATTGTTAATGTGATCTATGTAACATGCATGCTAATATGAAAACATAAAAAGAAAGTATAAGGAAAAACAATTTCTTTACATTGATTATATGGCAAAATGGGCAGAAACTAGTTCTCCTTACTAGTTTGTTCTTGAGCTAAAATGATGTGGATGATCCTCCTTGAAAAACCTTCAACTAGAAAGTCTCCTTCAAGTTGCACCCAAGAACTAACCCAAAAAAATAATAACAAGTTTGTACTAGTAACTTGTTAATATTGCTCCCTTGATAAATATTAGTAATATCACTAACTTATCTTAGTAATATTAATAATGAATACTAGTGATGAATTATTGTAGAGAGATGGAGTGAAATGTTCACATGCAAAAGATGGTAGTGTAAGAATGAAGTAGTGTAGATATGTGAACATATATGGAGTGTTGAAGTGGGGAAGTGGCGGGTAGAGGACAATATTAGTGGACAATTTTTGTCTTATAATTTTATCTTACATCACATGCAAAATCTAGTATAAGATACATATTATGGTAGTATACAAAATAAGGTAAAATGATTATGTGAGTAATCATCCACTACAGTTATTTTACATGGTCAACTTGACCATATACGGGTCCATGTTGGTTCTTATATTTGTCGCACAAATCCGTGTAATTATTATTTTAAACATCGTGTCATGTTTAAATACTTCCATAATTAATTCGTCCAATTCACTCCGTAAATATACGTGTACCACTACACATATTATTTACGTACTAATATTAATCACATTAATCAATTAGTACAATTTTAGTAAATTAATAGTTAATTAACTAAAACCCGTCTCCCAAAACTTACTATTCAATTATCACATAATTAAATAATAACTGTCGCTCCTCGAGTTCGCAACTCGAAATCTCTCTAAAAATAATCGACTAACCTCTTAGTCTATAAATCAAGGGACTAAACAAATTATATCTCATACAATTAATTAGTTATCAATTGGGGTTTGTTCCTTTAGGTGTGACCGAAAGGGGTCGGTTAATCACCGCCGTCTCACGACAATAACGTCAAACTCTAGTCAGCCAACCGTTATCGATTTACGTTAATCAACTGACGAGGATCAAATAATTAAATATCTGATGATATTCTATTAATGAGATTTATTATGTTAACGCACTATTGTGGAGGACACTAACTCCAACAACCTTAAGGGATCAACTGACCACCACCGTCCCACGACAGTAACGTCAAACTCTAGCAAGCCAATCGTTACCGATTAATGTTGATCAGTTGACTATAAAATGAATCATCCCTTACGTATTATTAAAAATGAGATTTAAAACATCATCATGATCGACAATTGTGATCGCATTATTATCGGGGACACTCCAACAGTGCACATCACATACAAAAAGAGAGAAATATCAGAGAAAATTTGCTGTTGTTTTTAATAGAGACAAACTAACCAGATCACCCCAATCTTTTTCTGTTGTGATACTTGTTCATTAACCATTCAACATTCAACATTCAACATTCAATGTTGTAGCTTTACAGGATTAAGGTTAAGCTAATTATTAAAGGGATTTTTTTGTCAAACACAACCTTTTAAAAAAAAAATCTTCCAAACACCACCTTTAAAAAAAAAAGTTTGTAAAACACAACCTTTAATAAATTTTGTGTTGTCAAACACGACTTTTTGGCCGAATGACTTAACATTTTGTAATGGGGTAACTTTCAGTCGATGTTTGAGATAGCAAACGATGTCGTTTTGAGGCGTTTTTGGACTCGTTGGAAAGGTGGAAATACAAGCTTTCCAGGGGTTATCAATACGATGGTTAAAGACGTCCTTTTGTGAGGTATATTGTTGTGTAAAGTAAAGCTGGTCGAAGAGATTAGCGAGTGGTCGAGGATTTTTAGTGGGTCTTTTAAAGAGGTTATGATATTTTGTTTGGTCTGAAAATTGGTATGTAGGTAGCGGGGAGTGTAAGGTAGGCCGTAGTTGTGTTGTTTTTTGTGGTTGTGTGTGGTAAGTGCTGGTTTGAGGTATGTGAATTGACCCACAAAAAAGAAATTCTACTTTGACATTCTTTTTAATGTTTTTTACCTTCAAATTAACTCCCCTCGAACCACCACTTGTAACTAACAACCACAAAAAACAACACAACTAAGACCTACCTTATACTCTCCGCTATTTACATGCCAAATTTTAGACCAAAGAAAGCATCATAACCTCTTTAAAAGACCCACTAAAAATCCTCGACCACTCGCTAATCTCTCCGACCAGCCTTACTTTACACAACAAATGACCCCACATAAGGCCACTTTTGACCATCGTGTTGATAACCCATGAAAAGCTTGTATTCCCACCTTTCCACCTAGTCCAAGAACACCTCAAACCGACATCGTTTGCTATTCCAAACATCGATTGAAAGTTACCCCATTGCAAAATGTTAAATCCTTCAGCCAAAAAGTCGTGTTTGACAACAAAAAATTTATTAAAGGTTGTGTTTTACAATTTTTTTTTTTAAAGGTGGTGTTTGGAAAAAAAAAAATTTAAGGTTGTGTTTGTCAAAAAACTCTTATTAAAGTAAAATAAATATTTAATCATTACATTCCCAATAAGAAGATTATATATATCTGAGGTACTACCTTCAATTCTATAATTTATGAGCATTATAATAAAGTTTTTGAGTTTTATTTGAAAGTTTTTGAGTTTCACTATGAAGTTTCTGAGTATATTCACTTAAACATTAAACTCAAAAAAATTACAATAAAACTCAAAAACATTACATATAAGTTTAGTTAAATTTGAATTTTGACGGAGAAAATATTAAAATCTAACTTATAAATTTTAATATGTTCAAAAAAATACACATATACTCAAAAACAAATAAAGTTTGAGGTAATACACATATACTCCCTCCTATTCATTTTAACTCTCCTCTTTCAAAAGGACACGCAAATTAAGGGAAGGATTATTTTATTGTAAAGTATTGTGGGGGTATAAGGTAATTGGAGGGAGGGAAAATATTATTGTGGGGTAAGATGATTAAAATAAGTATTGTTGTGGGGTAAGGTGATTAAAATAAGATAAAGTATGAGTATTGTGGGGTATTGTTGTGGGATAAGGTGATTATAATAAGTATAAAACTTTACTAACTAAGAAAATGGGGAGAATTATATGAATAGATGAAAAAGGAAAGGGGGAGAGTTAAAATGAATAGGAGGGAGTATAATCTAGAATCACAAATATAAGTGTAAGCTATGCCATTGTGGTAAAATGTATGCATTTCGCAATAATGACTTATTTCAGCATGTACCCTTCTAATTGTCAAGTGAGTGAGAAAGAAGAGAATTACTAACTACAAGAAGAATCGTAGTCAAGGGGATGAATGTCCGAGACATAATGTATCTATTTGCCCTTGAAGTAGGTCTCTCCCCGTAAATTTCTACGTCCTCGAGGCGTAAGTGTGTCTTGTTGTAGGTACTCCCCCGAAGCCTAATGGATAAAGAAGAGAAAAGAAGTTTTCGCGCATTTGGCGAACTCAGATCATCCCCCAAGAAGCCTTTTCTTATTGCTAATCCCTTTCTTAGTTTAATTTCCTTTTCAGATAATGTAATAATAAAATCCGACTATCCGAGTCGTGTAGGTTTTCTGTAAGGAAACTTTCTTTATTGCTGCCAAAAAAAGACTTATTACAGCAGATGCAAGAGTGATAATAAAAAAAAGGTTAAAAACAAACACGCGAAAATACGCCAATAAATTTATGTTCTCTATAAATGTGATAGTTACGTCCACCGATAGAGGGAGAGTTATTTTTATTGGTATTGAGAAGTTACCTATTTCGGATTCAGAATACATAAGTTATGAATATGCATTAGCTAATAGAGTGTAGCCAAAAAGAGCATATAAGGAGTATATAAAGAAACTCCCTAAAATCTAATCTCAATTATGAAAAGCCCTAATCAGAGTGTAGCCATGAATGTCTTTTATAAAGGCACAAATCATACCTGTAAAAGGCAAGACAACTCTTCTCCTACCCTGTCTTGGTCCTTAAGTTATTTCCCATTTATTTTTTAGTCCTTTTACCTTTTTTGTAATTTTTTATGTTATCTCAAGGGGGTATCAATGTATAGGTGACCCTTTACTGTCTAACCCTCAAGATGTCTTCCACTTCAAGCACCCCTCTTACAAGATACCAGAAAGATTTATCAGCACTCTTTCACTGTTTCCCCATATTTTATCCCTTTTAGTTCAATTCTTCTATATCGGAACTCGTAAGGGAATGTCGGAAAACGTTATATACTCCCTCCGTCTCAATCATTTTTTATGATATACATTATTGCTAAACGGGATTTAATCCCCGGTCATGAATATCACACATCGTGACTTTAACAATTAAGCTAGCTGTTATCTGTATATACACTGTTATTTAAAAATAACAACATTGTAATGAAAATTATATTTGGATAAGCAGTTAGATGAATTTGCCAGAGCACCTACCTAAGAAAACAGGCAACCTACCAAAGCAGGTGCATTTTAATAACCATATTGCACATGGGTCTAAACTGAATAAGATCTGCTACTCGTTCCGTCTCTTCTGTTTCTTTACGTTTTCAATCAGTTGTGACGAGTATTTTAATCAAATGTAAAGAATCAATAAAAGAAAGAATTAAAAAGGAAATATTGGGGGCTTGACAGTAAAACCTGCCTCAGAAAAAGGTTGGAAATTGCTGAACTTTCACTTTTCTTTACAAAAATGTAGGAAGTTTGGTTAAAGTCCTTGTCCATTAATCCATTTGTTCATATACATATATATATAACAGAAGTGTGATATATTGCTTCAATTTTATTTCAACTTGATCAGAATTCAGTTGCGAAAATACGACATTTAAAGCAATGACAACAGAGAAGCAAATGATGTGGGAACAGCAACCAACCCAAGTGAGCAAAATGAAAAATTCAGGTGCAATGAGTTTCATTGGTAGTCCTACTTCAGACGACAAGGATGACGAGATGTCTCGGTCTGTGTTATCGTCTTTTAGAGCAAAAGAAGAAGAAATCGAGAAGAAGAAGATGGCGGTTAGAGATCGCGTTGAGGCTCAGTTAGGCCGTGTTGAAGAAGAGTCTAAACGCCTTGCAGAAATTCGTGAGGTACTATTTCATTAATATTATTATTCTGTCTGTTTCAAAATGCGACTTTATTTCCGTCTCAAATAAGAATTTGTTTATTGATCAGGAACTTGAGGCTTTACAAGACCCAATGAGGAAGGAAGTTGCGCTTTTGAGAAAGAGGATTGATACGGTTAATAAAGAGCTCAAGCCTCTTGGAATAACATGCCAGAAAAAGGTAACACTATCACATTTTGTTATTGCGCGAGATGGTTTTACAATGTGAAATAGTCGTACCCTTTTTCTCTCTATAATGTATGTAGAGAAATTAATGGTCAAAGATAAAAGACGAGTTTCAGACTATGGTACTTAGATGAAAGAGCTAAGAAAAAGAGCTATATTAATGGTTCGGTTAGTCCTGTATAAGACCGTTTTATAAATTCAATAATACTATCAACTCATTAACAAGATGAGGTACACGTGAGACGTGACACAATGGTCCAACTCGTTGTATACCTACAAAGGTCTTATATGTGTTTTTGTCAAATATATAGACATATAGTACGAAGTATATACTAATATGTCAAAAGAACGTGTCTAATTAATCAATAAAAGGACCGTCTCACACTGTAAAACGATCTTATTCTATGATTTGTGCAACATACATTTGTAATCGATCAATTGATTTTGATCAGGAAAGAGAATACAAAGAACTCCTAGATGCATTCAATGAAAAGAGCAAGGAAAAAGCTCTACTAGTTGCAAAATTAATGGAGGTAAAAGTAACAAAAATAAGGTTTTTATTTCATACCAATAATATTTTCATAGTATTAACTATTAACCATTGTAGTAATTATTATATGAGACGATATTACATTGAATTAACGTTGAAAATTCTGATTTGACAGATGGTGGGTGAAAGTGAGAAGCTAAGAATGAAGAAGTTGGAAGAGCTTAGCAAGCACATTGAATCATTAAAATAATGAGATAACAATAATCCATACATCATTGACTCTCTGATCATACCATAAAACTACAAGGGTTGACTTTATTTAGTGTGCTTCATGTAACTTTTTTTTTTTGGTTTGGTTTGACAAATGTGAATTACATATGCATTATACTCTATGACGTGGGTGAGAATCGAAATCCCAAAATTCATGGTTAGAATAAGTGAACTCTTAGCACTTGAACTAATTTTTATTCTCATATTCTTTTTTTAGTGGAAGTGCTATTAACACTTGAATTTAAACCATTTGTATTATGGAATGTTTTTTGTGTTAATACTTGCTACTAATGCAATGTAATAAAGGCACTTATCGGCAGGGGCGGCCAATGAGTTTCCGTGGCCCTGTTCAATATCGAAAAATGTGGCCTCAATGAATAAATAAATTTCATTTCATATCATAAAAAGCTTTCATAAAAGAATTAGCAGTGGGTACGTTCACTGCTAATTCTTTTATGAAAGCTTTTTATGATATGAAATACAAGGAGGATAATAGTAAGCCTTGGTTCCGTCATGTCTGGAAAGGGCTCGCTCCCCCACGGTATGAAATAATGTTGTGGGCAATCATGGGAAAAGACTAAATACAAAGGATAGGATACTCAAGTGGAAAGCTTTGAGTGCGGCCGAGGTAACTTGTGTATTTTGTGGGACGTGCCTGGAAACGATTAACCATGTTTTCCTCCATTGTAAGTTCTCGTGGGAACTCTGGAATGAGGTTTGTGCAGATTGGGGGTTGGACTGGGTTTGGCCTTTGGAAATTGATGAGGCATTTTTAGTTTGGAATAACTCGCACCTGAAAGGTTTTGAGAGAAAAGTTTGGGACGCTTTTTTCATTGCGGTCGTTACTAGTCTTTGGGAATTGAGGAACACGATTATTTTTGAACAAAAAACCCCTGACTGGCCGCATATGAAGGAGAAGATCATCCTGAGAGTTGGTTTTTGGAGTAAGGCCCGGAAGGAGAGACTGCCATATTCCGTTGAGGATTGGATTTGCAATTGGAAAGTCATCCGCACTTGGAAGGAGAAGAGGAGGCAAATTAGAGTTTAATACTTGTTCTTTTCGTTTCTTTGGTGTTTAACAGTTTGTTTGTACTATTTTGTGGTTTTTGTTCCTCGGCTCTACTCTCTGTAGGTCGGATTTATCAAAAAAAAAAAAATTTCACGCAAAACCAATCTAAAATTGTTGTCTTATAAAAAATACAATATAGAAAATTATTTTTTGTTCATAAACTACAAAAACAGACAGTAAAATATTCTCCAACGATATTATTTATCAGTCAAATATGACAAATAACAGTCTTCAATCCTCAAAAAGTTTAACCTAAAATAAAAACATTCAACAAGTATTAACAACATCAATCAATTGAAATAACAAATAGACAAACAAATTGAAAGGAAAAAAACTCAACAGAAACCCTAACTAATGAATACAAAAAAAAAGACTTACCGTAACAATTGAAGACTAGAGATGATCGAAAATTTAATGATTGAAAACTAGAGATGATCAATGATCATAATAAGATATTGTTTTAGCAGATCAAAATTTGAGTGATTGAAAAAATAGAGGTAGTCGATGAATTGATTTGTTTTAATGTGGAAGAGAAAAGAGTAAAGTGTGGTTGTGTTTTCTGTGTTTGTCGTAGAAAAGTAGGAGGTTTTTTTTTTTTTTTTAAATCAGGTTGGTTTGGGCCCTTTATTCAGTTGGGCCCCGGTGCAATGAGCTGAATTGCTCTATGTTTGGGCCGCCCATGCTTATCGGTTATCACACATCCATACTTTAAAAAATATTATATTGGGCATTTTGCCTATTTTAATTTGTTGGAAAAGATAGAAAAGAGGTCGATAACATTATTGCGTTTTCGATAATTGTTACTCTGTTTAAGACATGACAAAATAAATCTAAACCCCCGCAATCAATTGGAAATATTTATGATGTTGGCCATGGTTAGTATTTAGTTGATTATTATTAACCGGTACAGATTGGTTAAGCATATAACCGACATAACAAATTTGTAGATTTATTTCACAGGTTTCACTAGTGTATTTTAATTAGCAGACTTTGTAAATATGTTTGGTAATTTTAATTTTTTTTGTGTAAAGAGTCATAAAGACGATTTTTATACTAATAGAGTCGAACACAGATCATGAGTAACGGCTCATGACTTTACCAACTAAACTAGTTTACATCTACGGTAGATTGTTTAGTCAAACATGTTAAAAGCCTTGAATATGCCAAAATCAATCAATTAATCAATACTATATATTAATTCCAGAAACCAAGGGATTTCAATTAATTAAATAAATATATACGGAGTACAAATTAATTATACTATATAGTTTTAAATCAATAGCACTGTGCGATGGACCTGAACAAGGGCCTTCAATGTAAATATTTAGAGAACACCGGAATATGGTGATTTTTCTTTAAATAAACATGTCCCACTTATGATATTAATTAGTATAAAAATGTTAATTATTTTAACATAAACAAATATGATATAAGTATATTATATTTTGGAAACTATTAAAAAATAAATAAATCAAGCTAGATTTCCAAAAAAATATAATATTCCATAATTATTTCGACTTAATTAATTTAATGCATGTATGTAGGCCCTGTTTGGTAATCAGCAGATTGATATTAGCAGAAGCAGATTGGTCAAGCAGATTATAAATAACATTGGATTAACAGGTTTGACTAGTATATTTCAATTAGCAGATTTAGTAGAAGTGTTTGGTAATTAGCAGATTTTGGTTAATAGATTGTTGTATCTATGTGTAGATTGTTGACGGATTCATATTTCACAATCTACTAATGTGAATATGCTGGGTAGAGCAGCATATTGGAAAACAGTAGATTGAGCTCCAATCTACTCTTTCAATATGCCATTTACCAAACACTCAAAATAGTAGATTGGTGAGTCAAACATGCTAAAAGCCTTGAATATGCTGAAAATTTCTCAATCCGCCGTTTACCAAACACCCCCGTAATATATTTAATGCATATATGTAAATCACTCATTGGATACTTAAAGAGTAGGTTTTTTTTGAAACACGACCTTTAAAAAAAAGTTTTTTTCCAAACACCACCTTTTAAAAAAAAGTGTGTAAAACACAACCTTTAATAATTTTTTTTTTCAAACACGACATTTTGGCTGGAGGACGCAATATTTTGCAATGGGGTAAATTTCAGTCGATGTTTGAGATAGCAAGCGAGGCCGGTTTGAGGTGTTCTTGGACTCGTTGGAAACGCGAAAATACAAGCTTTCCAGGAGTTATAAGCACGATGGTCAAAGGTGGCCTTATGTGGAGTTTATTGCTGTGTAAAGTAAGGCTGGTCGGAGAAGGTAACTATAAAGCGAGTGGTCATGGGGTTTTTCGTGTGTCTTTAAATGGGGTTAGGATATTTTGTTTGGCCTGAAATTTGGTATGTAGGTAAAGGGGAGTGTAAGGTAGGTCGTAGTTGTGTTCTTTATGGTGGTTGTTGGTTGCAATTGGTGGTTTGAGGTGAGTGAATTGACCCACGAAAAAAATCCTACTTTGGTTTTCTTCTGATTGTTTTTTTTACCTCCAATTTACTACACTTGAACCACCATATGCAACCAACAAGCACCACAAACAACACAACTAAGACCTACCTTGCACTCCCCTCTACCTATATACCAAATTTCAGAAAAAACAAATCATCATACTCCCATTTAAAGACCCACGAAAAATCCCATGACCACTCATTTTACAGTTACCCTCTCCAACCAGCCTTACTTTACACGGAAATAGACCCCACATAAGGCCACCTTTGACCTTCGTGTTCATAACCCCTAGAAAGCTTGTATTTTCAACTTTCCAACGAGTCCAAGAACACCTCAAACCGACCTCGTTTACTATCTCAAACATCGACTGAAAGTTACTCCTTTGCAAAATGTTGCGTCCTCCAGCCAAATGTCGTGTTTGAAAAAAAGAACATTATATATTAAAGGATGTGTTTTACAAATTTTTTTTTTTAAAGATGGTGTTTGGAAAAAACTTTTTTTTTTAAAGGTTGTATTTCACAAAAAACCCTAAAGAGTAAAAATAATTATGTTAGTAGTGAAAAGAATTGTAGTAACATTGGATATAGTAATATGATAGTAATCACTCATTTGAATAGTCAAATCAATCATCAATATATATATATATATAAAAGAGGCTTTTTTCAGGCAATTCTAGAGACTCCAACTTTATAAAATTACCTAATTAATTTTTATTTAAAATAATATTATGTATAATTATCCCAATATCTAATATAAGCAAATTCTATCTAATAGAGTTTTATAAGTTGATGTCCCTATAACAATAGAACTTCACATGATCTCAAAACTATCAAATAACAATATAATATATGATCAATTAGTAAGAGTAAAGGAATTTAATATGGCTTCAAATACGTACATAACATTACATATATAAAAGACATGGAAAGGAATTTGTTCTATTCCTGCTTGAGTCGTGTGTTGGGATGTAAATAATCAAGGGTTTTTGTGTCTGCCTCTGCGATTATTAGGGTGTCGTGCCTTCCTTCCATCATATCCACCGGAACTCTGATATCTGATGCACTCCAGGTTTTGGTATTCAAGCTGTAAACCCTGGTGATCCGTAAATGAGCACCTGAACTATATATCATATTCATCGGTGACTAACACGAGTTTGTAATCGAGATTTAGATGTTCAAACGCAAACCCGAGACGTGGATCTGTTTTCGTGTTAAGGGATAGATGGCTGTAATGGTTAAGCACGGTGAAGTAATTACCGAAGTCAGCAACAAATGCACAAAACATCCGCCTGAAGAAGCCTACGGCGGAGAACGAGAATGAGCCTTCATAACATACGAAATTTAAGAAAGAGTTGTAGAATGTACGGGAGTTGCAATCGTAGAAACTAATGTAGCTGTCATTTTGCAGGATGATGACGTCGTGGTTGTCAGAGGAGAGTGACTGGTGGTGGAGGTAGAGTTGGGCGAATTCACGAGAAGAGATTACAGCTTGAAATGATTTAGAGACGGATTTGAAGCGGACAAGGGATTTGGCGGGTAATCTTGGCAGGATTTCTTCAAATATTAGGTTCATATCCAAAGTCGCCATAGTTTTATCAGTAAGGAACCAAAAGGTTAATGAAATTTGTGTCTGTTGTTCATTTGCGAGAGGGATACTATCCGTCTATAGTTATAGACGGATAGTGTCCGTTTAAAGACGGACTGTTTTTTTAATGATTATAAGACATCCTTTTGACTTTTGTATACTTATATTAGTTCATATAATTGGTTCTTTTTACAACTAGAAGAAGTTATTGAGCTCTGAAAACGCCATTGGAGTCAAAGAGTAGCCAAGATTTGGCAACGGGAAGCGAGGAGAGATTGGTGGGATTAAAGATGCGGTGAAGCCATTGCCTTTTGGAGGAAATCGAGTAGGAGTTGAGGAAGCCAATGAGGTGGTAATTAAGTAGAAGAAGATGGTGAGAAAGATTCTATGGAGCATCTTGAATATCTTGATGCAAACAAATTGCTTTCACTAAAACTGTTGGTGGCAATCTGTATCTCACGCCACGAAAACCGTTTCACTTGTCCAAAAGAGTACTTGCATTCATCTTCACCTACAGAGAGAAACCAGATGCTTGGTTCATATACAGCAAAAAGCAGAGGTTGTGAGCTTGCTTTCCTGGGTAAATGAAAGGTAACGCAAAGAGAAGTAGGAGGTAGTGATTGTGGCGGATAAAAGAAAGAGGCGATGAAAAGGTTATAGTAACCAACTAACAGTCTATTCCTTTTACAATGTCAATCTCCATCTGTTCCACCGGGATTTAACGCTTTATGAAGTACGTAAAGCCCAGTAGGATGGAGGGTGTATAATTTAAGCCTGCCTGGATGACCAGAATTCACAAACATCATAGATTTCGGATATCTTGATGATAAGCTTACATATAATTGTTTAGTATCGTCACATAAACAATTTATGAGAAACTTTCAGATTTATGCGAAGGCTGAGAAAGAATACCTGCAACATCAACAAATACGTCCTCCTTGCATTTCTTCAGGTGATGTTGTCTATATGTGAAAGCAGCCCCCAGTAACAAAAGAAAGAATGCTCCACAGCTTGCAGCAATCATGAATTGTTCGAGTGTATTATACTAGGGTTTATATTAGGATAATAGGTCCAATATTAGGCCCATTAGGGCGGCTACCGCCTAGGGTTTACAGTATCGTCATCTATTATATATATCGTCTATGTATTGTCATCAAATCACATCATTCAATAATACAGTTATCGTTTATGAATTCCTTCTCCCTCTATAATCTTAACATGGTATCAGAGCCTCGTTCTTGAGGTCTCTATAAACCGCTTCCGCTTTCTTACCGGTGGGTGGCCGGAAATTTACACCCGCCGGTAGGATTTTCAACCACAAACAATAATTTCCTTTTTCTGAATTCAAAAAAAAAAAAAAAAAAAAAAAAAAAAAAAAAAAAAAATCACACTACGTAGGATTTGTCATTAGGTACAATAATCAAGAATCATCATCATCTTATCGATGTGGCACGGGCACCACTTCGTCCCTATTTTTCTTTATTTTGATTTAAAATTCTTTTCTTCGATTAAGGTGGTATTTAAATTGACTGGCGAATTACACAACTTTAATCACCATGATGGTGGTTCCGATCTATTTGGAGTTCGAAAAGATCAACGTTCTCCAAATTTTGAAATTAACGGATAATTTCCGTTTTATTGATATTTGTCAGGTTCGATTAGGGTTCCTGCAAATTAACTCATTTTCGACAAGTCCGAAAAACTTAACGTTCTTGTTCGAAGAAATTTCTAGCGAGTCTTAATACTCGTTTATCTTACCAACCTTGCGAAGAAATTAATGAAGATGGAGTAGAGATGAAGATTTTGATTTTCTTTTTATATTTTCTTTGTATTTCTCCAATCGTAAAGTTCGTACATGTACTGCCTTTACGATTGCGGGAGGGTATTAGGATAATAGGTCCAATATTAGGCCCATTAGGGCGGCTACCGTCTAGGGTTTACAGTATCGTCATCTATTATATATATCGTCTATGTATTGTCATCAAATCACATCATTCAATAATACAGTTATCGTTTATGAATTCCTTCTCCCTCTATAATCTTAACAGTTTATACTATTACAAGACATCTAAGTTTCCTAATTTAGTTAAGGAAATAGGAGTACAATATTCACAACAATCACAATTAGAAAGTCTAATAATAAGGAAAGTCAGCATAAACCAAATATACTCGGTTTAAGAAATATTTCCAATAATCTAAAGGATTGACAATATCGTAAAAAAATCGTTGATTGAGTTTCATTATTAGCATAAACCAAATATACCAGGAGTATTAATTTTTTAGAACATACAAAGTTTGAATTTAGTCGGGTCAATTTGGATTCGAGCAGTATTGAGTTTGTACTATTTGAATATATTTGAGGGTTCGAATTAGGCATGTCGCTCGGGTCATATTGTAACACCCCGTATTTTATTAAGTTGGATAAAATTCTTTTAATTGCTATTTTGAATTTAATTACATCATTTAACGATTTATATATATATGCTTAGCTAATTAATTAATTTCATCATAATTCGATACGTTAATTTTAATAATCATTAATAAGTTTATTTAAAGTTAGTTCGAGTTTATTGAAGTTAGTTCGAGTTTATTTATTTAATAATTTCCGTTTCTTTACGAGTCCTTATGAAAGTTGTTTTAAGTAAACCCGAGATGGATTTTGGGAACAAAACCGTCCAATTAGCTATTTTGAGCTTATTTCACTAAATTAGCAATTTTTATTAATATCCGTTAGTTTTGTAAAAATCGCTAATAATTCCGATTCAAGCTGATATTGTATTATTTACGTTAACTAGCTGAGTTTATTTTATTTTCACTCATTAAATTTATTTATTATTGATTCCGTTTTATTACTGAGACTTTTACTAAAACCGATTTTATTAACTCGAGACGGTTTTAAAAACGAGCGAAATTACTTAACGATGAAGAAAGATACGTATAATAAATAGCAAGGCTAAAGCGTGTCATTGCATCGATTTCAAGAACGCACGTCTCTTTTCTTCTTCTTTGTTCTTTGTTTTCTTCTTCTGGCGAGTTTTCTTTCCTTTTCAAAATTTGATCTGTTAATCGACGTCGGTGCTTCGTTCTTTATCCGTTTTCAATTATTTTTGTTCCATAGCGCTCCTCTCGTCGTTCTCGTCATTCCGATGTAAGTAACATTCATTTTCGTTATGTATTTCTACAAACCCAATTTATACTTTCAGCTTTATTTATTATAAGACGGTTGTAGATGCTAAGATAGACGGTCTTGTATAAGATTTGTTAGTCATAAATGATTAGTTCAATCGGAAAAAGGTAACAATGATAGGTTACTCAATATTACTTGTAAAATATGTTTATTTCGAATGCTGGTTAGTCTGTTTTATAATTGAGACGGTGTATAATTATATATAGGGATCCTTATGGATGTTAATTAGTTTGTTGTATAGTTGAGACGGTGTATACTGATATGTGGAGATAATTGAGACGGTGTATACGGACCTCTAGGGATCATTTGGGATACTAGCTAGTAAGTGGTATATTTAAGACGGTGTATGCTGACATGTATGGATTGTTTTGGGTGCTAGTTGTTGTCTTTTATAGTTGAGACGGTGTATACTGACATGTAGCGATTGTTTTGGGGCGGTTTGGGATGGATAAAATGGTGCCTTTCGGACTTTTTGGGGCGTAAGAGCGGCGAGGTTGAGACGATTCACTGAACATGTTTGGGACTGAGTTGGGTCGTAAGGATGAGTGCTTGGGGCGGGTTTTGAGAACGCAAAACTGGACACTTAGACCATGTTTTCATCACGGATTGTGGAATGGTTTCACGGCTGTTTGGCAGCCGTGGGTAGTCATCATGGGTGGTCTCTTGCAGTCTAGTTATGAGCTAGTTATGAGCTGTGTGGTGGCGGGTTATGAGATCGAGCAGTGGCCTGGCCGTGGCCTAGGCAATGGCCTAGCTAAGTCACGAGTTTGAGGCCATGTGTAGTTGGTGGTTAGGCCGAGTTTGAGGTTGTCATAATAACTTTTGGGCCGTGTCTATAAATTGTTTTGACGCTAGTTTGGTTTATTTAAAATATAATTAAATTAATTTCCGTCTCATATTTTATATAACGATAATTCGTTAATATCGTCCTTTCACATAATTATTTTAGGTGGCTCATATGTGGTTGAAGATGAAGAGTAATTTTGGGTTTTAGAAGCTTTCTCAAGGGTTATTTGCCTTTTTCTAGCTTAAGATAACTATTCCGAGTTACTCGACGAATTAATGTCACATTAGTAGTTAATGTTGTGCTTGTTGTTTGTTAAGTGTTTAGGTGATTGATAATGTGTTACTTTCGTTTTTCACATGATAGAAATTGAAAATAGCATGAGAATAATATTGCGATAAAATTTGTGATTTGGGCCAAAGTAGGCCAAGACTCTGAGCTGGGTCAGATTGACTGAACGAGTTTGGTCAAACTAGGTTTAAACCAGTCAGCCTCGATTTGACCGATGACCCGTCGCGGGACTCGGGTCGAGGGTTTGTCTTTGAGGTGAGATTGGTTGTTATTGGAGGTTTTATGTTATGCCTTGATATTTGTAATTATCAGTTCACATGTTGGTTGTTGGATGCTTTGGATGCCTTATGCTTGAGTCTTGTTGCCTCTTTGTCATTTTAGCTTGTTCTCATGAATTATGAGATTAACGGTTAGCTGGAATTTGGATTATTATTGATATTGGAGATATTGTTGGATTGTCAGCTGAATATGCTCTTGCGTAACCTTTCATATACTAGGGTGTGTATGATCTTTTGTGTGTACAAGTTTGGACTCTTTGCCCCTTTTATGGTTAATTGGGTGTCCTACTTGTCTTGTGTGGTGTGGGCTAAAGTATTCAAGCTGGGACTAGGTCCTAGGTGAGTATTCCGGCCTTCATCATAGATAGGCCATTATAGTCTTTGACGAGTATATGTTTGCGGCTTAATAGCCTTTGTGTTCCTGGCTTGGTGGGTTTATATCCAAGTCAGGGCATGACCTTCTGCCTATTTTGTGAGGAGATGGTCAGCTTAAGTACTAGCCAACCCTTTGGTGGACTCCTTAGGGTACTCATGTGGTTTTATCATGAGTCTTGGGTGCGGTGGTTTTATCCGCATTTCTCTAGGTCTCATGCTTGTCTAGGATTAGGGTTGAGTCGTATCTTGGCCATGTTTTATTCATATTAACCTCTGAGCCAAAATACTAGCTTCCCTACCTCGTGGTATAGACTCGAGTTACAAAGTAACTATTGACTGTACTAGTAACTTATGTCTGTCTCTAGATATATTGTCCTTTCTTGTTTGATGATTCTATGAATCATAGAAGGTGAGATGCAAGCCGGCTATGGTTGATAGAGTTTGGATTCCTGGATGTTATGTGATTCACATGATAGTGTAGTATGAGTCGGTCTAGTATTCGCATGCTAGAACTATGTGTTGTTATATTGTTGTTCACATGATAAGCACGATTGTCTAGCATCTATATGCTAAGGCTATGTGTTATTCATATTCATATTCTTATGTTTACATGTTATATTAATTATGACATTTCGTGGCTGGGAGAACTCGGAGTTACTCCCCACTGACCGTGGCTTTCGTATTTGTATAAAATGCGAATGACAGGTAGGTGATGCATATATGAGGTACATGGACGAGCTAGCGAGCAAAGTAACCTTGGAACCTAGATTGGTTTTATTTTATTGTGACCCTTAAACACTTTTTATGTCACATACATTTTAGGGACATATGTCTCCCTTTCTCATATTTGGGTTGTATAACTTTGTTTCGCGACTTTAGCGATGTTTCATTCATGAGATTTATTTTGGACCTTGCATGTTTGACACCTTCCCATTTGGATATCTTTATAACAGGTTCAGGTTTTTAAAAATTACAGATTTTTACCCAACTGAACCTATTACAAACATATCCATGCAGCTTTATTCTAGAATTACGTGTTTACTTTTCCGCGATAAATGAGGGTGTCACACATATACTCCATATATATGCAAAGTGTTGGTAGGTCTATTTGTATCGAACAAGTTTAGCTGAGCACAATCAAGGGGGTCACTTGGTTACTTCTTCTACTCATTTCATTTTCATACGTATGAGTACCTAGAATTCTGGCCTGATGCAAAGGATTGTCATTGCTACATCCGAACACAAAATCTTTCAACTCCTTTACTATAATCACCACTCAAATGTCCTCCCATACAATATCACTTCCGGTGTCGAAAATCCCGTAGACTAATTGGACCTGTAACGAAATAATATGCATCTTTTTTGTAAATCACGTCATCATGGTCATTTTTTGATATTGTTCTTTTTGTTTGGACCCATTTTTGCTAGTGAGTTCGGTTTAGGGTTATAATAATAAATTATACCTAATTAATTATACTTCTTTTGTTTCCTAAACTACCCTTTTCTTCTAATTAGTTTGAAATTCAAAATTTAAGAGGGAAAAGTGAAAATATACAAAAAATTTACTATTATGCCCTGGGTGACGCATAATTTAAGTGTCACCCGGTGGCGCCATCACATTATTCTTTTTAAATTTAGTTGGGATTTTGTTCGCGGCAAAAGAAGTTGCATTTGGCTTGAGCTCATAACTTTTTTTTTTTTTAGATTTTTACTTGAACACAATTAGTGTAATATTTTATTGTATTTTTCCATTTATCTAAAAAATAGAACTACATTATTAGATGAAGCTCTTCCCATTAATTTGACACTTCTACCGTTCTACCGTTCTAATGCTCCTTAATTAACCAAAAAGTCCAAATAAATTGGTAAACAACTACGAGTTTTGAGGGTTTGTACATTTATTAATTTGAGGGTTTGTACTTCTTAATCTTATATAAAATTAATAAGATAAATTTACCTTATTTCAGTAATTGAAATACAACTTTTACGTATTATTCAAAATGATATTAAAAGATCTAAACAATTAGAGGAAAGACAAATTTGAAACCCGTGCAACGCACGGGCACAAAATCTAGTTAACAATATTAGCAGCGAGCGGTAGTAGTGAAAGTAACAAAAGTAACAACGAGAGCAGTGAAATTATCAATATTAAAGTACAATTAGTGGAAGTAACAATAATTACAACGGGAGTACTGAAAGTAAAAGTAATAATAACAAATATAATAAAAGTTACAATTCTAAGAACAAAAGGAAGTATATATGGAAAATTAGCTAAGTAATCGATTTAAGTAAAATATTAATAGCGGGAGTAGTGAATTTGTCTTATAATTTATTTCATTGTAATTTTAAGATATACTCCGTATCATAGGAAAAATATATTAATGATAAATTTATGAGTTATATAACTTTAAAGTAGCTTTAGTTATTTGAAAATATATTTTAATGCTAAATAGAGGTAGCCCGGACGAAGCCGAACACCCATACTAGTTTCTCTATATATTAGTAACCAAACAAGGTTGTTATCCAACCAAGACGATGTAACTCGGTAATATGAAACCGACTTGACCAGATCGAACCAAAATTGAACCGAAATCGATGAACTCAACAAGTCCATTTTGACAAAGAAAGATAACCGAAGCCCAAATATAAATAATTCCATCAAATGCCAAGCCCAACCGAAACCCATCAACCATTATAGAAAAATGGCGCGCAAGCTCCAAAACCCTAACAATGGCGAAGTAGCTCAAAAACCCAAGATAATAATTTTTTTTTCTCTCATCATATTAATTCTTCTTGTTTTAGGGTTATTGTTCCTGTTTTTCTTTCCTTTTGTTAAGTTATTTTCAATGCTACAGAAATTAACCGTGTGAGACAGTCTCATACGAGAATTTTGAGTTATTTTGTTGGATTATTGCATAGATATATCATATATCTAATTGAGACATGTGAAATGCGGACTACTTAATTTGATCTTAAGCAAAGTTTAGTAATACGAGTATGATTTATGTTATTGATTGTTAAAATATTAAAATAGCTTATTTTCATTATCCCTTAATTCCTGGCTCCAATTTTAATGATTAAAAACGGGTAGCGCCATTCCGGGTTTGCTTTGCTGGAAAATCTTTTTAGGTTGGAGGTTAGGACAGAACTAGAGTGAGACGGTCTCATACAAGAATTTATTTTGCTAAATTGGGGGTTAGGAGAGAATTGGTGTGAGATCGTCTTATATAAGAATTTGTGTTATCGTTTTAGGACCTAATAGGATTTGGGCCATGTGGTACCCATAAGCAAGGATGTTATCCAGTTGAGTCGTTGATAGTGTCTCACTTCTGATGTGATCTCCGTTGCTGACTCAAATAATGTTGGTTATCCAGAAACGCAATGAAAGGGAATTGTGGCCATTGGGGTCGATAACACATGTGAGGTCGTATTCACCATCTCCGTCACTTGATAGAGAGTTTATGTAGCCTACACCTACATTTAGCAGACACTCATCCATCAATTTTGATTTTTCTTTGTTATAGGCCCTATAGGCATGTGGAAACAGGGTACTTCATGGCCTCGAGTGGGCACACTATCAATGTTCTAATCTACCCCCTCCGTCCCATTCATGGTTTACCTTTTGATTAATTCTCACAACGAATAAAACAGATATATACAAGTGACTAGAACGGAGGGAGTATGTTGTTTGGGCTCTGATTCTGAGAACCTAATCAAATGCCCTATTAGCCGCCTTCGAATCATAGATGGTAAACCACCAACTGATGATACAAAAAAAGACTCCATGACTTCTAACACTCAGCATGATCTACCTACAACCCGTGATTGCGAATGTGCTAACTCATGAGCAACCCCATTCCATGTCACAATATCAAAATACGAAACTTCCCTTTTATGACTGTATTAATAATGGCTTAGTTTAGTTATCTCCAATAATGGAGTCAGGATTTGACGTTAACGGGGCCGATAAACTACATTAGGAGTGAACTACTAATGTAATTGAGTAAAATAGATTAAAAAAGTCGAAATTTTCAAATAAAAGGTTCGATTTTTTCATTGTTCAACAGGTTCGACCATCCCTACAACACCCCGCCTAGCTCTGCCAGTGTTTATCTAACAAAATATGCAAATGTAAAAGGGACAGATTTTACATCTTATTTCCAGATTACAGCCTTGCATATTTTGGTTTATACATTCATATAATCATGCATAAAAAAGCGGTCCACAAAAAATGATTACACAGTAAAATCAGGAAAAGTCTTTGGGCTTATTATGACAAAAAACAAATAAAAGAGGCCAAAAATCAACAAATTTCAACCAAAATGTCATGACCAATCTTTGTATCCAGTGGACCCATTTATCTCAGACCACATTGACCTTCATTAAGGGTATTTTTGTAATTTAGTTTTGAAGTGTACAATTTTGGGCTCTATCTTACTACAGAATGTTGTTTGGCCCCATAATTTCATTTGCACCTTGTTCTATTGGTTATGATGGGCCCATATACATGGACATCTGAGTCCGTATCATTTGGTGACGCTTTATCATAATCCTAAACTTAAACTAATAAAGTTATCGAAGATCCAAGAGTTCATATTTTCCATGCGTCTGTAATTATATCGTACTGACCGATCTTATTTGGGAATTTGAAATGTTCCCTTCTCATAAAATAAAAACAAATTTTAGTTGTTCAATGCACTAAATGAAGCACTAAATTTGGTCTCAAATCTTTATTTCTCTTATGGTTGGTGTATTATTCAGCTCCGTTTGTTAAAGAACATATTGTGAAATTTTTTCAACATATTCAAGACTTTTAGCATGTTTGACTCATCAATCTACTAATTTACATGTTTGGTAAATGGCATATTGAAAACAGTAGATTGAACTCTAATCTACTGGTTTACAATATAAAAGAACGTTTATTTAGTATGATTTTAAAAAAATTATCCTGTTAATTATCATTCCTATTGTATATATTGTATAACTTTTTGTTAGTGAACATGATCTCTCATTTAAAAAATTAAATCCGAGATTATATTATTTCCACTCAATTATTTAATGAGTGATATAACAGTCTCGTTTAAAATTGTTGAGTAAGGGGTGTTAGACACTTAGATGTATGCATCCTTATTGCCTTACCGGCCACTGTATTAGCTAAATGCAAAAAGACGGTTTTCGAATTATTAATACATATACTTTGATGTAAAGAGGTAGCTTTCGAAAGATTAATACTTTTTGTGTTAACAACACAAATTCGAAAATTACAATAGTTTGATATAAAGACAACGTTATAAAACATTGACAATGATGAAGTAGAAGAGATCCCGGACCATTGCCTGATCTCCTAAGGCAAAGGATATTGAGGTTCAGGGACAAGTCGCTTTGGTCAAGTGGTCCTATTATAAATTATTAATAATGTCTGTCAATAATCATGGAAAAATTTTGCGTAAAATTTTATAGGGTACGTTGGAAAAGGACTCCTGACTGTCTAAATTTTGTCCTTAAATTACATAGTGTAATTTACACACTAGTAGTTTCTGTGTCGTACTCATATTTCAGTACATTATTTGATTATGAAATTAGATTCATTAATAAGATTAAGACTTTGTTCTTTTCGGTTGAAAAGAGTTGAATTAAACTGAACTGAACTGAAATAAGAGTTTATTTGTGAAGAGATTAATTGAACTGGATGAAACTTAACTAAACTGAACAGAGCTGAACTAAAATGAGCTGAAATTAAGTCCAAAATAACAGGATCTAAGAGTTGAAATTATGAGAAATATTGTTCTCGTATAGATATATGAATTTTTTTAGGTCCATCGGGTATACCATGTGTCTACGTCCGTGTATGGTACTCCTATTTCATTACATCATATTCAACGAGAAGCCTTTTTTTTTTTTTGAATTCCATTTAGATTGTGTTTGCTTATTTATTTGGTTAATGTTAATCTCAATTTTCGTATTCATTGGAGTTATACATTTATGTGGTAGACAAATGCATATAATAAGAATTTCGATTGATATAGTAATAGGGAACATACGTTATTATTTTATGAGATATCCTCTTCAAGGTTAAAATGTAGTATTATAATTATCACCCAGCTATTTATTTACAGTTTCAATCAACAATAAATCGATTGGATATGTATATATCGTTGGCAAGAGTTAATGAGTTTTGTAAAAAAAAGCTGAGCTTTTTTACAAAGTTTGTGAAAATATATAAGCTTAGTAATTTTGTAAAATAAATTCAACTTTTTCAACCAATCATACATACAAGCGGGCAATAAAACCTTTTTTCCATATCATTTTATCTCGAGTTTTACTCACGGTTCGAGTACAACTTTTAGAACGTAGGGTAAGTCTGATAGGGTTATATAAAAAGTTAGTGAGGTTAATAATGCAGAGTACATGCAATGAGTGAAGGTGGCCGAGTACGTACTTGCATGAGTTGTTGCACTTGAGTTTGTGTCATGCACAAATATGGCCTCAATTCACTAATCTAACCTTTCTTATTTTGCTCCATGCATGTGACCACTTAGGTCATGTACTCATGTGTAATCGTTATCACCACTTCTGGTTTAAGAACCGTCTTATTTTAAAACGTTTTTTACATCAGCTGATTAAAATTAAATTATAAATAAGAGAAGATTATGAAAAGTTTTAAGTTACGACAATACAGTTTTAAGCAAAATCAACTAATTAATCTTTATTAACTTATTCCATCGAATTTTTTAATACTTATTTTTTTGAGTTCAGAGTTCAGATTTGTAAATGATATTTGTTATTAAATCTAAGCTTATTGATGTTTAGAAAATGACACACACTTAATCATGAAAAGTTTTACCCAGTAATAAATTCTCCGCTAACCTACTTGATACTGCGTATATATTTTGATATTTACCTTCACATACTTGATAGTATTTAGATGGTTTTCACACATACAATATAAATTATCAAATAAAACCGTTATAATTAAATCGTCACGATATGACTGAGTAATATGTGATCCTTTTAAAATAACTTGTTGAGCTGTTTTTAAACACAGCCCTGTAATTCATATCAGTATTTACGTAGTTGAACTAATTAATAACAAAGGTGTGAGGGTTACCCTATATATCGGACAAGTTGGTGACCAATTGACCATGGTGAGACATGTTTACTTAATGTACACTACATGACATGTTACCATTTATTTCAAATTCCCACATATCCACCTCCATCTTAATTAATTAATTAATTAATTATATCATCCTCAACTCGTCTCTACACTTTCTTTTTTTTTTTTTGGGAAAATGTAAGTTCTCATTAGAATATAAGAAAGTCCCATACAATACTATCTATTAGAGTCACAACTCCATCGTCTCTAGCTATGCCTTAAGATATTCTACCCAAGCCAAAGCAAGAGCATTCTTACTTCTAATAGTACATTGTCCTAATCTCATTTTAACATCACCTTTGACCCTTGCAAGAACAATACAAGGTCTAACAACACAGCCATCAATACGACAGCTATTCCTACATTGCCACACCTGATAAACCAGACTAGACAAAATGACTGCTATAACTTTCTTCCTGCAAGCAGCTGCCTGCCGTAACTCAGTCCACCATCTGATGCAATTGTGCATAGGAAGGGCAACCCTGCACCACTCACTAATCAGGTCCCTGCACTGTCTACTAAAAGGACACTCAAAGAACAAATGCTCCACACTTTCCTGATGCATCCCACACAGGAAACAAGAATTACACTGTATAATTCCCATTCTGAGTAGTCTGTCTTGAGTTAATAGTCTTTTCTGAGCTACTAACCACACAATAAACTGCTGTTTTGGGATCAACCATTGGTTCAGCATCCAAGGATACCATGACACATTCCCTATTTCAGGCTTAAGCCATTGATATCCCGCTGTTATAGCATAATGCTCCTCACTGGATAAATTAGATAAATAAGGTTTCAAAAGTTGCTTAACCTGGCAGATTTTCCTCCAAGCCCAGCTGCTTCCAGACCCAGGAATATAATCCCACCAAGAAGCAGATTTGATGTATACAGCATGTACCCATCGAACCCACAAGTGATCTTCCTTGTTTGCCACCCACCATGCATACTTTCCCACCATGGCAAGATTCCAAACATGAAAATCCTTCAGTCCCAAACCCCCTTGCTTCCTAGGTTGACAGATATTGGCCCAAGAAACTAGAGCTGGGCTCTCCCTTTGATCAGCACCGTGCCACAGATATCCTCTGCAAATAGCTTCAATTTTGGAGATCACCACCTTAGGAAGGATAAAAATCCTAGCCCAATAGCCATGAAGTGTGCTTAGCACTGACTTAATAAGCACCACTCTCCCAGCATAAGAAAGCTTTCTAGTTTCACTATGTGATATTATGAACGTACTTCGAATTTATTCCTTCTTCAACATCTATACAATAATATAAAAAGGTTAGTTGAAGGGTGATTAGAAAATCCTACGTGGCATGCCTAAATGACTTCTAAAGCACAAAAAACACACATTCTAAAACACTCTTACACATTAATCAACAAAACTGTAAAAAAAAAAAAAAAAAAAAAAAAAAAAAAAAAAAGACAAGACAATAAAACATTTACCATTCATCTTCCCCAACCCAAAACGTTTTTCCCTTAATTGTAACTCTGAATCTTGCTAATGCATGCTCACTTTATGAGTAATGATTAATTGAACATTGAACATCTGCTAGCCTAAAAAATACGCATTACTACACCATTATTAATACACCTTTAAACAACATCTTTAGAATTTGATTAGCTAACTAACACTTTAATGCTTGGCAATCAATTAATCGCGTGTTTTTACCTATTATAATTCATGCGTTTCACAAAAAATCTCTATTAATATATGAAACGTATGTATGTATGTATGTTTTTTAGCTTTTACGCATGCTTATTCAATTGCATTTAATTACAAGTATTAAAACATGAAATGTTCTATTTAAAAATTCTATAGATTTCTTAGGACTCAACCAATTCTCAAAATGCACAATACTCCGTACTTATTTATATTTACAATAGAAATACATTATTGACTTTATTGTATGGTGATGTTGTCGTTGGGAAAAAGTCGTAGTGGATTTTTTTTGTGTGCTTTAGTGGAAGATCATTATTCTCACGGTTTGTTTGAATGTAGAGATTTTAGACAGAAGTGATTAGAAAAGATAAAATTCACTTTGTTTAATTACCTGATGGATGTAGTTGGGTGTAAGATACTCCCTTTATTGTAGCATTATAATTGTTTTGACGAATTAAAATTTTTTAAAACTATACACTACAAGTTGATTAAAAATGTGATGAATAACCATTGTAATTTGCACATATATCTACCAAGTAAATCTTAAAATATGTTGGGCATAAATAAAACGAAGTTGAGTAAATTTCGAGTACAAGAACTTTACGATGAAAAGAATAAATACATGCTCTATAGTGCAAACAACAATCTCTCTTACAATTTTTTTTTATCATTGTCAAACATAATATAAAATAAAAATACCCCGTGAATGTCACGGGTAATGGAACTAGTTAGATGCGTCAAATAGATTGATAAGATAAAAAAACAAGATGTTTACATAATGTTGAAAGTGGTAATTAAACCCTAAAATTTTGTTCAATTGTGAAATTAGACCCTAAAAGTTTTATTTGGAGCAATCAAACCCCTTAAATTTTACCAAAAGTGAAATTCAACCCAATTTTCTAAATTCTCACCAAATTCTTCTATTAAAATCACTTTTAATACAATTTATCAAATATAATTTTATTTTTTTGATTTTAAACTTTTATACTTATATTAAATATTGAGAATTTTTTTAAAAGTTTTATAGTATATATAGACAATTTGTTATATATGTGTGAACACTATATAAATTATAAACAATTTACTAAATATGTATTTAAAAGTATTCTTCAATGATTAATAAATTATGTAGAATTTGGTAAAGTTGCAATTACTAATTTTCAGTATTTAATAAATTGTTTAATACTAATTCCAAATACAACAAAATTTTTTTTTACAAATCGTAGTTCTCGGAAAGATGATCAATTTGAAAAAAAAAAAAATTATCACTTTCTGAACTCGTAAATACGCTCGTAAAATTTTCCGAAATAAAAATTTGGATATTTTGGGCAAAATGTCAAACTTCAGAAACACCGCGTACATTTTCCGTAACGTAAAATTGTCTTACATGAGATCAATTGTTAATGTAAAGTAGGTAACGAAGAGATTTAGGATTTAAGGAGGCAAATATTGGGCCGTAACACCCGGACAAGGGAGGTCCAGGGGCCAGCTACAATTAATGACCTGAATGTAACGTAACAAAGACACCAACTTTCAAGTACACAAAGCCCTATAAATGTGTAATGACGCTCTATTAATCACTCTTCTTAAATGAACGTTTAAGAACGTAATTACTCAACTTAGTATTCCATTCGTCATGGCAATTTGGCAATCACTCACCAATTATTGGTCCACCAACCCTCAAAGGGCCTATTTAATACGAGACAGATCCTAGCTAAGAAACGGTGATCTAACTTAATAAGAGGTTTTGCGTTCGAACCTTGAAATTGCAGTAGTGTTATAAACTCTTGAGGGAGAGGTTTGTCACCCTAACAATCCTACATGACTCAAATTCGGACTAAACTGGATGATATACACTAATAAAATAAAATATATATATAAAAAAAAAAAAAAAAGGCGGATCCTCTATCTCAATTTTTCAGTTATATGTAGAAAGTTTGTATTATTCTCTTTATACTTTTGTGCTGTTAATTTGCTTAGTGATCGAGTCAAGTCACCAACCCTCTAAGTGTCTCTTTAATATTCCCTATGTCCCAGTCATTTGTTGTCCTTTTTCATTTTGGGTGTCTCAGTCATTTGTTATCCTTTCTATTTTAAGAATGAACTTGATGAATAATTTGATTATCCTCGTTCAATTTGTTCCACTTGTCATTTTTTTTTTTGAGAAAAAGCCCGAGAGCTTTACTAGATTAATGATCGATCAAACAAAACAGCAGCATTCGCAGAAGGTGGCAAAACAACCTCCCACCTAGTACAACCAACGACTCTAGGAACCACATGTGTTAACGCATGCGCGACACAGTTATTAACACGACTCGTATGTAACCATGAAATATATTGGAAATTAGAACTTAAAACGATAATGTCTTCAATCACTTGTGAACAAAATGCTCCTGCCATGCTTCCCCTGTTTTAGCGCTTCGACATCCTCCAAGCAATCGCTTTCCATCTCGACACAAGCCTCGCCACGACGAGGAGCTTCCTCCATTCCATCCAAAATTGCGACAGCCTCGGCAATGTGGACATCCCAGAGCTGTTCCCGAGCCACCGTTGCACCCCACAAGACCTCGCCCCTGTGGTTTCGACACACGATACCTGTCGCAACACCTTCCCCTTCCTTCACCCGAGCATCCACATTTATCTTAACAAACCCCTCCCTAGCTGGTCTTCATCCCTCCTCGTTCTCTCCCTCCCACACACCCATAGCTCCCCTCTTCGGTCTTCCCACCTTCACTCCCTCCTCGCCTCCAATCCCCTCCTCAATGACGTCTCTAGCTCGCCTAATCACCGCCTCAGGTTCCACCACTACCTCATCAAATATTACCTTATTCCGATGTTCCCAAATAGCCCAACACTCGACCATCATTCTAGCCCGTTCCACCTCGCTCATATCCTTCTAGTAGCATTCGACCCATTCCTTCACATCACTCATCGCTCCTTCGGTCACTCCCTCTATCTCAAACCCATCCCATACCCATTTTGCCACCCCACATTCCCGGAACAAATGAAGACTCGACTCATCATAAGAATGACAAAAAGAACAGAGAGAAGACTCACCTCCTATTCGAGCAGCGATGTTAGCTTTCGTGGCCAATGCTCCACTACAAAATTGCCAGAAAAACAGCTTTACCCGGGGCCAAACTGAAGCTTTCCAGAGCCGATTCCAAATCCATTTCTCCCTTTCCCAATTCGACGATCCCGCCATATCCCCTCCATCCCTTGCTAGGCGCCTGTAAGCACTACGAACCGAGTAAGTGCCATCCTTTTCATACCCCCAATACCATATATCTCGCTGCCTGCTAGAGCTTACTCTGATATTTAGTATCCGCTCCCTTTCAAAAGGCAAGAAAATAGCCCTGAGTTTATCATCGTCGTCCCAACCCTCCCCATTCGGCTGTAACAACTCCTCTACTAGCATCCCTTTATTCCCGAAAGGACGAGGCGAGATCACACGACCTGTATGAGTGTTAGGAATCCAAGCATGTCCCCATACTCTAGTATCACCACCGTCTTCTATCGTCCTTCGCAACCCACTATCCAAACTGTCACGGGCTTCAAGAATGCTCCGCCAAGTATAACCGGCATCCATGAATTCGCAATTCGGGAAATATTTTTGCCTTCATTAGCCGAGTCCAAAGACTCCCTGGACTCGTTAACAATCTCCATGCCTGTTTCCCAAGAAGAGTAAGGTTAAAAAGTCGGAAATCTCGAAACCCCATCCCACCAATTCCCTTAGACCGAGCCATCATATTCCATGCCACCCAATTAATGCCTCGTTTATTCTCCTCATGTCCCCACCAAAATCGTGACACTAACGATCGAAGCTCATCGCAAAAGTTCGCCGGAATTTTAAAAACACTCATCACATAGGTAAGGAGTGAATTGGCAACCGCCTTTATAAGTACCTCCTTACCAGCCCTCGATAATATTTTCCCGCGCCAACCTTGTCATTTAGTTATTGACCTTTTCCTCATTCTTTGGTCTTTGTGTCAAAACGAAAGGACAACAATTGATCGGAACGGAGGGAGTATGAGATTGGATCCTCTGTCTCGATTATATTTTTTAGCAAATTTATAATCCATTATTATGTATGCTTTCGAGATGTCAATTAGCATAGTTAGTCAAGTCACTAATAAGGGAGGCAATGTACTTTTTTATCGTTCTATTCGATATGTTGTAACCTTTATTATATGTAATCTTATACTCCGTATAGTGTAATTTTCAACAGGTCATCAAATATTGGATTAATAAGAAAAATAGTATATCGTCTTTTTTTTTTCCAGTTAAAAGTTGTAATTTAACTATGAATTTTAAGAAATTAATGAAAATTCCGAATATTCGTATTGTTATATTTATGTCAATCTTGTTCTTAAAAACACGTATTTCACAACACTGTTTATATATTTAAACTTTTTAAGGGATATCCAAACACTAAAGTTAGCATTTGAAATAAGACCAACAACTAAGGACAAGGCAATAGACCAATATGCTAGTTCCTAGTAGGTTGTTACTTTGTATTAATTAAAAGTTTATTAGGGTAAAGATAACATTAAGACATTATTATAAGGAACTTAGTTTTGCATGGTAGGCTAGCGGTCCATATCACGTACTTTATAAAATAGCATGCAAATAATAATAATAATAATAACAACAATAAATAATAATAATCATAATAATATATATGCATGCCTAGAAACGAGCGACTATTATATCGACCGACGAATTAATTTGGACGTGCATTGCATGATACACCTAATGGTCGGAGTTATTTATTCATGTCACGTATCATCAATTCATCACTATCTTAAGTTAATATTTAACATTTTTACCCTATATAATTATTCATTTGAAGGGAGAACTCTCAAAGATAAACAATTAATTGAGTAGGCGGGCAGGGGCGGACCCACCTTGTAGCAAGGGGTGGCGTCCGCTACCCCAAACGTAAAAAAATCGGTTATGCGGATCGATTTTTGTTACCCTAAATATTGCTGAATAGTAGATAAATACATATTAGCGCATTAAATATACAACAAAAAGCATGTGGTTTAGTGGTAAAGCTTTGTTTTCTCACCAATGATCCTAGGTTCAATTCCCATAAAGTGCATATTCCTCCTTTTTCCGATCCTAAAGTTTATCGACATATATGGCTAAAATTTTTTTGCTACCCCAAATTTTAAATCCTGGGTCCGCCCCTGTAGACGGGTCAAAAAAGTACTAATTTTATCCCATTTTAACCATCCTCGTTTAATCTCAATTATAATGACTAATCTAATCTACAAAAATGTAAAAATGTGACTCACTTTAATTTGTCTCAATTAATTATTAGAATAGTTGTTTTATTCATAATATTAACTAATCATCAGTATGATAAATATGTAATTTGTCATTTTATTGGTCCTCCGTATGATTGTACTCCTTATGATGTTGACAAATCTCGTGTCAAAACAAGTTCCGGTTGAATTTATAGTTATTCCATTAATGATTAATAATCAATATTTGCAATAGTAAAACCCTTTTTTTCACGGATTCTAACTCCATTACATACATGTACACATACATATATATAACCTTTTTATGTGTATGTATGGTGAACGAGTCATAATAACGATACAGTAAAAGCGAGGGGAATTCGAACATATGAGTATGCCTAAAATCTAAATAAGTAAGACACAAATGCCAAATATATAAGACACAAATGCTAAATTTTGCAACACACATATTTTTGAGCAAATAACATGTGATTTTGCGGTAAAGAGGTGAAATTAAAGGTTGCATGAAGTAAGTACTAAGTAGTAGCCGTTGAATTTAAAGCATCGTTCCTTCAAATTTGAAAAACAAGGCAGGGCTTTAATAAATATAAAGGGCAGGACATAGAAAAAGAGGTGAGGAATTAATAATTTTTTTAACTTCACTTTTCAATGTAATAAGATTCTTAGAAGAATCTCTGAATTACAAGCTTCTATTCATACTTGTTGGCGGTTTTTTTTTCGTTGACCAAGTAATTAATCAAACATGAATTTTAGAATTAGACGGAGTCACAGCGTGAGACGATCAAACATTACGGAGTAGCTAGCTCCGCCCATGGACCATGGTTGCATGCATATTATTTTGATGTTAACCTTGTTTAATTAATGGCCAAAAATAAGTGAAATAGACTAAATATATTGTTGATATATGTTATTATTAGCCTATTTCACTTATTTTTATATAGGATTATGAGAATATCTATTACTCGTAGTACAAGAGTTAAAATCAACTCATTTCATGCATGCAAATATGCAATGCTCATTTTTATTTATTCACAAGTTTTTTAAAAATAATGCAAGTATGAGAGTGGTAAATGAACAAAAGCATAGTATAAAAGTCGTAATTAATTTTCAAAAAATAAAGCGAACATGTAAAGTTATAAGAATAACTTAAGTTTCATTATTCGCCAATATAAAAATGAATCAACTTCATTGAATTAGATATACTCAATACTGACTCTAATAATAATACAAATTAAAAAGTTTAAAATTTACTCATTATAAAATATTCCATATATTATGTATAGAGCAAAATACAAATTTTTGTTTTAAACAATCATATTTGTTTTAAACTTAAAACAGATTAAAAGTGAAAAATGAGATAAAAGTAAAAGATAAAATGCCTAGTGAGTGCTGAGTAAGTGACTAGTGGCTATTGAAAATTAGTTTGTTCCATCTATTATATAGTTGGGTGTTATTTAACTCGTTTTACTCTTGACACGTATATTCATTTTAAAAGAGACTAACCGACTAGGCCTTGTTCTTTTTATTTGAAAAGAGTTAAATTTAATTAAACCGAACTTAATATAGTTGAACTGAACTAAAATAAGAGTTAATTTATACTCCGTTTAAAAAAATAAACTGAACTGATTGAATTGTTAAAAAAAAAACAGGCCTAATTTGAACAGAAACCCAACAAAATAAACATATTTCCACAACATTAATTACTTCTGTCCTTGTTGTGTCACCTTCTTCCATTGATCTTCTCCTACACCTTCTTCCATCCAAAATTTAATAATATCCTTTCTTGTTTTTCCCATTTCGATTTCTTCCCTTTTTTGTCTTTTTAAGATCCAACATTTTTCCATAAAATTCCTCATTACCCATTAAATAATTCCCAATTTCTTTTTCAAATTTCAAATTTCCCTAATTAAAGTTCCCTCATTTCCTACCCTTTACTTTATTTCCCACTTTTTACCTTCACCCATTGGCCATTTCCCCCATTTCACCCGAGTAACTCTTTTGTAAAACGGTCTGGACTCTCGACGTAAATTTTTGCAATAATCTAATTGTCCTATTACATGTTTTTACAAGTACAAAATTTTAATGATGATGCATGTTTCAGCCTTTTTCAGGTCATGAAACATTGTGGGGTAAACAAGTTGTGTGTATTGATTGACAAAATGTTTTGAGTAGTTGAAAGATTGTTTATGTAAGAAGGGTAGATTTGACTTTTCACAAGATTTATCTTTTTTAGTATTATTTTTAGAAACACTTAAAAATTCTTTGTTTAGTCATTTCAATAGATTTGCTCAACATTTATCACATCAAATAATTATTTCATAATTTACTTTTGACTATATATACCATCCGATTTGGTCGGAATTTGAAAGGTAGATTTGGCTTTCCATAAGTTTTAGTTTTAAACTTTTAATACTATTTTTAAACACAAAAACCTATACCATCCGATTTAATCAGGATTCGAGTAGTTATAGAAAGGGTAGATTGGACTATTATTAAAAACCCTTTTAAATTATGTGTTTAGTCATATCAATTGATTTGATTAACATTCATTTTAAAAATAATTTTGCATTTTTTTATTTTTTTTATTATTATTATTATAGTGCATACCATCTGGTTTAGTCGGGATTTGAGTCCAGTCAAGAAATCATATCATATGACATGATATATATATATATATGAAAAAAAAAGGAAAATTAAGCGTTGGGCTCTAAGCATATGTCATTTTCTATGAAACTGTTCCCCCTTTTAACGTTGCAGACTTTCATGATGGTCTGAAACTTTTTGTTGTTATCATACACAATATCATCAATTCAATTCATTACCTGAATTGCAAGCAAAACTATATTTTCAATTAATTTTGGCAATTTCTATGAAATATAAAGTTTTTGTCTTTGTTTGTTAGAACCATTATTATTGGAGGTTCAATTTTTTTTTAAAAAAAAAATATATAAAAAAAGTGTGTTTTAGAGTTCAAATTATTGGGTTTTGTTTTGGTCTTTAAGTGACTGTTTGAGAATAGTCAACTAGTTTGGAAGGTTTGTATAAGATCAAATTTTGTGGGTTCAAGTTAGATTTTGATTTAAGACGGTCTCACACTGCGAGACGGTTTATTTATATAATGGGGGTATTTGGGTGAATGATTTAAGGGATTGTTTTGTTTGATTTAGTTGAAAAAAGAAGTGGGTAGTGAAAATGAGTGGAATAGAGCAGAAAAAAATGAAGCAAGAAAAAATTGGAAGTTTAGAGAATAATAACAATGGTGTTGAGAAGGTTATGGTGGTTGTAAAAGCATCAAAAGAAGTTCCAAAAACAGCATTAGTTTGGGCTTTGAGTCATATTGTTCAACCTGGTGATTGTATTACTTTGCTTGTTGTTGTTCCTCCTCCTAGTTCAGGTACTCTCATCAATCATTTCATGTTATACATTCCGTCTCAATCGATTGTTTACCTTTTTTTTGTATTCGGTGTGTGGACTCAGGAGTATTTTAATCGAAGGTAAACAAATGATTGAGACGGAAAATGATTTTTTCTTGTTTTGATTGTTGCAATGCAATTATTAGTTATTATTTGGACTTTTGGAGTTGTAATGATGTCTATGGTTGAAATTGTATAAATGTTTTTATGTAATGATTGATGAATGATGATGATGAATTGATGATGTCCAACCTTTTATTCCCTAGACACTAATTTTGATGTTTGTCATAATTTGTTGATAATTGGCATTTTATTGTGAAGTTTGAAATTTTTGGTGTTTGTGAATTCAAAAGTTAATTGGTTCCTCTTTTCATAAAGTTGGGAATTTGTCCCACTTTTATGAGTTTGAAATGTTTTTGATTTGTTTGATAACATTGGCCCAAAATGTCAAGGTCGATTTAAAAACTACTCCCTCAATCCCGATCATTTGTTTCCCTTTGATTAAAATACCCTCACAAAGAATATTATCGAGGCCGATGTGAATGTATGAACACTGGCTGATGTGAATGTATGAAGTATGTGACTGAAATCTGAATGCATTCGATTGCGGTTTTCGCAGGTAGGAAATTATGGGGTTTCCCCAGATTTGCTGGAGACTGTGCTAGTGGTCATAAGAAGGCCCTTGTAGGAACAAATTCAGATCAGAAAATCGAGTTGACTGATTCTTGTTCTCAGATGATTCTTCAGTTGCACGATGTCTATGATCCAAACAAGGTTGGTTTGGTTATACCATGTATATTATACTCTCTCCGTCTATGAATAAAATAGTTGATTCTTATTCTGAGATGTCCGTGAATAAACTTCTCGATTCTTATTCTGAGATGTCCGTGAATAAACTTCATTCCAGATCTTTACTTTTTGCTGTATGTTGATTGTCGTTATTAGATTCTGTTATCCCGCGCATCTTTCATCAACTTACATATTCATCCTCATATGTTCTATTTATTCAACACTATGAAGTTTATACATGGACTCTGTGAGTATTATATATGTGTTTAGGCTTTTGATGTTGTCGCAATTTCCAGATTAATGTGAAGATAAAACTTGTTCCTGCTTCTCCTCCTGGTGCTGTGGCTGCTGAAGCCAAGAAATGTCAGGCTAGTTGGGTTGTCATAGACAAGTAATTTCTTTCTCCTATTTGTTTTTCTTGCGTTTTTGACATAGGATGTCCTAGAAAAGTAAATTCTAATGATGGTTTGATGCAGGCAGCTTAGACACGAAGAAAAACGGTGCATGGATGAGCTACACTGCAACATTGTTGTCATGAAGCGTTCTCAGGCAAAAGTCCTTCGATTGAATCTGAATGCATCCCCTTCAAACGAGCTTCAATTAGCTGGTCCATCGGGTTCTCGGGGCGATGAAACTTCCATACGAGGACCTCTTGTGACCCCTAGCAGTAGTCCTGAATTATTTACTGCAACCGAAGTTGGAAGTTCTTCTGTGTCGAGTTCTGATCAAGGAATGTCGCCTTTTGTTGCTTCAGTAACAAGTAGAGAGTTGAAAAAGGAGGATTTAGTCATTAGAAAGGATAGTAGTCGGGATTTTGTTGTTTCAGACTCTGAGTCAGATGATGAGGACTCATCTCCATGCTCAACAAGTTCAAGTATTCGACCTTGGGTGGGAGAATATGTAATTTCACATCTAAGATCCTCTCAAAAACGTGAGAAGCAGTCCAATTTGATAGGCGATAAAACAGAGAGTTCTCCTGCAAGACCATTGCTCGATAAGTATACCAGAATTGACCGCGACCCTGGAATCGGATCTAGAAGATTCCGTCCTGATGTAGAATTCAACGGAAGCGTAAGAGAAGCCATGTCTCTATCAAGAAGTGCTCCTCTCGGACCGCCACCACTATGTTCAATCTGTCAGCATAAGGGTCCGGTTTTCGGGAAACCGCCAAGGTGGTTCAGCTATGCTGAGCTGGAAGTTGCTACAAATGGATTTTCGCAGGCTAATTTCTTGGCCGAGGGGGGTTTTGGGTCAGTTCACCGAGGAATACTACCTGATGGCCAGGCAATTGCAGTTAAACAGCACAAGTTGGCTAGTTCGCAAGGTGATGTTGAGTTCTGCTCGGAAGTTGAGGTTTTGAGTTGTGCTCAGCACAGGAATGTTGTCATGCTCATTGGGTTCTGCATTGAGGACAAAAGGAGGTTGCTGGTGTATGAGTATATATGCAACAGATCCCTGGACACGCATTTGTATGGTAATATACTTTTATCTCTGTCTAATCCGTTTTGCAGATCTTGCTACTGTTGTGCAGTATATTTCTTTGTATTGTGATATCTTAATGTTCCAATTGAGCTGAATGATTTCACTATTGCAGGGAGGAATCGGGCTCCACTTGAATGGTATGCACGCCAGAAGATTGCCGTTGGAGCTGCTCGAGGGTTGCGGTATCTTCACGAAGAGTGCAGAGTTGGCTGCATTGTTCACCGCGACATGCGTCCTAACAATATTTTGCTCACCCATGATTATGAGCCACTGGTATATAACAATAAATTTTTCATCTTGGCATAAGTATTAGATTTGTAAAGTCAAACTACTCTATTTGTTTCTCAGCCTGAATGTTTAGCTCCGTCTTCACAACTAGCTAAACTGATACGGCCTTTAGGATAAACATATACTTGCGTGTTAAGACAGTTATACATAAGCATTATTGTAAGACCGTATGTTGTTTTTTAGTAACTTTGTAAAATACCCTTTCCATTTCTGTATGTTCTTCCCAGTTTTCAAAATTTGGCTTGCATATTTTGGAAAGTTACGGAGTATTATTTATAGGGGAATTTTGCTAAATTTCACCTGTTTTTACAATAATTTGGTGCAAAACTGACTTACAAGATACGTTTTTGATGATTTTGACGCTGTTGATTTTTTTTCATGTATATGGCAGGTGGGTGATTTTGGCCTGGCGAGGTGGCAACCTGATGGAGACACTGGTGTAGAAACGAGAGTAATAGGCACATTTGGGTATTTTTCTTCAACTTTCTTTCATGTGACGATTTATTTAGAGACGACTCAGCTGACTGTATGGCTAAATATCTTCTATTTGTTACAGGTACTTGGCCCCCGAGTATGCGCAAAGTGGGCAGATCACAGAGAAGGCTGATGTTTACTCCTTTGGTGTTGTACTAGTAGAGCTGCTTACAGGACGAAAAGCTGTGGACCTTACACGCCCTAAGGGTCAACAATGCCTAACTGAATGGGTAAGATTTTGTCAGGGAAATGTTCTTTCCACTCCCACATTTGTTTTTTCTATTATTAACGCGTGAAGCATTGGAAATACTCTTTAGGAATGAGTGTAAAATCAGTCTCTGGGAGCGTATCACTGTGTTTCCAATAGTTTTCTTCCTTGGAACAGAGAAAATCAATGGATCCGATAAACCGTGACTGGGTCTGGAAAGAACAACTTAAAGCAATCTTAAACCTGAGTCGGAAATAATCTCGCCCAACAGTAACCATCGCTGTGCTGTGTCTAATTTTGTCTGTAGGAGTTTCTTATCGGTGTGTTTGTGTATTTTTGAACAGGCGCGACCTTTGATGGAAGAAGGGGCCATTGAGGAGCTAATTGATCCTCGTCTTAGTGATCAGTATTCCGAGCAAGAGGCCTGCTATCTAATGCAAGCTGCATCTATGTGTATCAGGCGGGACCCACATTCCAGACCGCGAATGTCACAGGTACGACAACCGTCAAATTTATCTCCCTTCTCTCTTTTCATTTTCTGAGCGCAACGATTATATCAACTCGTATTTTAATCTGTGACCAGGTGCTCCGTATACTGGAGGGCGACATGTTCATGGACCCACAGAGCGCTATGTCTACTCCTCGCCATGACATCGGGAATCGAAGTGGAAGAATGCAGCAAAGACAGCAACAATCATACAGTAGTTCATTGCGGAACGAGGAACCAGAAGGTTACAGGGGTAATTTCTCTGTGGAGTCACTAAGGACAGCTTTATGGGAACGAGAGAAGGCGAGGGCTTCAACCGACTACGACTTGTAAATGCGACAGGGGTTCGGGATTGCACCTTCATATGTCTGTTGCCTTCATTTTTTCGCGATATTCTGCTATATAGTGCCCTATATATTTTGTTCTTGTACAGTATATATGGTAAGATTGTCATTTTGGGGGCTAGAAAAAGAAGTTAATTGTGTAGCAGCTTTTGGTTTTTGTTGTGAAGGCAGAATTATAAGAAAAATTCTAACCTGTATTCTTGGGGATCATTCTCAAAGACAAATTCTATTATAATTAAGGGCTTATGCTTTAATGTCGAAAGTGTGACGAGAAATTTTACGTTGGCGGCCTTAAATCTATCGAAACCCTCCTCCTTTATCCGGACTTGGGATTGGTAGTGAATATTTTAAGACACTCATGCGGAGTTTAAGGGCATTTGTCTAAAAAGACAAAAACAGAGTATGGTTTATGATTATGCATGTTGAAGATTTGAGATTTAAATACATAGAAACTGTCTTATAATCCTATTCCTTATTTGTGCCATATTTTATCCTTGAGAAAGTCTTTAAAAATGAAGAGTTTGTCATTTGTGAGTTGTTTTTGATATTCAAAGACGGTAGGTTTTGCTAAGACCGTCTTAATTTAAGGGGACGTGCTTTTTCACATACGGATTACTCTTTCACGTACGACTTTTACAATGTTACCCTTGTCATATTTTCATTCCCTTACCCGATTAATTTTTTTTCATCCCCCCTCATCTTGCATCACCACTTCCATTCACCATCTCCGATCAGTCGCCGACAAACCTTGCTCCGGCCGAACTCGACCTCCCTCCCCCTGGCCCGTACTTCCCCTCTCTCTACATCACTCTCCTCGCCCGCACTCCCCCTGCTCCGACCACCCTACCGCCCATCCGACGACCCATACCCGACCCTCCCTTCCCCAGATCTGACTATCCCTCGTCCTTAACATCACCATTAATGGACAATTGTAGGTTGCAAGAGCAGTTTACAGTTCCCAGTTGGTTATAAACCCCGGATCTTGATAGACGGTAAATACACCGGGCATGTCGGCACCAGTACTGTCTAACTCGTCGCCATCCTTAAATACCTCATTGCTGAAGTATTCTTCCTCTTCTCCCCACCACCTTCATCTCTATACCAATACCCCTAATTAAAAATCAATCCTGATGAATAATAAACCAATTCAATCTAAAACTAAGTCCTGTGTAATTTAATTAACAAAGTCTAACATTTGCTGAACATTTGATTGTTTGATCTAGTAATGAATAAGTGAAGTATTTGGGCATAAAAATTGATTAGGTTTTTTGAGAAGAAATGAAAAGAGTGAGAAGGGTATTATTTAATGGAAATTTTATGGCAAAATGTATGTAAAAAAAGTAAAACTCGTATATGAAAAAGTAATTCCGAATTTAAGACCTCTCACAAGTTGTATATAATTGTACATCTATGCAGTGTCCGGTCTGGCCCGGAAAATTGGACAGGACCTGAAAATTGGACCAGACCGGGATCTTCTCCAGTCCAAGGTTTTTCGTCATTCCGGTTCCAGTCCGAGTCGGACCTCACTCCACGGTCAAGAAGAAAACTTGGTATAAGAATATAAGATTACAGAGAAAACCGGGTGCAATTAGGAATTATTTGTACTCAAGAGTAACTAGGAATGACGAGTAACAAGCCTCTAAAACATGTATTTTGGAAGATGAGTAGATTCAACAGATACCGACATCTAAAGAGGATGAAGGGAATTTAAGACATCCAAATTTCAACTACTTAATTCGACAGAAGTCATGCAACTCTCTGTTCTGATTTTCGCAGGGCTGAACGATTCACAGTAGTACAGTACACATTAGCATACACACGGGAGTGAGCAAGACCTGATAAGCCATTTTATTAAGCTGCCGACACACAACACATTCAGCCAACTCTTTGAAATGACTCGCTTTTTGTATACTTGCTCTCGATGAAAGCCAGCAGTCATCTTCTCATGCAAAAAACCAGATACAAGATACTCCCTCTATGCTGTCCATTTAGCCCCACGGAGGGAATATAACATTTCATGACGAATGTCTAGGCCTTCCTCATTTTTGACCGAGCATATCTGTAGAAGCACAGATCCAAGAGTATGAACCAGTAATAAGCAACTCGAGGACTGTTGACAAGTGATATATGGAACAAAATGGCGTGGTTTGCCAAAAAAAAAAAATCCTACATTTGCAAGATTTTAATTTGGAATTGAGGAAGGAAAACGGATGCCTTTTTTTTTTCTTTTTTTTTCCGATTCAACTTGCTACCCAAGCAGAAAACATTAATATCTTCCATTCCTCTTCCATTTCACTCTAAACTCACAATTCAAACAAAAAGCAAAATTCAAATACTGCAAGTGAAACCAAATTCAAAACACTTACTCGATGACCATGGCACCCTTGTCTGATGACGGTAAAGTAGTGCCTTGGAGACCTTGCATTGCATTTGTAGCTTGTTCTACTTCCTGGCCAAGAGTAAAAAGGGGTTAATGCTGGTTGAAATCGGGCTGGCCAGCTGAGGTAGCGTATAACCAAATAAAACTACATGTGTTCTCATATGAGACTGTCTCATTATAGGATCGTAATGAGACTTACCTGTATCCTAGGGTAGTTGTTCCTTAATTTTAGTTTAGAGTCGGTTAATGTGTGTTTCGATGGGGTAATAATACATGGTTGGTCTCACATCACAATAATATGAAACCAATGGGAACCGTCTCTCACAAGACTATTAATGAAACTAAACTCTGTAAATGATGCAAAAATGTAACTTACTAACTTGGAAGAGTTATACACACCTAAACAGCATTTGCAGTATACATGAAACATATCAATTTATCTCAACGTAGGCACGTAGCAACTAAGGTCCCTCATCCTCGAACACAAAATGGCTACCAAGGTCCATTGGATAAAGGCAAGTTTAAAAATGTATGAGACCTATCAGTCCAAATGCAGAATATCCATCACTTTAATGTAAGTTGTCTATCACGGTGATTATGGCAGTTATTAATTAAATTAATTGCATCATTAATATAAGCAATTTTTTTACTTTTTGCATCAGAAGAGAGAAGGGGAGCCTTGGCGCACCAGTTAAGGCGTTGCTTTGTGACCGTGAGGTCACGGGTTCAAGTCCTTGGAGCGGCCTCTTGCCAAAATGGCAAGGAAAGGCTTGCCCCAATTAAACCCTTGTGGTGGGACCCTTCCCCGGACCCTCGCCTAGCGGGGACGCCATCGTGCACCGGGCTGCCTTTCTTTTTTTTTGCATCAATGAGTTCCTTTATTAAGAGTTTCAGCCGTATACTTTTTTTTGTTAGAAAAGAGTCCTTGTGTTAACTGTTTTCATATGATCTGTAGCCATTTGTTTTGTAAATGCGAAGCCTAAATTTGACAGTAAGATTATAGATTATATGCATAGATAAGTATATACGCAAGATTTAATTTTACCTCATAATCTGCAAATGCAACTGTTCCTTTCCCACGTCGTTTCAGCCCTTTAAATCCAGGATATCTGGCATCAACAGAACAAAACAACTTCTTGGAACCGAAGACTCATATGACAAACACAAAAGATTGACATGATGGATGGTTACAGCGAAACAATACACAGACCACGTTCTAACAAAAAGATCAGGGAATTGCTTACTCAGAAAGAGCTTGTTTCAGTTCCTCCTCTTTACATTTGGAGCCCAAATTAGCAATAAACAATGTGGAACATGGTTGCAAATCACTTGAGGTCTTCTCTGTTGGCTTCTGCAGAAGGGGAATATCAGGATCAATACTATGATGAGAATTTGCCGGTGTCGACAAAATGACAAATGCAACATGTATTCTGATATAAAGAGCAAATTTCCAAGTTTTATGACAGCCTGTTCAACTATCAAGATCGTTGGACAAACTAATAGCTGGAAGTTGAAATACTTGAATACACAAGTCACAAGTGAAGTTTCCTTGCATTGAGTCCATCCAATATAAGTAGATCTTCAATCAAGCAGAGGTCAAGCGAAGAACGCTGACTTATGAGCTTAGAATTACCGGACTGCGTGTTCAAGTGTGACGCTCGGCTATTTTATAAAATATAATCTTGTTTTTGGCTTAAAAATGAAGTGTCCAAGTGTCGGACTAACTACTTTATGGGAAAAAAAAATCACACGTGTTTTACTTAAAATGAAATGTCCAAGTGTGACAGGCATGTCTGAGTGTCAAGTTCTAAAACACGGGTATGCGAGGAAATATGAAGAGCCAGAGTAAGACTCTGCTTTTCAGCACTGAAATAAATTGCAGAACAAAATAAACTGAACTGAAACTAAGTCTAAAGGAATAGGGTAATAGGCCTAGAGATTCAATGGATGTATTCTTTTGAAGAAGGAAAGTAAATGCAAACAAATGTAGAACGCTAGGTCTTACGAAATTTATTAGTAGAAAAAATGGATTTTTAAGTGCTGACAGATAGAACATCTAAGGTGAAAAAAATTCAAAGCACGGACACACTAAGTTTCCTTGTTAATTCTTAATCTTGTGATACTTCAGCATACAGAAAAGGCTTAATAAAGAAACAAGTAAACGGAAACCGTCACTAACATTCGCTGCATATTTAGGGTCGTTAAGATCTGCCTTCTTTACATCACTGCACAACACCATACAATGTGTTAGCTACATTCATAGTAACATAACACAAAATTCGTGATTTGTATAAAATAATTAAAAATGTGTATGCTTGTCCACAAAAAACACAAGAGCACTATTAGCATCTTGGAAATTAGGTTTGCAGATTTTGAGAAACTATTACCATGATTAAGGTTCCTTACCTTTTTTCATCAGTTTGTTCATCATCACCGGAAGAATTATTTTGATCTTGATCTTCACTTTGATGTGAGTTATTAGACTCATTATCACCTACACATGAACAATCTTTGATAACACACTACGACAGAGCTCATATCATGACAAGACATTTGGACTGTTCATCATGTGAAAGAATGCCGAGGAAAGAGGTAAATGCAGTAGTAAAAGATGCAATCCTACACAACTAGTATGAAAATTTTACTAGCCTACTGTTAGACTTGTTAATACTGTGTCTCCCTTCATGAAATTTTATTGTCCGTAATTGACTTTAGTGGTCAACCGATGTAAACTTTGACAATATAGATGATGGAGTACAACTTACCATCTTCACTAGACATTTCCTCAGCATCAATGGCAGCTTTCCTCCTTTTATCAATCACAACATAAGGCCCACTGCCTAAACACAAAAATTCATGGGCAGTGAAGTGAGTCAACCCAGATGGAGAAATATGTCAGCGTCTACCATTCATGGATATTATGACATTAATGTATCTCACAAGAACTTCTACCTGATTTACGTTTTCGTCTCGAATTTGATCTAGCCAATTCAATGTGAAGTACTGTTCCATCTTGTGGATCAAACTGAACACCCTGAACAAAAAGAAGCTGCAAAACTTAAGTTTCTAGTATCGAAACTGAACAAGGATATAATGCCGTGTTGTTGTGAAATTTTTGGCACTCAGTCTCAGAGCATTTTTTATCGAGTCAAAGTCTCGTTGTAATCACTGTTTCTGCTATTCTCAAACTCCTTCCCAAAAACGAGAAGTTTCACTAGCCCTAACAAACTGCTATTAAAGAATTTTGCATTCATAAATCGTAATCAGTAGCTGCTAGTGCTAGTTGCCGGATTGTGTGTTATAAACGTAACAAACTTAGACAGACCTTTTACGAGACAAAGGGTTGTGAAAGTGATTACTTTGTATTAACAATATAAGTTATAAACAGTAACATGAACATTGAGGCGTTTGTATCGAGATAGATTAGGTCAAGTCAAAAAAATTTAAATGAGTGAAATATAATAATGGCGAAGAACCGTCAATCCATAGGATAATCAGAAAGCCACACAAGCAAATCTGTAAGCTACCATGCCTAAGTGATATAATATCATACGGGGTACTTACATCTAATGCCTGTAATGCTAGTACAGCTGATTGGTGGTTGAAAAATGTCACAAACGCAACAACCTGCACAAACAGATGTCACTTGTTAGGAAAACCATCCATAAAAGCAGGCTTGGTCGCTGATAGAAATAATGCTAGGCAATCTGTAGTTGAAGCTTGTCGACGTAATTACTGATAGCAAATTATTAGCCTCTCAAAACGAATGAACACATCAGTTCTCCATTTAACACCCAAAATTTAAGGCATCGAATCATAATCCATTTCTTCATAAGAATACAAATTAATTAGGACTGACATAAAATCTTCAAAAGAGTCCAAGAAGGGAGCTGATTCCTCAATAAGGTAGCTTATTAGCGGGGTAATCTCTGCTTCTACAAAGTCATGGGACATAAAAGGCGGAAAGCTAAGCGTAAGCCTTTTGCTCCCTACATGCATATAATCCGATAGCACCAACGAAACCTTGAACGTACAAGACATACACCCTTCTGTCATGAAATTTCTTCAACAACAACAACATCAGAGCCTTAATCCCAAAATGATTTGGGGTCGGCTGACATGAATCATCCTTTCGAACCGTCCATGGGTGAACGCACGCCTCAAAATGCGAATAAAAAAGGGAAAATGAAAAACAAAAAGGAAGAATGAAAATGTAATGGAAAGTCAAGGTAAACTTAGGGGTTTTAAAATCGAATTCCGGATTTCTTTTATAAAAACTTAAAATTTAAATCGAGAGAAAAGATTAAAACGATTTTTAAAAACCGAAATAGAATTAAGGATCCGGAATGAACCAAGTAAAATCTATAAGAAAGTGGTTGGTAAAAAAAGTGTAATAAAGGAGAGAAGAATAAATAATTTAATTTCTTTAAATTAAATAAATAAATAAACACTAAATATGTCAAAAAAAAACATCAAATACTAAAAATCCACATGTATCCTTTCCCTCCATTGTACCCACTCCGTCACCATACTATCCTCAAGCCCCAGAAATCTCATATCGTACTCTATCACTCTCAACCATGTCTGTCTCGGTCTTCCTCTACCTCTAGGGACCTTTTCTGTTCTCCAAGTCTCCAGCCAGCCTCCTAACTGGTGCGTCCATAGGTCTCCTTCTCACATGGCCAAACCATCTTCCTCGGAATAAATTTCTTCCTCGGAATAAATTCTCCCAACTCACATTAGTCTCATTCTCTAATAAACTGACAATTCCTTCCTCCTTTCCCCGTTGCAATGAATTAATTACCACAAACCCCCAAAATCACCCTAAGGGTGTGTTTGGATTGAGGGGTTTGGAGGGAAAAGAAAGGGAGGGAGAGTGGGGGATATAAAATCCCTTGTTTGGATAGCAAATAAGGGTGGAGGGAAATGGAGGGGGAGAGATTTGGAGGGATCCATTTTCCCTCCTCGAAGGCAAATCAAAATCTCTCCACAATAGGCGAGATTTGGAAGGAAATTGTATCCAAACATCCACACCCCATTTGCCCTCCCCTTCCCTTACCTCCCTTTCTCTTCCCTCCTTCCCCCTCCCCTCCACTTTTGCTATCCAAACACACCCTAAGATTGAGGGATTTGGAGGGAAAGGGAAGGGAGAGAATTGGAAGGATGAGAAATTCATTGTTTGGTTAACAAAATGAAGGTAGAGGGATTTGGAGAGGAGGGAAAATGGATCCCTCCATTTCCTCCTACAAGGCAAATTATTTGCCCACCAACATAGGCAAGATTTGAAGGGAAAATCACCTCCTCCATTCTCCCTCCCCTTCCCTTCTTTTCCCTTCCCTCCTTCCCCCTCCCCTCCCTTTCCCTCCTTTTTTTCCTATACAAACAAGGCCTAAATATTTGCGGCGACTATACTTATTACTTCAACATTTTATCAGTTCACTTCTCCACCCAAAAATTCAATATCAAAACTCATACATGATCAAATCACAAAACTCGTCAATCAAAATTCAACATAATTAAACTTAATAATACACTTAAAACCCAACATTAAATCATTGTAAAATCACCTACTCCTATTATTTACTCAAAAAGCCTTTCTATTGTTAAGCCGGATATATCGTCTTAGGAGAGACCAATTGAATTAATTAAACTACCAACATTTATTTAAACTCGAGAATTAAAATACCCCGCACAAAGAATAAAAAATAAGCAATTGACCGGCACAAAGAATAAAAAATAAGCAATTGACCGGGAATGAGGGATAATAAGTGAAAAGACACAAACTTGATTGCCGCGACCAGTGAACTTAAGCTGGCAGGAATCGAACCCGGAGCGACGACAAAAAAGATTATGAATTTCGCGAGGCAAAACATCATCAGGAAGACCGGAGACAAAAAGGGTGTTAATATGTCTCTTTTCTTTAGGAATATGTATTGGAATTTTACTAACATTAGTTGGGTGTAGTTTTGTGGCGGAGATGTATGTGGGTACGGTGGCTTCTACGGCGGCAGTGTGCTGGTAGTAGTATTCCGGCGGCGTTGGGATGTGGTGGGGGTGGTGTTGGTGTTGGTGGGGGAGATAGTATGGGTCGTATGATGGATGTGCCATTTTTTGGGTGTAATGAAAGTGGGAGTTGGAATTGGTTTTGTGTTAATACTTGAGGAGTTGAGGCCCAATTAAATGGGTCGACACAGGTTCGTTTAGAATGGGGTAATGAGTAATGAGCACTCTTTCCGACTCAATCATTTGTTTACCGTTAATTTATATATTTTTCAAGAAGGATAAGACTTGAGAATGAACAACTAGGATGGATGAGTAATAAGACTCAAAAGAATCACAAATTGTTAAGTGAGGCAATATTTTTTACTTGATATATGATTATATTTACCTGAATATGTCTTAGCCTAACAGTTTAAAAGGGGTATACTGGACAATAGGTTATATGTTTGAATTCCCCACTTTTGACATTGTTTTGGGTATAAATACACTTAATGTTAAACTAGTATATTTTTTTTTGGTGAAATGTTAAATTTGTATTAATAAAACCTTGAAGTACATCACCATACAGATTACATTGCTCTTATCAGAAACTTACAAAACATCAGCCTCATTTCCACTACATTAACCATCTATCTCTCATCCTCCTAATTAGACAAGACCCTCTATTCGTCTACACCAATCTTGAGCAGCATTGGACATAGAAAGACCCTGCCTGGACTTAAGCCTCAATCTGACATGATATTGCACCTGTTGGAACACCCTATCCGGATGATGCACACTCTGCTCAATTCTACATCGATTTCGCTCCATCCAAATCAAATAAATCAAAGCAACAACAGCTGAATGAATTACCTGTTTCTTAATCATGGATTTCACTTTCAGCTTAAGACACCATTGTATCACTTGCTGAACAGGGATTCTACACCCCAACCAACTGCTAACCAACTCTAGACACCTGCTGCTGTAATTACACCCAAAGAACAGATGCTCATGTGTCTCATACTCCACACTAGGGGTGTTCATTCGCGGTTTGGTTCACCGAACCTCTAATTTAATTCGGTTCGCACACGGTTCGGTTCGGCAAAACTCCGAACCTAAACCGCACCGTTAGAAACGGTTATAAACGGTCAGTTAACCACTTTAAACGGTTATTAGCGGTTCGGTTACCGGTTAACCGATAAACGTTCTATATTACTTTTTTTCAGTTTTCGTTAATTTTTTTCTAATAGTTTTAATTAAATTTTCATTATATATTATACCCAACAATAAAGTTAATAAGCTAAACTTTAGCATTAATCAATTTAAGAAATTTTAACTTTGGATACACTGAGAAAATTAAACGAAAGAACATTTTTTTATATAATATTTTAATTTTTTGCTTACTTTTTTGTGAAACGGTTCGATTCGCGGTTAACCGGTTATCTAAAATGGCGAACCTTAACCGAACCTTTTCCATAATAAAGTTAACGTTTCGGTTCAACGAACCGCTTTGTCGAAACGGTTCGGTTAATCGAACCTTAAGACGGTTTTTCGATTTTGCGGTTCGGTTATTACGGTTCGGTTTATTCTGAACACCCCAAAGCTCACAGTCCCCATCTACTTGCATACCATGATGCCCAAGTATATCCTTAGTTGCTAGCCTCCTCAGCACATAAAGCCACGCAATGAAGGAATGTTTAGGTGTATTCAGTCTACCCCAGATCACAGGGTGCCAATCAACTTTAGGTATATCACCCCGCAACTACTTATACCCAGCTGTAGGTGTGTACACCCCCTTGTTAGTCCCCCATATGCCATTCACATAACCTGCCTTCATTCGTTCTTTCACTTTACAGATTTGGCGCCATGTCCAACTTGAATTAATAGTAGGTTGATAAACATCCCAATCTTGCTGCTTCATATATACATGGTTGATCCATTTGATCCACAGGTGGTCCTCCTTGCAAGCTAACCACCAAGTATATTTGCCAATCATGGCTACATTCCAATCCTCACTATGAATGATTCCCAATCCACCCTTATCCTTTGCATTACAAACAGCCTCCCAAGCAACAGAAGGACTCGTAGAGTAAGCATCAGTTCATTCCCATAAATAGTTCCTACAAATGCTCTTGATTTTCAGGATGATAGTCTTAGGAATAATGAATATCCTGGCCCAATATGAGTGCAACTGAGATAAGACAGCCTTAACAAGTACCATTCTACCTGCATAGCTCAACTTTCTAGTACCTCATCCTTTAATTTTGCTCACCGTCCTTTCAACCAACTTAGAGCAGTCCCCTATAGCAATCCTTTTGTACGAAATAGGAATCCCAAGATATCTGAATGGAAACTGACCTAGCTGGAAACCAGATATCCTCAGTATACCCTGAAGCTCCTCCTCCTGAATCCCATTACAATAGAGCTCAGATTTCTCCTTATTAATGGTAAGCCCAGATGCAGCTGAAAAAGTAAGGAAAGCCCTGAGAATAATTTTGACAGAACTAAGATCCCCCCTGCAGAATAAAAGTAGGTCATCCGCAAAGCACAGATGACATAGTTTGAGCATCCTACACATGGGATGGTATCTGAAATCTCTTCTTTGCACCACAACATCCAAAATTCGTGAGTAGTATTCCATACAAATGGTAAAAATCAAAGGGGACATAGGATCCCCCTGGCTTATCCCTCTTTTCTCTTCAAAGTATCCAAAACAACTACCATTGATAGCCAAAGTATAGGTAGGAGTAGAAATACACACCATCATAAGTTGTATCAATTTCTCAGGGAACCCCAAAGTCCTAAGCATATGCTCTATAAATGGCCATTCAATTGAATCATAGGCCTTCCTTAAATCCATCTTCATAATACTTCGAGGAGAGCAAGCTTTCCTATTGTATAACCTTACCAAATCCTGGCAAATAAGGATGTTGTCAACTATATCCTTTCCTTTAATAAACGCACTCTGATTAGGGCTAATGATATCTGGTAGGACAGCAGCAACCCTAGAGCATAACAGCTTAGTAATGCACTTATACAGTACATTACAACAAGCTATAGGTCTAAAATCTACCACACTCTCAGAGTCTCAGGCCTAGTCTTCTTAGGTATCAGGGTTAGAATAGTTGCATTCACCTGCTTCAGCAATTTACCATTCTCAAAAACCTCTTTGACAGCTTGACAAATATCAGCTCCAATAACTCCATATGCATCTCTGAAGAACTGACTCGTGTAACCATCAGGTCCAGAAGACTTAGCAGCTGGAATGGAAAATAAAGCAGCTCTAATCTCATCATCACTAATAGGTTGCAGTAACTCCAGCCTATGAGCATCAGTCAAAACCTTCCTTCTCCTTACTGTGGAGTAGTGCACCTTAGTAATTGGTGTACTAGTCCCCAACAGTCCCTTATAATACTCCAAAAAAGCCTCCTCTATACCCAGCCTATCCGTATGAAGTATAACATGAACATCTTTAATGGCCAACACCTTATTCATCATTCTCTTACTCTTAATAGCACTATGAAAGTAATGGGTGTTGTCATCTCCATCCTCTAACCAAGCAGCTTTAGATTTTTGAATTAGAAATTCAGTCCTAGCCTTATCCAGCTCTTTATACAGTTGGGCAGCTTGTTTTTCCATCACCCTCAGAGTCTCATTACCATAATCCTTTTGCAGCTTCAGCTGAATCTGCTCCAAATTTCCTCTTGCAATTCTAGCATTATCCTCCACATTAGAGAAAGCCTCATGATTCAGTTGTCTCAGATCAGCCTTCAACATTTTCATCTTCCTAACAATCTGAAACATCTTGATCCCCTTGATGTTATACTGCCAAACTTGTCCAACAATATTAAGAAAATTCTCATCATTTTCCCACATATTAAAATATTTAAAACAAGTCCTCCTTCCTTCATCAGTCCTCCATAAGTCAATGACACAGGGATTATGATCAAACAATCCCTCAGGCTGGAAAGTAGTTATGCAGTCAGGGAACCTCATAAGCCAATCCATATTCACCAAGCCAGGACTCTATCAATCCTGCTAAACCTTCTCCCATCCCCCTCTTGCTTATTACTCCATGTAAAAAATGCACCATGAGTAGGGATATCAACAATTTCACACTTTTCAACACACTCCATGAACCCCTTAATTTCATTATCAGTCACCACTGACCCAATTCTTTCATCATACCCCAGGACATTGTTGAAGTCACCACACACCATCCAAGGTCCTTGAAGATTAGTATCCATACCCTCTAAAGAGACCCACAAAGGATCCCTGTCACTAAGTCTGTTAAAGCCATACACATAAGACATCCACCACCAGCAATTATTTGGCCTATGGATTATCCTACAGTGTATCACCTGAGATTCTATACTGAGAGCCTCCACATCAAAAATATTATCATCCCATAGTATCCAAATCCTACCATTATCACTAACTGCATTATTAGTGATCAAAGACCATTGATCACCCAAACCATTATGAACCTTGTTAATAGCATTATTTCTAACTCTGGCTTCCATTAATCCTACTAATCCTATATTATTCTTCTGCAGATACACTTAATGTCTCTCTGCTTATTTGGGTTATTACACCCACGAACATTCCAAAAACCGATATTAACCATGGTCAATTACTGGCCTGACCTCCCCTTTCTCACCAGCATTGCCACTACATCCAAGCTCAGTGGTGTTAAGATTCTCCAAAAACGATTGTTGACTGCCAGTCTGACCTCCACTTCCATCTGCCTGTTCAGTCTAGTAAGGATCCTCATTGCTGAAGTAGGTCCCCTATTAGGTATACCAAGCATGGGGGTAGCCATAGGAAACCCTACCCCAGCATTTGCAGGAGTGCAGGCAGGAGTGACAATGACTCCTTTACTCCCACCTGGAGCAAGCACAGGGAATTCCTGTTGAGTCAGATTAAACTCCGGAGTAGGTTGCACAGGCTTCTCAGATGGTTTAGTCTGGACAGGTCTCCAAACTTGTTTCTGTTTCTTTTTAATTTTCTCTTGTCTAATTTCCTTCTGCCTACATTGACTGGTCTCATGGCCCATGCCTTTGCATTCAGTACATCAAATTGGTTTCCACTCATAATGAATAATCTGATGTTGCTGCATATCCAATTCATCCACAAACCTCACAGAGTCAGGCAAGTGTTGACCAATTTTAACCTTGACCATCACCCTTGCAAAGCCAAGGAAAGTTTTCTCCTGTGTGTCAATATCAAGTCTAACAAGTTCCCCAACTAGACCAGCAATCTTAAGTAACGCAGGACCCCAGAATTTGAGATTCAACCCATACAATCGTATCCATATGGGAATACTGTCAACATCCTCTTTCACCAGTGGAGAGGAGGGCGTCCATTCCTTAACAATAACAGGCTTATTATCGAAAAACAATGGCCCTGCCTGCAGCACCTGGTTCTTTCGCTCCACTGTTTTAAACCTCACCAGAAATACTCCATTAGGTTTAAACGCAATCTTGTCTATCATTTCCACACCCCATACTCTCTTCACATAACCATCTACTACAGTCCTAGGAGGATTGGCCCCTAAAATATAACAGATAACCGCATTGGACCAGTATTCTAATTCAGACTGAACATCATCAGAATTAAGTTGGAGCATACCAGAGATCTCAGATGTTGAACTCGCGTGGCTCTTACTGCTCACCTCAGTCCACTCACCATCCTCATCATCTAGTTCCTCCTCAATTGATTCCAGTTCCGAATTCATATTAAACGGTTTAAGCCCCGACGCTGTTGAAACTCCGCCATCGGTCAGCTCTCCTGCTTGTTCTAAACCATCTTCAACTCGAGCACAATCTGTCATATTTTTGTGTTTTTCTTTTGATTGACTATTAAAGAAATTAGATTTACTTTTTAATTTTGATTTTTGTAAAGATCTGTTAATTTTAGAAGAAAATTGTATGTGGGTAACCATTGTTAATCTCCAGAGAACAATAACCCTAAAAAGAACATCTCTCTACTTTCTCTCTCTTCTTCTTTGTTAAACTAGTATAAACCTCGCGCCACTGCGCGGTATATATATAGAGATTTCATTGTTTAGAGTATTATTGAAACCGGCACCTTATTAATATTTAATACTTCACTCCATTTTATTTTGATATAAAAAAAATTGAAATGGAAAACTAATAAAAGAGAATTGAGTGAAGTTATGAAATATATATTTTTATGAAAGTATTTTTTTCACCATAAAACTACGGATTTCATTTTATAATTTTTTCCATATTTTTTAATGAAGTTTTTTTAATTACGAATCTGATAGTAAGTTAATTTCCAAAGTAATCATTATTGCATTATATAAAATTTAGAAACATATAGCCTAAAGTTTAACACCAATTTTAATTTATTATAATGAAAAAAATCATAATTTTGAATTTAATTAATAGATTAGAGTATAATTTAATTATAATTTAGCTATAATAACATTATATTTTATGGAAAAGATAATAATTTATTAAAAGAAAGTTTCAATTGTTTCCTTACTAAGTTGGATACATTTTGGAAGAAAAACTAAGAGAATTTTTATTCTCTTAGTAGTAAGGGAGATGCTATTACACGTGAGACGAATGAATGATTTGAGTGATGTTAAGCTTGATCAAACAGTTGTATCTTTACACGACGTGAGGTCTTTGGGTTCTCTTCTCTCAGCCTGTACCTGAAACAGGTAACAAACCTAACATAGAGGGGTTTCAAGTAGAGCTGATCATGGGCCAGGCCCATGCGGGCTTTGGTCGGGCCTTAATGACAAAAATAGCTAATTTGTGTGGGCCGGGTCAAATGAATGGGCCTATTTAGCGAGCCTAAACTCGGACCTTATGGGCTAAATTGGGGTTTCGGGCCTAAATGGGCTTTCCGTGCCTTAATATTTACGACTTACCGAACGAGATAAGTAGCATAATACCTTTAACTAATACATTAAAAACGTATTTAGTTGATAAAATCGTACAAAATATGATGAAATGCATATGAATTAATCTCCAAAAATATAATAAGACAACCATAAGCTATGTAAATATCGCTTTTAATTCTCAATAAATATACACATGAGTTTTTAAAAAGTTATTTATAACTGTAACGCTACTTAAACGAACTTCATATGGGTCGGGCCGGGCCATAATTTGGGCCAGATGCTTTGCCCAATCTCGGCCCAAAAGTGTCATGGCTTTTTTGGGCGAAAATAAAAGGCCCAAGCCCATCAAAAACGGGCCGGGCTAGATCGATGTGCTTGGGCCGTTTGAACACCTCTAGTTTCAAGGAAAGCCCCTTTGATGCCTAAGTCAAACTTCTAAACTCACGTCAGCCGACTAGGTTTTTCGTGAAGAGTTACCTTGAGCCGAGTAATTGTTGTGAGCGGAACTACTAAGCTTAGAGTTGGAAGTTATATACTTTATAAGGTGAATAATGTTCCCTATTTGTAGGTAACAAGTGTACCGCTTGAAGGTGTCCACATGGATTCCTACCGTACTGATGACTTGACATGGGATGAGAGCTCTAAGCATGGACTATAGTGAGATTCCATACTCTCACCTCGGCATTGGCCTGGGCCTGGTGCCGAGCATGTGTTGACTCATGGGTTCACATGTTGAACACGGGTTCACATGTTGCGCCTTTACGCTTATCCAAGGTGCAAATGGCTTATGCTCGTTATTGGGCCTAATCAATTGGGTCTTATTTGTGTGCCTCCTTAATCGTTAGATATTATACTCCTCTCGTAGCTCATTTGACAAAAAAAAAAAAAATCCGTATAAACGTAATTACGTTTGCTATTATATAGATTGGTTTAATTTAATTAGAACGTGATTTTGCCATATTGCTTGTGTGAAATCGACTAACAAATATTTTGCACGAGAAAGAAAAGATAGAAAAGTAGAGTATTTGTAATTCTAATTTTCTCGTCAATAAAAACGTATAGAATGACCTAACATCATTGTCATATTGAGTTGCGTGAACAGATTTGAACATGGATAATGACCACTTTACGAATTACATTGTCGATCAGCCAGTTGCCAATTTTATACATGGAACCCATGATTTTCATTTCTTATTATAGATAACGACAGGAGAAAGAAAATAGAGTGTTATTTGGTCAATAATCAAATTACAATATATATAAAAATTTCAAAGAAGAAATACAAATACGAAATATCAAGGAAAAAATCAAAAGATAAATGCAGTCCATAGAATAGGTCTTCCCTACATAACTACATTATTTTTGCATTTTTGCTGGCACGATCACAACAATGCGACCCAACCACATGAGAAGTGGTAATGTGGTATGGTTTATATGAATGGCCATACTCCTAGATATTTATTTTTTAGAATAATTTTATAATATGTGTAAAACTATGATTGACCGAGCTATGAAAAAAATAAATTTTTAAAAACTCGGAAAAATTATACATAAGCTCAGATAAATATATATAGTGGTTATACAATGCTCATTATACAACTAAAAATATATTAGTTGTATTTGTGTACATAGACTATTACGTAATACTGAGAATTTATCGACCAAAGTTTGTAACTAAGGTTCATTCACCGATGTGATATATATATATAAGTCGAAGGAAATGCAAATTAGTTTTGGAATTAGAGACTTACCGGAAATCCACTAAAAAGCTACCGATTCAATGTTAATACTTGCCAAGTAAGTGTAATTCATTTTTATCGCTTTTCTTTAGAGAGAGAATAATTTTCGGGTACCATTTAGAGATTATTCAAAAGCAATTCAGTCATCATAAACTCTAATAATTTGATCTACGACCGAAAATCACAAGAATTCCAACGTCCAATTCACGTGAATCGTCGTAAAAATCATAAATTAGGAGGCAAACTAGATCCTAAAATAAGTGAACCCTTCACGTGTAGTTTCTACTTTCTAATTCCAATGTTATACAAGTGCCAAAACTTTTTGACAACTCACCTGAAACAGGATTCAGGATCTCGTAGTAAATTATGTTCCTAAATGACCAAGAGCAAATAAATACCAAGTACTCCATTATTTGACAAATTTAACGTAATTAACTAAGCAAGCTAGCATCTCCAAATTCGACCCATATATCACATTTTGTGACCAACTAAGCAAGCTGGTATCTGCAAACTCGAACTATGTATAACAAATTTCAAACCAACTAAGCAAGCTCACAACTATAAACTCGGACCATGTTAAGACCTTTTTCAAACCAACTAAGCAAGCTGACATATGCAACTCGGTAATTCACAAAAGTCAACAATCAAATTTACCAACTACATCCATGGATACAAATCAATCACACAACCCAATCCTCATACAACAAATCAACAATCATACACAATTATTCCAATTTCAATCCAATCAAATCACAGTCACAGTCACAGTCAATGACATAAATTACACCCAAATCGAATTTAAAAACAAAATAAAATAAAAACATTGACTAACGAGGAGAATGAATAAAATGACCCGGTCCACCATCGGTCCGACCGGCCAAAAGTCCAGCACCAGCAGCTTCTTCTTCATCAAGATACAAATCATCCGTCTTCCTGAAAATCGAGTATACAAGCACAATACCAACACCAACCGCAACCGAAATAATAATTTCCATCGTCGCCCCGGTAAAGAACAAAGCCAAAAGAGTAAAAAACGACAACACCCCGAGCACAGCACGATCATCAATTTCGCGACGAAACAGCACAAGCGGCTCGTCGCGAAGGAAGAACAAGAATGTCCAGGCAACCATCATTAGTAGGAATACGATGAGGGAAAGCGGGTGCCATAAGAGGGAGAGGAAGAGGACAAGGAGGATGAAAAACGCGAAATTAACGCGGAAATAAGCTAAGTTGGACTTGAGTCGGGTGAAAGCGGAAGATAGGTTGGGTGGGAAGGAGAGGGTGTGGAGGTTGAAGATTTGGCGCCAGGGTCGGCGGGTGGAGAGGTGGGTGTAGAGGGTTTGTTTGGCTCGGGAGATGTAGTCTAGGTTTGTGGATAGTGGGGTGGTTGAGGGTGGGACGGAGGTTGGGATTGGTTGTTTTGAGGAAGACATGGTTTGGAGGGAGGTTTGGGAGAGAGGGAGGGAAAGGAGGGATTGGGGGAAATTTAAGGGTGTGATTGTGGGAAAAGAGGTGGAGGCATGTGATGGAGTTATAGGTGATTGTGATGGTCTTTGGGGATTCACATCATGGACCTTTCTTTATACATGATGCTTGTCTATGTTGAGTGTACAAAATTTGGTGGAGAATTGCTATTCACCTTCTCTTTTAAATTATACTACGTCCATATTTTTATGTTCTCTTTATTTCATTATAACTAGTATTGGTGTCCGGTTTTGCCCGGGCTGCTTCTATTTACCATTAATTTTTTTTTTACCTAAAGTTGCATAACTCATAAATTTATTATTAATATATTTTTTATAGCAATCATAAAATTATGATTAAATAAATTTTGAAACAAACTCACTACTCCCGCTATTAATATTTTACTCTTATTAATGAAACAATAGTAATAACATTTCACTACTTGCCCGTAATAATTGTTACTTTCACTACTCCCGCTATAATTATTGTTGCTGTCACTACTGCCGCATTAATATTGATAATTTCATTACTCCCGCCGTAATTATTGTTACTTTCACTATTGCCGCATTAATATTGCTTATTTGACTACTCCCGTTGTTTCTACCACTCTCACTAATCTCGTTGATAATGTTGTTACTTTTACTATTCAAATTAGTGATTACTATCATATAACTATATCCAATGTTACTACAATTCTTTTTTCTTTACTGACGAAATTACTTTTACTACTTAGGTCCTGTTCTTTTGGACTTAATTTCAGTTCTAATAAGTTCAGTTCAGTTTAGTTCAGTTCAGCTCTATTAAGGCCCTGTTCTTTCTGGCTTTTTAGAGCTTAATCAATCGAATGGAGCTGAGCTAATCGAATCGAATGGAGTCAACCGAATCAATCGAATCGAATGGAGCCGAGCCGATCAATCGAATCGAATAGAGCGAGCCGAATCAACTAAATCAATAAAATCAATTGAGTGAATCAATTGAAATAATCATATTAATATTAATAATAATAATAATAATATTTAATATTATTGTTATTATCAACTATAATAATACTAATATTCATAGTATAATACTATTTATACTAATACTAAAATTTTTAAGAAAAAAATTATAATATTATATATGAATAATCATAAATTATAATAATGAAAAATAGTAATTTTTTACTAATAATATTCTTAATAACAATAATAAATAATAATGTCAATATTAATAATGATATAAGTAAAAATAGTTGTTTCGAATAAAAACACTCAAGTAAGAGTTGCTCGAATCCAGGTCGGGTCAACGCGCTCCTCTCAGACGATGGCACCTCGAACCTATGCTTGCTCTCTCCGGATGGATCTTTTACGCGTAACAAATAGGGCCTCGAAGGGTTCGCAATAGGTCCTTCTCCGATGCCTTACGATGATCGGTGGATAGTTGAGACCTTGCTTGAAGCTAAGGTTTCCGTGCCCTCTCATAGTAGCTCGAGTAGTCTTACTTCTAGAGAGAGGAAGTTGTTGGTGAGAAGTATTTTACCATTGATTGGTCAATAATGAGGTATTTATAGGTTTCTATGTGTACCTCAAATGATGGCTTGGAAAGCATGGTTACCATATCCGCTATGAATACGCCTTACCGATTCGCGATTCGCTTATAGAAAATGTGTTATATGTATTTTTAGTAATCAATTTGATAGAATTCGCTTTTAACAATTCGTGATTCGTAGGATATCAAGCGAATCTGTAACCATGTTTGCAAACGTGTTGACTTGTATGACCCCGTATTGGCTAGTGGCTCAAGTCGGTTGAGCGTGCCCCATCAATAATATTAATAATAAATGTTATTAATTTTAATAATAATACCAATAATAATTATAATAACAACAACAACAACAACAACAACAACAACAATAATAATAATAATAATATTAACATTAATAACATTATTATTCACAACAACAACAACAACAACAACATTAACATTAATAATATTATTATTCATTTTAATAATAATATTCATAATAATAATAGTAATTATAATAAATAAATTATTAATAACATTATTATTAACAATAATAATAATAATAATAATAATAATAATAATAATAATAATAAAGAATAATAATATCAAAAACTAGTATTATTGATAACAAAATTAATAATAACTATTAAATTTAAGATGAGTAAAAGTCAAATGAAATTTGAAACTTAATGGAGTGAATCGAATCAATCAACATGGAATGAGTGGAGCTGAAATGAATCAATCAATGGAGTCGAATCAACTTAATGAAGTCAATCAATCAATCAATCGAGCCGAAATCAATCAATAGAGTTGAGTTCAATCAAATGGGTGAAAATAAGCCCGAAAGAACAGGGCCTAAGTTCGATTCGATTCATTCAACTTTCGATTCGATTGATTGATTCAATTGATTGATTAGTTCGATTGATTGAGTAGTTTATTTTCACATTAATATTATTATTCTTATTTTATATACTTATTATTATTCTTATTTTATATTCTTATTATTATATTAATTTATTTACTATTGTTATTATTTTATTAAAATTAATTTTTATTATTTATTATATAACTATTTATATTTATTATATTTATTTATTATTATATTATTATGATGAATGGCAATATTAAGGTATTAATATTTATTATTATTATTGTTATTATTATTACTACTACTACTACTACTACTACTACTACTACTACTACTACTACTACTACTACTACTACTACTACTACTACTACTACTATTATTATATATTGTTATATTATATTTATTATTTCATTAATATATTCATTTTTATTAATATTATTAATAACATATTTATTATTATTATATTAATTAATTATTATATTACATCTATTATTATTATTATTATTTATATTAATTATTATTATTTATAATATTTATATTATACTTATCATATTTATTTTTTTGTTATTATTATTAATATATTATATTATTTAATATATTATAATATTATTAATAATATTATTTATATTACTATATTATTATTATTATATTTTTTATTATATTAATATTTTATTCTTATATTACTTATTAGATTATTATTATATTATATTGATATTTTATTATTATTATTATTAATAAATAATAATATTATTAACATTTGTTATTATTATAGGTACAATTATTATAGGTATTATTATTATTATTATTATTATTATATTTTTATTTTTATTTTATTTTATTTTATTTTAGTTCAGTTCAGATCAGATCAGTTCAGTTCAGTTCAGTTCATTTCAACTTTATTAAGTTCATTTCAGTTCAGTTTCATTAAGTTCAGTTCAGTTCAGTTCAGACAATTTCAGTCCAAAAGAACAGGGCCTTAGGCATATAATTTTAAGAGGATTATATATTTATATAAATATATTACATATATGCATTAAATCATATCGAAAGAATTATGCAATATTATATATTATGAAATCTAACTTTAATTATTTATAATCTACTTATTATATTTTTGTATGTTAAATAATTAACATCTCTATACATCTAATAAACTATAAAGTTTAATAAAATTGCATAGATCTTAAATTTAATATATAATTTTATGGTGATAATAATTAATACCATAAGTGTGCACATTTATACTAATTAATTATTTATTTTAAGAAAATTGTTCATCTTCTAGTCTTCTATAAATATTTGGGAAAATTATCACACATCTTCTTTCTTTTAGTCTTCTTGAAATTGACCATCTTAATTAATTATTTTATTTTAAGGAAATTGACCATGTTTAGGAAAATTACCAAGCTTCTATATAGTTTAATTTTAACCCAAACTATATAATATTTGCATTGAGATTCATCAATCGGGTCCATCACACGGTGTTATTGATTTAAAACTATATAGTATAATTAATTTGTATAACTTTTTTTAATTACATTGAAGTCTCTTGGTTTCTAAATTTAATATATAGTATTGATATTACTCACGTATGATGGAGAAATAAGAAGAACATTAAAATGTGAAGAGAGTAGTATATTTAGCTTTATCAACTTATCATCCGACCTTACAAAATACTCCCTCCATTCAACTCCATATTGCATGTATTCTTTTTCCGTCCATTCAACTCACATTAAACGTTTTCTTACTTAGTTGTACTTTTATTACTATAATACTATAATTCCACTACTAAGGCCTGCTTCTTGAACACAAAATTCTAACACTTTCTATCAATTTGTTGTGCATAAAGCATACGTTATAAATAGAGTTGAATAGAGGGAGTATATATTATCTTAATCCATGTGAGAGGGCAAAGGAAAAGGTGGAAGAGGAGGTGGGAGAGAGAAGGTAGACAGTCATTCTCATTCTTGTAAAAGAACGTAATATCTGTCGTAAGTTTAAAACAGGTTCAGTATATTTAATACTTTCTTTGTTTCTATTATTTGTTATCTTTGGTTTTTGGCACAAAGACAAGGAAAGAGTATAGAACCAATTATTACATGACGAATGGATTAAATTGAGTGTATAGGATTAAATTACTCATTAATTGTATTTTTAAATTAGAAAGGTAAATAATTAACTGAGAATCTGAGGCACCTAAAATAAAATGGATAAACAAATGACCAGGGTCCTGGACGGACGAAGTATGAGTCAAGTGGGACGGAGCTCGGAGGAAGTATGAGTCAAGTATTTGGTTGAGACAAAAGGAGAATGTCACATGGATTAAGAAATAAATTATCTTATATATGTAACTCTAAACCAATTGATAATAAATGGAGTAATTTTTTAGCTTATAAAGTGGTAAACTCTCTCCTTCTCTATTAAGGTGGAACACTCACATAATCACATATGGGTTAATATTAGGTTCTTCACACTATCTTAAGAGAAACTTATGGACAATGGAGTTTGTTTGTGTTAAAATAGACATATCCGGAGTTGTTACAAACTAATTATGTTAAGGAAATATTGGACAGATATTTCCTTAACCCTTATGTATCTCGATGTCTTAGTTTCTAGTACTATATTGATAAAGAGCTCACTCACGGTATGTGACTTCCTTCATTCAATTCCACTCTACCTCCTTTTATTTTCTACACTATTTATTAGTGAAAATTGAGTTTCGATTTTCTCTTAATACATAAGTGAAAATATATTCACGTGTGATCTTGTTTGATTCGTCTCTATGAGTATATTAAAAATATTTAACTTTTATAATTTTTGTAAATATGTAGTTAACGATATTTACCCCGTAAAATATGCGTTGACAAACGTGAAAATGCAAAGTGGTAAAGTGGAGTTGAATGGAGGAGTATTTGATACACAATAATAAGAATAAGAAATCACCTCTATCATATTTAAGTTTAAATTAGGTTTTAGCTAGATGCGACAATTTTTTTACTACACCGTGGGAAGTGACGGAGTTAAGATTTCCCGTTAAGGGCGCGAAAAATTTCAACGGAGGCGAACGAGTAATTTCACAAATAAATTTGAATTTTTTTCGAAAACTTAGTTAAAAACTCTAGGTTTTTCTACGGTGTAGTAACATTTTGTGCCATGTTAAAAAAATCAGGGATGTAGGAAATTACCCCCTAACTTGTATACTATGTGAAATTCGAACCCTTAAGTTTTACTTGTAGCAAATTAGTCCATAAGTTTTCAAAAATGTGCAATTAAGCCCTCTACCATTTTTTTAACTAAAACCTATTATTTTCTATTATAAAAATCATTTTAAATATATCTACTAAAAATTAAATACAATTTTTACATATTCAACAAAAAAATGTGAACCAAATTTAAGATAAAGAAAATTTGGGCATGTAACTTTTCATTGTAATTTGACTAAAAAATAAAAAAATTCATATTATAAATATTTTTTAACCAAAATACAAAAAAAAAAAAAAAAAAATTTGAACATGATTTCTAATAATTAGGAATTTTAGGATTAATATTTGATCAATAATTTTGACTTTTAATAATAGTAAATATATTTAATTTAGTAAATTTCATTATTAAAAATAAAATATGTGGTGAATTGCACATTAAGAGAAACTTATGGGGTATATTTGTCACATTTATAAGTTAAGTGGTTTAATTGCACATACTATCAAACGGGTGATTTGTTATATGCCTATATTTCCCTAAAAAAACGCATAAGTAGAATATTCTATTTATTTCATAATATCTTATTTATTTTATATGACATGTTATTAGATGTCATATTCCTAAATTACAATAAGGTCGATATTTTGAAAAATTCCAAACATATGGTGGGGTATGTACCAGAAGAAGAGGAGATTATAGAATACAGGAAAATGAGACGAATGATTTGCACCGTCGATAGTAAGTTGATAGACTAGAATGGTGGGAAATAGAACAACGTGTGTGCCGACAAGCAGTAGTAGCCCAGCTAACATTCTTACTTGAGCTAATTAATTAGCGAGTGCCAAGTAATTGAGAATGACGTTTTTGAAGCGACGAGTAAACCACATTAATGCCGTGTGGCTTGTTGAGTCTTTCAGATTAACAAAGATGATTAATTTATTGCTTACAGTTTATTAGGAATATATATATCCATATTATCCGATTGTATTACGAGATATTATGTGATCTCGGCCCATATTCTATGAGCCTATATTCGTTTCTACATAACATTTCCTTTAATTTCACGATTTATCTGTCGATTAGTTGCGCATGAGAGATTAGACTTAATTTCCCAACATTTCTCTATTCTATAAATTTCATACGTGCTTTAAAAAAAAAAAAAAGAGTGAATGATCATTGATCAATTGAGAATCATTTTTGTCAAAACTTAAAATTAAAAGCTCAAAAAGGTGAACTTAGAAGACATGAACACTATACGATCGAGCACATGTTTTGGCATACAATTTGGCCACCATAGGTCAAAGAACACCCATGCATTTTGCATAAAAACAGAAAGTATAAAACATTTGCATAATAGCAAATGAGTGCTTCAAAATTACGTAGTAGGAGAATTTTGGTTGTGTACTAGATCCAAAGGCTTACTTTCAGTTTCTCTAGTGTTGTTTTCTTTGTGTTTTCATTAATCATTTTGATTGACGATGATTGACAATACTTATTTACTCAAGTTGCAAATTTCATTACACAAATGACTAGGTAGTAGTAGAGCTGGACTCTAGCACGAGTTGGCCCGGCCCGCACCCTCGGGCTCCCTTATTCCCAGCCCGCACCAACCCACTTAACCAACCTAGCCCGGTCGGCCCGCCTGGCCTGCTGGGTCGACCGTTTGGGTCCATTGCCCAAGTTTGTACTTTATTATTATTATTATTATTATATTTGAATTCAAATTAGTTTGTATTTTCCCCCTAATTTGTTCTATAAATACTCACTTCATTCAAGCTAAATATTTACACAATTTTCTCCAATCTATTATCTAGTAATCAATTAATCATCTTCTTAACCTTCTAATTAATTTCAAATAATCAAGTTATTTCAAGTTGTGAAGTTATAAATTATAATATAAAATTCTAATTCTCTCTTAATCTATCTTAATCTTTCTAATTCTCACTAATTCTATCATAATCTATATATCTATATAAAAGAAGTTTTTTCGAGTGATCTGAGAGCGTCTACATCATCAAAAATTAATTTAGAAAAGTATCATAAAAAATAATTTTTGATGTAAAAAATAAAGTTGAGAATCTTTTAATTATTATAATATATATTTCCTAAATTATATTCAAGTGATATTTCCAATTTTTAATTTTTTATATCAAACTTTTACATTTCACTTGGCAAAAAAGTATCATTCAAAAAATTATTAAAATAATATAATTAGCTTCGTGGTAAAAAATGCTATCATTAGAGTATAGATTTCATATTATTTGCACATATTAAAACTTCTTCGTATGTAAAATTGTGTAATTTTTAGTATGTTTTGTCCCACATTGAAAAATAACGTAGGTGTGGTGAATATACTACATATAAATAGTAGAATTGTCCCACATCGAAAGATTAGTATAAGGTGATTTGATCCTATGATTATAAATAGGAGACATATTTGGAGCTTATGTATCCACTCAAAATTTTTTGAGTCTTATAAATATTGTTTTAAAGTGCTCTTAAGATTTTCTATCATTATCTATGATATGATATAAAAAAAAAAGTGGAAATCGTTGGAAATTACCCGGGAAAGAGTTAAGAACATGAACAAGAAAATCAAAAAATAAAAAAATAAAGATTTAACTAATGGTAGTCTCCTGACACAGTACAAAACTAAAGATTTTGCTAATGATTGTCTTCTGAATGCAGTAATAGAGCGTTAATTAATGAGTCGTTATATGTACGATGTAGAGATCCTAATGTAATGATCGAGGCTAAGTGGTTTTACTTTCAAAGAAAAATAATATGTATACAATAGTGTTTTTTGTAAGAAGAGACATGTACTTCTTGGTATGTTATATCTTTCACATTGAAAAATAATGTAGGCATGATGAATATACTACATCTAAATAATTAAATTATGTATCTTACACCGAAGAACAATATACGGTAGGGTGATTCTATAAATATAAATAAGAAGCATCCTTGAAACTTGGATATTAACCCAAACTTAGGTATGAACATACGATCCGTCTATAATGAAAGACGGGTCAAATACAATACCACATTTCTAATAAGACAAACAACAAGTGGGGTGGTGGAGGAGAAAAAATATCACTACTTTCATTGTATTTGACCCGTCTATAGCAATAGACGGATATATCCGTCTATAGCAAGACTAACTGCATTTTTTTAGGTGGGAGAAAGAGCGATAAAATGGTCAATATTATAACGGAAATTTTTCATGGTACCCTCGAAGAAATGAAATCATTACATTACTAACTATCATTAATAAATAATAATTACTTCTCGCTAATTTTTCACTTATGTCATAATAAATAAATAAATAAAAGCAGAAGAATTGTAAATGTCGTCATTTCAACGCACCCTCCATAAACCGACCCCAACTTCAATCTTCTTCGACCCCTCAACTCACCCACCCATTCTTCTCTCTCACTTCCCACTTTCAGTATTTCTACAAATGGCGAGTCGAATCCATGTTACCGGAATCGGCCAGTAACACTTGGACGTACTCGGTCGATTCAGGCTTCAGCTATTCGGTGAGGGTCCCACCAAGGGGGCGGTCACCGTGCTTGTCCACCCCAATGACCTTCCTACTGCCGAGTCTACTTTCCGGCGGAGCTAGTTGGAGGATGCGCCTTCCTCCGCCGGCAACTCTCTCATGTTTACTTATTGCATGGGATTTGTGTTACCGGCCTGCTAACCGATCGTGATTTTACGTGATGAAGCTAAATACACCATGCATGTCTAAGATAAGTTATGCATGTTTTGAAATTTACTGATTATTAGGTACAATAAGTCTTGTTGAAGACGGGTCGGAGCAAGTGACGGGTAATGTCAGTCACAAAACGGATAGGGGGACAAGGTGGGGGCACCCCCATGTGCTTTCCTCTCTCCTCTATTTGGGTTATTTGTGAGAGGAAATGGTATCCGTCACTCCTAAATGACGGATACGTGCCGTCTTCAATGAGATTTTGTCTATTAGGTATTTAGGTTTGCATGCCAATAATGTAAGGGTATAACATACTTTGTAGTATTTGTGTTAATTTCAAGACATTAGTCAACTAAGGATGGACAGCCCCTTATCTAATCCCATTAAACTTGTCTAGTTGTTCTACAAATGAACTTTAAAATGTAATTGATGTTACTTCATTAGACAATGGACCAGGCCGCATAGCATCGTAAGATTTAGATTTATACGTAGTATTATGTATTCTCACAATATATTATACATCATTTACTATAATTGATTAAAATTTTGCCACGATTTATTAAATATTGATAAATTTATTTGTAATTTGTCACGATTATTGATATTATTATTGTTGTTATTCTTTTTCTTATTATAAATTTATTCTCGCAATAAACTTCTCGATTATCAGCTCTGGTTATATTTATATATAACAAAATATGCATATTAAAATCTTGACTAATTCTAAAGTTTTTCTCGTCGAGCCTTTTCTTCCGTTTTCTCAACATATCCAAAGTTGTATTCGTACTCCTTTTCAGATCCTTAAGTGAGCATTAGAACCCGACACTCTTATACTCTTTTTCAGATCCTTAAGTGAGCATTAGAACCCGACACTCTTATTTTAGACTTCGATTTCTCGCACGCTTTATCCAACTTTTCAGGTTGTCAATCTTCACCTAAAAACCGCCATTTGAGATGATTCGATGACGGTGGTAGTACTCCGCTTTGACAACTTCATCCGGTTCAACCCTTGATATATATATCTTATTTCTATAAGATTTCTAAAGTAATTTATTGTATCATGAAGTAGTACGTATATGATGTTTGTTTTAGAGTGATTTATTGTATTTTGAAAATTATTTATTGGAAGGGGACATTTTGTCAATGACTTCGGCGAGTCTAGAGATTAATTAAATTTGGGTCTGCATTCGATAATTGGGCTTATATGTTGTTTTTTTGCAATTCTACCTTAACTAGTAATCTTGTTATTTATTTTAATTATGTTATTTTTTTGTTTTAAAGTAGCGCACTATGTCGCAATACTTTATAATTGTTGTGGTTCGTTTAATTATTGATTGAGATCGAGTATAAAATGGGCCGGACCTTTATCCTTGTGAACTGTCATGTAAAACGGAATTAGTTTGATTAGTTTTGGGATTGCGCAAAGAACTATTAGCAACACAGTTTATACTCTGGCTGTGATTTTTTCCGATTACTTGATTGAGTTCAAAATTGGGTATGACTGTTAGTTCTTCAAAATGCCAAGACTGACTTTCAAATTTTCAATAGACACATTACTGTGTGGCATAGTAATACCCCCCTATCATAAGAGGCATCCTGAATCAATCGGATAATGATTATCAACAGTTCATCGGTTGATTTCAACATTACAGAATACTTCTCCGTCCCGCTCATTTGTTTACCTATCCCATATTTGGGTATCAACTATCATTCATTTGTTTATCTTCCATATTGGGAATGCTTTTGAAGGCTGGCTCCAAATATTGTGGCCATCGCGCAACTATTGCTCGTTGCCTTACCAAAGAAGAAGAGTTTCCAAATTTATATTCCTGTGAGAATGGTTTTGAGTCGACTTCAAGCGTCATAAATCTGAACCATCACCTTTGATGGATGAGAGACTCCAATTTTTTTTCGAAAAAATGAAACATCAGCATCTTCACAGCTTCACCTACAAAGCAATGCACATCCAATAAATCCAACAAATTAGGGCATTAAAGTCCAATATAATATAGGTCAGCTTTCGATAAACACAAGTAACTCACGCCTAATTCTAAATAAACAGCAAGTTTAGTAGATCTCTTAGCGTTTCTAAATGACAATTAGCAAACGACACGACAAACAACCAAGTTTATTGCGGTAGTTTCCAATGACAAATCGGTCAGCCATATCGTACTATGAACATAACTTGACAAAATCTTCATAACTTCGTAAGATTTTAGCTTAAACAACTATACACAAATTGGTCAGCCAGAGAAACTACATTGTTTATGTTCCAATTTTAGTGACTTAAGCTTAAAGGGAAAACATGTGATTAGGTAAAAGGGGTTGCCTCTAAGACTAAATAACATAGTTTTACAAGTTTCTCCAACTGCTAATGTTATAATTGCATCAAAAGTTTCGTCCCGAAATCTGTTACTTATACTTCAACACTGGTAAACTTACCTGCCTATATATATCCACAGTAATGATGATCAGTTACTCTCCATCTTCCAACAGGTCACCTTAAACCCGACTTTTCCCTATCGGTCACTTTCTTTGTCTTTCTAACAAAAAATACGAAACTGAGGCCGCTTTCAAGATAGATGAACGGAAACAAGTTCTTCCATGGAACATTGGAAGCCACCATCTTCCATGCAACACCATTTGCGCCATCCTTTCCCTTCACTGTAAGTATTAACACTAATTTTCGGGAATGAACATTACTTCGTTGAGCAAATTTTGGGTAAGAATGTATTGTGGCAAGAGACGGTGGAGTTCTAAGATTTCGGAGTTCAGCTTTGCAACTTTCCATAGAACATTCTCACTGAAAACTTTGCAATTTGCTGTTAAACCAAATGTAAAAAAAAAAAAAATCCCGACTTTGTTAACAGTGTAATATTTGAATAAAATACGCAAGGACTTACCATTGATCTTCTCGACAGTGTTTATCAGCAGGTACGAGGGCAGCATATGTGACGATCAAGATAGGCCACCATAAAGTGGCAAGGACAACATTTGAAAGAAACCGAGTCTGGAACCAGACCTTCCAAATCTTATGTGCTTATCCTATTGACTCAACCGTAACAATCACCATGAAAACTAAATGCTCTGTCCTTGGGAAGATAGAATTTGAGGCGCGCCAGCTAGTAAACCAAGCAAGCTTGATAAATGGCTTCTTTCCGTTGCTCTCTGAAGAAGGAAAACTAAAGCCGAAATTAGGGCTTCAGTTCATTTTATGGTTCAAGCCGGCAGATTTAGAGCCCAGCTGGGAAAAATTACTTAATAACGATAACTTTAAAGGCCTCCGGAATGCAACGTTCCCACAGCGTTCTAACTGCAGTGTAACATTGTACCAGGACGCTCACCATCTTCCCTCTTTCCAACCACCGCTATCTTCTCATGAGCTGCCTGGAAAGTTATGGGAAGATGTCTACAAAGCTCTCGAGGGAGCAAAACATTTAATATACATTGCGGGATGGTCTTTCAACCCCAAGATGGTGCTGGTAATTACCTTTTTACCAAAGACGAACGATTTCACAAGAATTCAGTCTCCTATGTTACTTCAACTCTTCAAAGTAGACAACTAACCAAATGTTTCACAGGTTCGAGATCCCAACACAGAAATTCCACGTGCAAAAGGAGTGAAATTAGGTGAACTGCTCAAGCAGAAAGCGGAAGAAGATGTTGCAGTAAGGATAATGCTCTGGAATGATGAATCATCTTTACCACACATCAAGAACAAAGGCTTGATGAAGACTCATGACGAAGATGCTTTGGCATATTTCAGAGACACTCGAGTGATATGCAAACTATGTCCAAGATTGCACAATAAGTTTCCTACATTCTTCAGCCATCACCAAAAGACTATTTCTGTAGACACCCGAGTAGAAGATGCACCAAACAAAAGAGAGATAATGAGTTTTATTGGGGGTGTAGATCTCTGTGACGGTCGCTATGATACTGAGCAACACTCCCTATTCAAAACACTTAACACAGACTCTCATGCACATGATTTTTATCAGACAAATATTCCAGGAGCTAACCTCCACAGAGGTGGACCAAGAGAACCATGGCATGATGCACACGCTTGTATTACGGGTGAAGCAGCCTGGGACGTGCTTACAAATTTCGAGCAGAGATGGACCAAGCAATGTGACCCTTCCTTATTAATCCCAGCAAGCGCCATAGGGAACATAATCAAATCGTCTCCTCCAATCAGCTCCGACAGGAACTGGAATGTGCAGGTTTTCAGGTCAATTGATCATTTCTCTGCAAGTCCACTGTCACTTAAGGTCAAAACTGAAAAAAGTATCCACGACGCTTATGTTGAGGCTATCAGAAAAGCCGACAAATTCATATACATAGAAAACCAATATTTTATCGGAGGATGCAGCTTATGGGAGGTTGATCAGAACAGTGGATGCAAAAATTTGATTCCAATTGAGATTGCACTTAAGGTGGCAAACAAGATTAGGGCACAAGAGAGATTCTCGGTCTACGTGGTTATACCAATGTGGCCAGAAGGATCACCAGAGAGCGAAAGTGTACAGGATATACTGCACTGGACGAGGGAGACCATGAAGATGATGTACAGATTGATAGGAGAAGCAATCAGAGAAACAGGACAACAAGCGCATCCTAGAGATTACCTGAACTTTTTCTGCCTCGCTAATAGAGAAAAGGAGGGACCAGGAGAGTTTCTTCCCCCATTTTCTCCTCATCCCTCGACATTATACTGGAGTGCCCAAAAAAATAGAAGGTTCATGGTGTATGTCCACTCCAAGATAATGATAGGTATGATACTCATCACTACTCGGTTTTACAATCTAACTAAACACACCATTGCTAGAGCATACTAACATTTCATTGGTTGGTGTGCCACTATTTACGTGACAGTGGATGACAAATACATCCTAACAGGCTCCGCAAACATAAACCAGAGATCAATGGACGGAGCAAGAGACACAGAGATTGCGATAGGCTGCTATCAAAATAAAACAAGTGATGAGAGCGGACAGAAGAATGGAGGAATTTATGCTTATCGGATGTCTCTGTGGTACGAGCACACAGGAAGAGCAGAGAAAGAGTTTGAGGAACCGCATAGCCTAGAATGTGTGGCCAGCATACGCTCTATAGGGGAGCAGATGTGGAAGATATACAGTGGAGACGAGATTGTAGACATGAACGACGCTCATCTGGTATCTTATCCTGTGACTGTGGGAGACGATGGATGCTTAGAGGATCTAGCAGGCTGCAGTAACTTTCCGGACACACAAGCTCTAATTAAGGGGAAAAGATCAAAGTTTTTACCACCTATCTTCACAACATAACGTCGGAAATATATAATGCACAAGTTCTTCTTATCATGTTTGTTTACTAAGTTAAATATACAATTGGACACAATGACAGATTGACAGATTTCATTAAAACAGTAAATATGAATAAGTTGTTCCACACAATTTGGACAAAAATTATGTTTGCAGATTGCACAGATTGTGTATAAGGAGTCTCTAACATGTAATTCTGGAGTATGGATGGCAAAGTAAAATCATAGTTGGCAAAATACTGAGATAATGCATTCCAGAAGAAACAAGTCCAAATGTAATGCTATCTACGCCTTTCAGAATGACATAGGTACTCAAATGATATGGTTGATTTATTACAATCAAACATCCATTGAACAAAACTAGACACATGTGACTTAGCCACGACGACCAAGATTACGCCACCTCCGTCAATACTAAGATCATGATTTAAACCGCGATTGCATACCATGGCTCAGCCTTGATCTTAACAAATAAAGAAGGGAACTCCGAAGAGACTTAAAAAATGAAGTGTCGTATTCTTTTCTTTCTAAACTATAAGGAGTACTATTTTTTTACAAGAATATTTCCATTTAAACTTGAAACAGGTTGTTCGCACATATCATAAAGGCAAACATAGATAAGGCACAAGGATCATAGAACATGACAAGGGAAAGGGAAATGACGAATGAGGTTAAAACAGCATATGAAAACAGGTCTCCACAGGCAATGTTTTACAGCAATGAGAATTAAGAATTTCACACTTGTGCTGCATATTAGGTGATTAACAGGTGAATGGATTTACCGAATTCCAGTAAACTCCGGACTCAGAATATGAATATAACCATCACAAAATATAATCTTCACGACACACAATCGGTTATACAGATGATACATCTGGAGTTTGTCTACTAACAATCTAAACAGAACCTTCACAGCCTTATATAAGATTTTTCTCATTAAAAAGAATGGTCTCACATGATTCTCCCCAGTTTCCTGCTCACTCCTAGTTTAAAAAAAAAAAAAAAAAAAACGAAAAAAGAAAAAAGAAAAAAAAAAGCATATAGAAAAATACCTACTCATAGCATTTTATTCTCGACATCTTGTTAGCTGCAAATAATGCGCTCCCTCCATCTACAGAAAAAAATACAACACAAAGTATTTGATATAAGTATATAACGGAGAAGTCAAATTGCCATTATCAGAAAACGATAGAACACATACTAACAGCATTTCTTTAAATATAAAGAAAACATATGACTGCAAAAAAACAAGCGAACCACACAACAGTGGTGCTTTCATCAAAACTGCAAATGGCCTTATCCTTCAGATAATTGGAATGTGCGTACAAACACTAGGTACTTGTGAAAAGCTAGCCGACTTCACTATTTCCAGTAGGTTACAAATACTGGCGAGAGAGCTCGACTCATATATGCAACTAACTAGGTAAGCTAGATATATTCATGACTAAGAACAAAGATTTTACGTTGGAACACTTGCAAACATAATGTACATGTCTTAAGAGACGAGAGAGGTAAATCAATATCCGGAAATAGATAAGACGTAGTTCTTCCAGAATCCTAAAAACTCGGGATGGACTTGGCTCGGATGAATTGCTTGAGAATCGCCTTTTCTTCATCAATCCGCTTCTTTTCTACTGGGTCATTTGTTTTGATCTTCCTCTTCTCTTCCAACATCCATTTGAACAGTTCTCGTTGTTGCTGCTCAGGAATTGGCTTTAACACCCTGGCATGCTGCGCCACAGGGCCCACAGGCATGTCCTCGGTGACGGAAATTGAATTTGGAGGTGTAACTGAAGTTGCCATATCAGAACCAGGAGAGGCGTTAGTATGTCCTTCTTCAATGCCTCCATCTTTCTTCCTTGTTCTCATGAAGAAGTAGGCTACATGGAAAACAGGAGTAATGCGTCAACAAACAAGCATCGAGTACATTTGATTGGAAGACGTGGAAGCACTGTGAAAACACAAGACAATACCACAGTCATAAACTCATAATCAATTCATTAAGGTATGAAGCCAAGGGCTAATATCTAAGAAATGACTGTCACGCCTTTAAGAAGACACTATATATATGTTCATTTGGTATAATAATTGGAATGGTAATACTTAACAAAAGTAACAAAAGTAATAAAAGCCAAAAGGAAGCACTGTGAAAACACAAGACAAACAAGCATCAAGAAATGACCGTCACACCTTTAAGAAATCAGAAGTGCGATTTAACCATGTCAGGAAGTTTGAAAACATATTGTTTTTTTCTGAACTTAAGATAACATCATTAAGGTATGAAGCCAAGGGCTAATATCTACGGAGTATATTCATTTTTGGTGTAAGGGAGCCACAAAGGCAGTTTGATGTTCATTGGGTTAAACCCCAAGTCATGAGTACCGCCTCTCATGGCCCTCAATAACTTCAACCCCCATTTTATATATTGCTGAAAAAATACCACAACAATTTCAACCTTGGATGCATGCTGGTCTTAAACACGTGATCTGCAAGAGTAGAGCCGTGACACCACAAGTCATAGCTTGTGGTGACAATCACAAGCAAAATTCAACCAGCAGTCAACAGCCTACTTGGGTATAACCAATTTTTTTTTTTTGCAAATTTCATCAACGCAACATATTTCCTGAATCACCATGAAACAAATGGCACCGAATCAAGGAAGCTGGATCCACATGGTCAGTATTGGTCACACACTCACACTGTTACTTTTCCTCAATTTTATTTACACTAAAAGAACCTTGAAATAAATCCTAACAGCTCTCTTTTTTTTCCTGATTACTTTTTTTTCTCCGTTGAATCTCTTCCCCCAAGCAATAATTAATAGGCATACAGCATAATCTAATGACAGGCAGAGTCCTCGACGAAGTAACTAAATTTCTCCTTATTTTATATAGACTAGATCTCCACGCATCTAAGGCTCCAGTACGGTCAATGTGGTAATCCACATTAACACGACGAAGTTACAATTCAAGAAATGTGGTAAATAAACTAGGCTAAGGCAATGGCTTGACAATGCTAAGCCATATGGCATCAGTCACCCGCACACCACCAACAACATTATCTCAGTGTCTCAAGGGTACCGCCAATGATGGAGTAATGGGGTCGGATGTAAGCAAACAACATTATATCAGTGTCTCAAGAGTCAAGAGTCCTGCCAATGACGGGGTAATGGGGTCGAATGTAGGTAACCAATTACCAATCACAATGAACACAAATTTCCACCCAAGATAACAACTTTTAACTACAACTCATCAAACATGCATCAAACAACAACAAATGAATAAAACCCACATGCCGAAAAATGAACTAAATTCAAAGGACAAACAAATAAACAAACCTCCAATGGCCAAATTGACAGTCAACAGCAAAGGCCAAATGTACTTATACCGCTTTGCAAATGACTCTTTTGGAACTTCTGGAGGTTTAGAAACGCCGCCGCCACTGCCATTACTAGAACTCCCACTAGAATAGTAAGAAGAAATTGCTGCTGCTGATGATGATGATGATTGAGCATCTATTCCTTTAACTTGCTTCATCTGTGCTGCTTTAAGTAATCAAAATTAATGCAAAAATCACCAAACCAATCATAATTAAGGCATTATAATGGCATAAAATGTGATGGGAATGTGCAAGATTACATTTTTATGAAGTGGGTACAATCAATAACAATAATAAGATAATACCCACTCCATCTCAATCATTTGCGAGCGGTATTTTAATCAAAGGTAAACAAATGATCGGGACGAAGGGAGTATCAAAAATAATCGCAAGTATTACAGTATTAGTCAAGTTGATTACCTTTCTTGGGTTTGTTTACGTACAGTTTAGGACCTTCTTCCATTTTTCCTCTGACTAACAGATGCAGTACACTACTGTCACTCCTTATTTAGTTGTTTCTGGTATCTGGGAAGTAACAGTGAAAAAGATAATGTAAAGTTTGAGAAAAAAAGAGGGGGGGAAATCCAGGAAACTGGAATTGTGATTGGGTAGTTTCTTTTTGAGGATCGTAAATTATAGAATAATACGGTTTTAGTGTATAACAAGTAGACACATTATATGAGTTTTAATTGCAACTACGGTGTGAATGTCAAAACTACAGTTGCAAGTTTTTTTTTTTTTTTTTTTTTTTTTTTTTTTTTTTTTTGACGAGGGAACCCGGCAGCCGCTTTTTGGTGTGCAAGACTCTGGGTAAAACTCTCTGCACAGACGTGATAAATACAAACCATATATATCCTGGTAAAGTTTATCCGAGGAATAACAGGCTCAAATCTATAAAGATTGATTTGAGAAGAATGTCAAGGATAATTTTCACCCTTTGGACTTTGGCATATGATAACAATCATTTCGGGAACATTTTATGTACATGCAGTTGCATAGCATCAATACGACAATACGGCCTGCCTTCCGTATACTAAACCCCTCTCTTTCGACTGCTGTTTTTCTGTGTGCATCATTCTTAAACTACCATGACAACATTCCAAATTATCCTGAAACATATTTAGGCCAAATATACACATGACAATTAGTACATCACACTGGTCAACCACGGTTTTTGTCACACTGAAATTTTTTGGACATTTTTTTATTTTCTGTTTCATCAAAAATGTACAGGTAAAAGTCTTATTTTAGGAAACCCGTCGATAGATGATAGAAAAAATCTCATTCTTCGAATGCATTAGGTAAAACATTATTGCTTATACAGTTGGGAGACCGACAGCCATCGATACAGCTGTGAGTGCTACACTTGCTACACTTGCTGCTTGGGGAACCCATCTCCACTTTGTTTTCTTAGGCCTGATGGCTTCCGCGTTATGCCTGGTGGCTTCCTCCTGAGGAAATCAACGATACGCCAGGTCAGTGGAGTTCCAATACATGATAGTATGATAACCCAATCATCTTCTAGAAAATGATCTACTAATTAAGTGGGAACAGTCTTATAACTGGCGGTTTAACATGAACAACATATATCCTATATACTCCTCGGCTTATGACACAACAAAAGAATGTTTAAACATCATGGTACCATAAAACGATTAGGTCCGAGCTATTGGCTCCAAGTGCAATACGCTAGACTAGTCTCGTCCCATGATCACCTCTAAGGCTACAATGCATATTTTCGTGTGAATTGTTTGAAAGTCATAATAGAACCCTCTAGAGACATTTACCAGAGCAAATATAGCTTGGTTAACCATATATTCTGTCTCCATGTCGAACTGTTTCCACCATGATCTGCATTGCGCTGGCGTTATTAATGCCTGTGATGATGGAACCTGCACAGAAAAAGTACAATGAAGCTTTTACACAATGGTTTCAAGGCAGCAGCATATTCAGGATCTCAGAGATTTCTAAACAACTCTATGAGAGATTAAAGAGTTCAAGACGAAAAACTCAGAGTCAGGTAGAAGACAGTACTGTTTTCGCATCAACTCCGAGAGTTCAATAAGTTGCATAAAATGAGAATAATTTTGATATATCCTTTACTACTAAAATGCATGAACTTCACCTTACGGGACTCTTAAGAATAGTGCTCCTCGTTTCCACAGTGCGCAATAGTATTTTGCGAAATCCTGGTCCCTCATTCTTGCTTTCACTTGTCCCATGTTTGATCTCAGCCGCCTAATACTGACATAGAACAGTGCGCAATAGTGATTTGCCAGATCTTAGCCGCCCATTCTTGCCTCAGGATTGATCTCAGCCACTTAATCTAATCTCTCTCTTTTCATTTCCATCGATTCTCATCTATCTAACTTTGCCAAAGCCTCTCATCTCATCTCATTTTCATCCATTCTAAAATTGGCTCATTTCTTAAACTGGCTTCCTTTCTTACCGTGATCGTTCCACAGTCTCTCTGTCTAAAAATGGGTTTATGCCGGGGAATACAATGGCGCTTAGCTCATGATCGGCGGCCAATATTTGAGTATAGTTGTTCAAATCGTGAATGCATACAAGGTGTTCGATGTATTGTCTCACTGAACTTTTTTGTTGAAATGCGCATCAAAGGACCTTTTTTGGGCTGTTTTGGTATACTATTCCAGACCCGTTTTGCGGTTTATTTTCTAGGGCGAGGATGATCGTGGAAAAGTGAGGCTCTAGGTTATGTCGGATCAATGGTAAGATGTCATCTATGCCTGCAGTATTTTGATGTTCGATACATCTACCTGGAAAAGATGGATGGTAGGAAAACGGAGTCGGCTGATAACGTTGATCACTTATATTTTTGGTTCCCTTTGTTGGCTGGTAAGATCATATACATGCCTTTTCTTTAAATTTATAACTAAAGTTGTCAATTTTTAACCAAAAAAACTGATGGCAACATTTTATCTAAAATATTTATAATTGTTATATTTGGTTAGAGTTGGCATTTCGTGCCCAGGCACGGTGGGCGGCACGGCCAGGCACGAGCCCAGGCACGCACGGCACGGCACGGGTGCAGTTGTCGAGGTGGCCCAGGCACGCACGGCACGGCACGAGTCCGGGCTCCGACGCAGAAATGAAGAATTTCCCGTGCCCAGGCACGGCACGGCCCTGGCACGGCCAGGCACGGCACGCACCAGGCACGCGGGCCTGGCACGGCACGGCCCGGGTTGTGGCACGAAAGTGGCTGTTTATAGCCGTTGTCCGTTGATGATGGGCTGATCATGTTTTCTCTGTTTTGTTATCCTTCCTCTGTTTTGTTTAGACTTTTGTTGCCGTTGTAATTGCAACGGTTGTTTTGATTTTTTTTTTTTTTTTTTTTTATATAATTCCTAACTCTATAAATACAACCTCAATTCAATTCATTTCTTCACAATTCAATCCATCTCTTATTCTCTTCTACTTATCTTTATTCTTATATACTTCTTATAATTTTACAATATAACTTATAAATATATAAAAATCTTATATAAAATAATTAGTAATATAAAATAATTAGTTATATAAAGTAATTAGTTAATCGGGTTTGTTGAATCGGAAGTTCAAGCAAGGGTTCAATTGGGTTTTATAACATCGGGTTTGTTGAATCGGGTATTCGGTTCAAGCAAGGGTTCAATTCTTCATTTCGATATTCCGAATTCCGATAGCTTTGTTTGCATTTTCTAACTCTACTTTTTATTATATTGTTTTAATTTTTGTTTGTTGAGTTAAATTTAGTTAATTAATTCTCTTTAAATATTAGTTTGTCTTTTAAAAATTTAATTATAATTATGGACTCACAAAACTCGTCTAAGAGGTCACGTCATATTAGTGAGTCGGATTCACCAAACCCCGAACCACCATTAAACATGAACCAAAATATGAATTTTCATCCGTCACTACTTGATAACATGCATTTTGAAAATACTATTTTCGAAAATCAAGCTTTTGAAGGACCTAGTACAATGCCTATTTTACCACCTTTTGTGACGGGGGGGATAAGACCACCGTCCGAACATGGGTCATCTACCGAGACATCACTACCCCAAACACAACCCAAACAACCCGTAGTAGATGTATGGTGTACCGAACAAGAAATGAACGAAATGCATAAAAAGGGTAATTCTAGTGAAGCATGGAGTCATTTTTTAAAGAGTAAAACTAGACCGGTTTGCAAATGTAGATATTGTGATCGCATATTTAGTTGTGCTACTACGGGTGGTACCGGTCATCTAAATCGACATTGGAAAAGTTGTACTAAACGAATCCAAAGTGACCAACCTACAATGGACCAATTCGTGACTCACCCCGATAACCAATCGTCCAATTATAATTATGATGAATGTTCCACCCAATTGGCTAGAATACACTTAAAATGTTAGTGTGCTATAAGGATTGGATGGATGCCGAAAATCGTCAACAAGACTTTGTCGATCATGAGCACGAGCTTGATTCCGACGAAACAAGCACCTCGTCAGATTCATAGTTGCATATCATATTAAATAAACTTGTATTTTGTATTTTTTTCTTATTATTATATTAGATTAATATCGTTTCTTAATCGTTTCATCGTTTTTTTTTAATTGAATAAACTTGTAGACGTGTAGTTATATCGTTTCATGCTTTTTTAATAAAAGATTGAGGTATTTTTTTTAACATTGTTTCTTAATCGTTTAATAAAAAACTCTTTTTTTTCATCGTTTCTTAATTATTTGATTAAATCGAATATATTAAAAATACAAGTAATCAATTACATTAATATTTAATAAAATATATATTTTAGTTGAATTATTATATTAATAAAAAAAAGGTACTAAAATCATACAACTATTATAAAATGTTCTTTGTTTTTTTTTTTTTTTAAAAAAAAAAAAAAAAAAAAAAAAAAAATAACGACGATGGGCGGCCCATGAACAAGGCACGACAAATTTATGGGCGAGACGCCCAAAGACGAAAATAACCGTGCCATAGGCGGGCCGCGGCTGTGATATTCAAGTATGGGCCAAGCACGGCACGGCACGGTGGGCCTAATTAGCGTGCCTGGGCCGGGCCATTTTTTGGGGTGGCACGATGGGCCGGCACGCGGGCCGGCCCAGCACGGCCCACTGCCATCTCTATATTTGGTCCGTCTTAATTTCAAATGGAAATTGTCCGTCTGAATCAAGAAAGTTGCCTTTTAAATAGTTGGTAGGTTGGAGTGGGTTGCTGAAGTAATTAAACAATTTTGTAATGTTCTGTTGCATATTTTACTTGTGATATTACAATTTATTGTAAAAGTATAAGATTCAATGTTTGGTGCTGCTGAGGAGTTAGATCAATGCATCAGTTGAATTTTGTATGTTGTGGGGTTTATTGGTTTGGTGTGTATGTAAGCCTATAATACTTGATCGTTGATGTGAGGTGTTTGTTTTAATTGAATATTTGTGCTGATCAGTGACTTGAAAATGGCGTCTGATGTTTCAAGGGAAGACAATGTGTACATCGCCAAGTTGGCTGAGCAAGCTGAGCGATATGAAAAGAGGGTTGAATAAATTACTAAAGAGCGCCCCTAAATTACTCATATCGCCCCTAAAATTCATTTCTTTTTCCAAGTTTGCCCTTCTCTCTACTTTAACTCTCTAAAACTTGTTTTTTTCCGGAAAAATTTAAATGAGTGACGGAAATCCTTTTTTTAATTATCTTTTTAATTCGTACAATAATGATAATTCGTACAATAATGATAATTCGTACAACAATGATGGATATCGATTTCAAAACGATTGGAATGCCGAACAACATTATCGGTACGACGATCAACAATATAGTTACGGTAATGGTGAAGGTAGTGGTTATGGAGACGGTAGTAACACGGGAAATTACAAGGAAGCTGAAAATACGCAAGACAATGAAAACACGCAAGAGAATGAGGTAATTTTGACGCATTTTTATATTGTTATTACGTAAAACGCGTAGGACCCGACCCAGAAAAAATGATTTCGTGTGAGATTCACGAAATAGCTCAGGAAAAGTCGTGCAAATCTCACGAAACTGCCCGGACCAATTCGCGTAAAACACACGAAATAGCCCAAGACCATTCGTGTGAAGTACACGAAATGGCCCAGGTTTTTCGTGTGCTTTACACGAAATGGCCTGTGCTATTTCGTGTATTTCACACGAATGGGCCTGTGTCTTTTACGTGTACTTCACACGAATGGACCTTTTTTTTTTTTTTTTTTTTTTTTTTTTTTTTTTTTATACGTTTTTATGTTTTTTTGTATACGTTTAATTTTTTTTTTTTTTTTTTTTTAAATATACGTTTTGTGTTTCACATGAGTGGACTTTTTTTTTTTTTTTTAATTTTTAAAAAAACGGTTAATGGATTTAATTAGGAAAATTATGAAGATCCCGGTGAAGAGAATGTTGATTACGGTGATAATTTTGTATTTAGCCATCCGTTTAACACATTTGAAGAAGCATTTGATCGTTGTGATGAAGTTGCATATGGGTTAGGCTTTCATTTGGTAAAGGCTAAGTATCACATGGAAAAGAGTCCTCCGTATAAAATAGTGAAATGTGACCGACACGGACCGTATAATAGCAAGGCTAAGGATCCTTTGAAACCGCAAAGAAAATCGAAGACCAAAAAATTTATGTGTCCATTTTCATTAAGAATGATTAAAAAAGGTGAAGGTGTGTGGGTTGTTGTTCCGAAGTGCGGTGTTCACAATCACAAGTTTGGGAAGTTTCTAGAAGGTCACAAAGCGTAGAGCGAAATTTCTTCAAGAACAGAAAGAATTGATTAAGCGATGATCGATAGTCTCACGTGAAACCGGGGATGGTTAGACATGCTTTTACGCTTCTTGGTATCCGATCAACCGCCCCGATTCTCAAACAAATTTATAATGAGAATGCCCGATTGAGTGCGAAGGATAAAGATGGGAGAAATAGTGTGCAATATATGTTGCATTTAGCGAACCGAGCTAACTACATTAGTGAGTCCGTCAAACATCCTGAAACAAAAAAACTTACACATGTTTGGTTTACTCATCCAGAGTCGGTGAAGATGTTTAAAGCGTGGCCAAATGTTATTCTAATCGACTCCACTTACAAGACAAATAAATACGGTCTTATATTGGTTCAATGTGTAGGTGTCACACCTGTTGGAAAAAGTTTTTTGATAGGTTACGCGTTAATTGAGAATGAGGGTAAAGAAGGGTATAATTGGGTTTTGAGAAGGTTAGAGTCATTGTTGGAACCAGTGTGAGGCCAATGATCATAGTTACGGATCACGAGCGTGGTCTACTTGCTGCACTTCCTGGTGTATTTCGTACTTCCCATCATTTCTTGTGCTTATTTCACGTATACACTGCAATTGAGGCTAGAGCAACGAACATGGAGAGGAATGGTAATTTTGGGAAAGCGTTAGCACACGGTGCTTGGAAGAAAGTTGTTGAAGCTAAAACATTTGATGAATGTACTAGTGGTAGGCTCTGATCTCGACCACCTTTGGTCATCATCGCGACCTCGACCTCTGCCTCGTCCCGACTCGACCTCCTCCTCATCACGACCCCTACCACGTCCTCTGGATCGTCTGCCTCTCCCCTACTACCCTCCACAACCGGGGTCGACCGATTACGCACGCATCCGAGGATGAACGTTCCTTAAAAAGTTTGTCACTTCTGCGGTCACTGCAGGGTCTTCAACATTGTCGTAGTGCGAGAACGTCTGAATAAGAGAGTGTCCAACCTGAAAATTACGATAACAAAGATATTAAAAAATACCAAAAAAAAAAAAAAGCGAATTAGTAAATAATATTAAATATAGTTACCGTAGTCGGAAAGTGGGACCTCGCCAAGGGCACTTGATCAGCATCCCGAGGAACATTCATCACGTAAGGATGCGAATGTGAGACAAACCACTCCATATATCCTACCGCATAGGAATGTGGTGGGTGAGCGGGCATCGACACCCTATCCAAATGTGTCATGTGCATCTTCCAATTATTCCACGTGTAGTCTAAAAATGCACCGTCATACGCACATCATAGGAAATGGACTTCACCGGACGGTGACCTTGTCAAAGTTGTACCATTGGGGTCGGGATGTTCTCGCATGTACCCAAACTGTCGAAGACATCGATCCGGCGATACGGCTCAACAATATCAATAAATCTCAACAACCCATGGTAAACACTACGCGGGTGCTCGGTCTCGGGTGGTCGTGGTACGGTCTCCAAGCTACCGTCTCAATCGGCATCATATCAAGTCTGCTCACGATAGGAAACCAAAGCTCTCCTGCCTCACGTTGTGGCACCGCAAGTGGACCACAACATAGCTCTAGGTGCACCCGAGGGGCCGTCAAAGTAGCCATTGGCCTAAATGCCTAAAGTACTCAAAAATCCAAGACTGCAACAAAGTCAAACAACCGCACAAACCTTTACAATCAGACCTCGTCGCGATCCCCATTTGCCTATATAGATAAGCAAGTGTGCCGCACCCAAGCAATCCCAGAAATACTACCAACATCTCTAAGCATCGGGAAAGTGTTAGCTCGCACTCTATCACTGGATTTATCAACAAATAACGTCGAACTCAATAAAAGCATCAAGTAGCCCTGAGCCTCCGATGCCTTTCCCCGCTTGTCTCCTTCAACCAAAGCTTTCAAAGCTTTTTGTAAGATCAAATTTCCCTTGTAAATCTTTGCATCCTTATCAGGTCCCCACTGACTTCCCAACTCCGCCTCAGTCATACCCAACAACTCCGACACGCCAAGTATCGGATGTGCCATATCTGCATCGGGTATGCTACAAGGAAATCCATCAATCTCGATCCCAAGAATCTCTTGCACATCATGTAATAATATCGTCATCTCACCCCATGGCATATGGAAAGTGTTGGTGTCTGGCTGCCACCTCTCAATAAAAGCACACAACAATGGCATGTTCAAATGTTTATGCATGATGTTGGGCAAATGACTAATCCCCGAATCCTCAACTATCTTCCAAGCTGCCGCCGACAATTTCCATGAACGAAGCTCGGCCAAAGATCGCTCTCTAGTATATTTAGTCAACAAACGCTGCAACTGAGGCTGACTCCACAAAAGGTAAGATATGTGTCCACCAAAACTCGGAATCAACTTCGGTACTACTGGTCCTCCCGGTGCTGGCCCTCTCAATATCCAACTAGTATCTTTCCCTCTAGCCCTTACTTTCCTCCGCGGCTCAGGAATCGAAGTGCTAGACCCCTCACCATAGACCTCAAATCTACCATGGATCCCCCGCCTAACACGTAAACCAGAAGTAGCCTCCACATTTCCCGCCTCCACATTTCCCGCCTCCTGATTTCCCGGCACCTCATTATCCATCACCTCATTTTCCATCACCTCATTTCCTACCTCCTCATCTTCCTCTTCCTCGTTTTCCGACCCCTCATAATTTCTCATCTCATCCGCAAGCTCTTTCTGAAATTGCTCGAACTCGCCACCTTCATAAAAAATCATCTCGAGAAGGCATAGAAACTTCTCTCGAACCAAAACTAGTACTACCCATCTTGAAAGTAATTTTTCGGCGAGCTGAAGCATGAAGTTTGTTTCGACGTTCATCACCATCGGCCATCTGCATTAACGAACAATTTAGTTACGTAAAATTACAAATAAAATGCTAATTTAAACGTAATAAAAAAAATATTAAACTAATTCAATATAAAAATAAAAAACGTAATATTCGAACTAAAAAATAGAAAAAAAAAAAAAAAAAAAAAAAAAGTACACGAATTAAGTAAAATTATTTCAAACACCTAATTTACGAGTTAAAATAAGAAAAAAAAAATTTAACGGATTAAACTAATTCAAATCTAATATTACAAATAAACTAATTCAAACGTAAATATAAAAATAAAAAACGTAATATTCGAAGTAAAAAATAGAAAAAAAAAAAACAAAACACAAAGTACACGAATTAAATAAAATTATTTCAAACACCTAATTTACGAGTTAAAATAAGGAAAAAAAAAAATTAAACGGATACAAATAAAACTAATGCAAACATAAAAACGTAATATTCGAAGTAAAAAATAGAAAAAAAAAAAGTACACGAATTAAATAATCGAACACCTAATTTACGAATTAATATAAGAAAAAAAAAATTTACGGCTAAAAAAAATAATATTAAACGGTAAAAAAAAAAAAAAAAAAACCGGTCCATTCGTGTGAAATACACGAAATGGCTTCGGTCCATTCGTGTGAAATACACGAAATTGGCCTGGTCCATTCGTGTAAATCACACGAAAAAACCCAGGTTTTTTCGTGTATTTCACACGAAATTGCCCAAGTTTTTTCGTGTTTTTCACACGAAATGCCCGTCGTTCCCAGATTTTTCTGGGTTTCCAGATTTTTTTTTTTTTTTTTTTTTCCGCATTCAATCAAACACAACAAATCACAAACAAACATCCTAATTTTGGCTCTAATCATCACAAATCTATACCTAAATCAACCTATACATAAATCTATACTAACCAAACAAATTTAATTGGGTTACAAAACAAAATTAAAAAACATACCTTCTTCTACTTTGGGAGGAATGGAGGACAAATCCGTTTTAATTTTGAAGCGATTTGTTGAACAAAGTTGTTGAAACGATTTTTAAATTTTGAATTTGAAAAAAAAAAAAAAAGGGGAAAGTTGTTGTTGTTCTTGGGTTTGCTGGGTTCAACAAGGGAAAGGGGAAAGTTGTTGTTGTTGTTGGGTACACGTGAGGATGAGTGTTGTGTGTGTTTTTTTTTTTTTTTTTTTTTTTTTTTTTTTTCAAAATTTAATTCAAAATTTAATGCTGTGTTCTATTTTTGAAGCGGGCTTGAAGCGGTTTTGAAACGGTTTTTAATAAAATACGAAACTCGAGAAGAAATAAAATACAAACAAGTTTTTGCTTATTTATTGTTTAAGGGCAAAAAGGTAATTTCTAGGGGCGATATGAGTAAAGTTAGGGGCGATCTTTAGCAAACCCGATTAATAGAGAAGGTCGCAAAGATAGCAGATGTCAATGAGGCCAAATTGTTATTGTTTCCTTGGCCGGGTATAGGACGGCAACCGGGTATAGGTGGTTGCGCTGATTGATGTCAAGCTGCTGGTAGCGTGGTTGAGTTGGGGCTCGAGTTTTGAGGTGAGCAGATGACGACAGCCATTATACTCAATTTATGGACTGATGGACAGCCATGGTGGCTCAATCGATGGAGATGGTCGGCTAATTTTTTATAGTTAACGTAGGCAGTTTCGAGGAGCTCGAACGTTTGATTGAGAATTGCCATTGTTAATCGATAATATTAATTGGAGTTCAGCAAAACGTAGAAAAGCAGTCGCTTGGTGATTTTACTCGTGTCATGTTTGTTCCACAAAATCTCATTTGTGACGGCACGTATCCGTCACTTTGGAGTGACGGATACTATTTTCCCTCACAAATGACCCAAATAGAGTAGAGAGGGAAGCACATGGGGGGGCCCCACCTTGTCTCCCCTATCCGTTTTGTGAGTGGCATTATCCGTCACTTGCTCCGACCCGTCTTTAGCAAGACTAATTGTTGTTGTACTCACTGTAATCTATGGAAAGCATCATTTCTTTCGCTTTGACTTAGTCTCAACTCGTCTTATTTCGCTCCATTTCTTACCTACAAAAAAAAAAAAAAAAAAAAAAAAGCAGCCCCAAAATCCGGACAAATAATATTTATTCGCAATAGTTGTAATTAAATTACTAATTACTCCTACTAACTAAACATATAGAATGAGCTATTAATCAATTAAATCGCACAACATCGAGTCAAGTAAACGCTTAAATATGGGGTAAAACGCAACTAAAATTATACTTATCAGTCGTTTATTTTTCGGAGCCCCTTTTTGGCCTATTGTAGGGAATGCCGTTCCAAATTTACACATTGATAATAGACTCTTAAAGGGCTCGGTTTATATGTAAGTATGACTCTTAAAGTAAATTTACATGTAAGTATGACTTATAAAACTCGAAAGTAAATTTACATGTAAGTATGACTCTTAAAGGGTTTGGTTTATGTCAGCCTATTATTTTATATTAATAAACGAAATTTATACTAAACCTCCTCGAGTGTATGAGCTAGAAAGTAATAAAACATTGACACTATTAATCTAAATTAATACTAAGCTATACATGAATTATAAGATGTATTTGTATGCATTTTCTACAGAGAGTTTTGGATGAAATTAACAAGACGCATTCACTTTACATGAGGGAGAATTATAAAGACACTGATCTCTTGAGCCTCTATTTTTAAATGACAATTCATGTTATCGATTCTTTTTCTGATTATTGCCTAACTATCTTTAAATAAGAAGATAATAATGTTTTTGCTCAAGGGGAAATACATGGTATTTAAGTTGGCAAAGGTTATTTTTTCCATAATTTTAGATTGTAAGATGGTTTTCTATTTTCATTGAGTCACAATTTTGAATTGTAAGATTATTTTTATAGTTAAGTTGACGTGTAGTAATGTTTGAACACACCAAACGTTACAAAAGGGAAAGATGTAGAGAATGAGGGGGAAAACGAGGTAAGGAAAAGGGAAATGACACGAGCGATAAGAGGAAAGGGAAGGAAGAGAAAGAGGCTGGAAAAAGGATGAATAAGTCGAGGATAAATGGAAGGAGGAGTATTATGAGAGGAAATTGAAGATATGTAAGACGACGAGAGGGGATATGGAAAGGGTATGAGAGGAGGAAGGGGAAATGGAAGGAGGAGGATCACGAGGATGAATAGGGGAAGATGAAGGTGGTCGAGAAGCGAGGACATCGGAGAGATAAAGAGGAAGTTAATAAGGGAGGGGAGAGGGAGAGGAATGAGTGGAAAAGGAGGAGGAAAGAGTAATGTGAGAAGGGCGAGTAGTTTGGGGAAAAAGGGTAGGAGGAGTAGTAATTGGAGGAGAAGTTATTATAATGAGAAATTTTAAATATTATAAGAGAACTCGCTAAAAATAATAATGTACTAAACTTATTGAACTACCTTTTCATTAATGTATAGAGACAATGTAATCTTTATCACGATGACATTTTTTTGAAGAAGCATAGAGGAACTTATTGAGGAATGGAGGTGGTTGCGGACGCGAGGACGTTGTAGAGAAAATGTAGAGAGAAAGAGGATGAACGGGGAGAGGGAAAGGAATGGGGAAAGAGGGGAGTAGGGAGGGGTAATGAGGGAAAGCGAGTAGTATGAGGAGAAAGAGGAGGAGGATAGAGAGTAATAATAGGAAAATAAATGATTAAAATGAAAAATTAAAATAAATATAAAAAAGATAAATGACCTGCGTTTGAAGCTATAAAATTCTTATGGAAATGTAGGTTATCTTTTGTATTGTAGTTTATCTACAAAGTTCTCATTCCATGGTGTTATCTGAGAGCAGAACAACTTGTGTTGCTTACAGATTTCACAGGGGTGCATTTTGTCACTAAGGAGCTTATGCTTGGTTTACCTTAAATATTGTCATTTACGAATGTACGGTGAAATTTATGTTAAATCTTATTATCTTAGCAAAATGTATTGTCTCTAGGAGCTACTATGCTACATAATATGTTAAATAGACGTTTTTCAATATCCGACGGTTTTTCAATATCCAAAAGGCATTTAAACTCAAATTCCAAAATTAAACTAATCAACGCAACGCGAACCACGACAACCAATTTGGAGGGAAAATGGTGTAGATTTAGGGGAAAATGAAAGGAGTGTTGGAGAGAAAAATTGTCGGGAACCATAACAGAAAGAGTAATAACATCTTTTAGATTATTAGTTAATCTCATTTAAGACGATTACCGTTTTAATTTTTTTCTCAATTTAAATTTTAAGTTTTTATAATAAAAAAATCGGAATTCGATTTTAAAACCTATAAGTTTACCTTGACTTTGTATTATGTTTCGCTATTCCTTTTGTTTTTCATTTTTCCCTTTTCTATTTTGTTCGCATTTTTAGGTGTGCGTTCACTCATTGACGGCTCTAAAAGATGATTCATGGCAGCAGACCCTAAATCATTTTGGGATTAAGGCTCTGATCGATATTGTTGTTGTTGTTGTTGTTGTTGTTATTGGCTTGCAGGCATTGACACAAGCACGGGTTCCAACAATGATGGTGATGGAAGATTCAAAAGTGTTAAAGATATCAATTAGTTATTATTGTGTATATTTTCTCATATCTTTGTATTATCCTTTTTGTATCATTTTGTATCTTTTTGTTATTATGTTTATATTGTATTTCCATATTTTAGGTAGATAGTTGTCTTGCTCTACAAGGACTAGGGTTCTCATGCTTGTATAAATGTAAACGTTTGTGCTCTTTGTAAATCATTCAATTCAATAATATCAATTCTGTACATGGTATCAGAGCAATAGAGGGAGCAATAAATATAGAGAAAGAACCTACGTACGAGACAAGCAAGGAGGAGCCATCACCTATATGACGAGCTCACCCGTACCATCATACAAGCTATGGAGGAAGAGAGTGGATAGGTCGTTGGTGATGTGGTGGCCTGAGTGCCCCACTGTCAGAAGGTAAGCAGCGTGGGTGGTGGAGGGGGTGGCAGTAGCGGTGTGAGCCTGAGGGTAAGAAGTACGGGGTCGTGGTGGTGGTTTGGGAAAGGTAATGTGAAGGAACTTCTTCTTGAAGTTCTCACAATAATTAGAGAGGTAGTGTCCTTGATATCGACACCACTGGCAAGTGCCCTTAAAAGGGTTAGCAGATGCGGTGGATGGGGTAGGGAGGAGAGGTGGGGCTTTGGAGGCAGAGGGACGAGTATAGGAGGACCGATATAAGATTGCGCGGACAGTGGCAAAGAGGGAGATCAACGAGGACGAAGAGGAGGCATGACCGCATGACCAAGGTTCAATTCATGGATGATAAGCTTTTCATGGAGAGCTTTAAAAGAGATCGAGGGTGTCCCGGGCGCTCACAACTTCAATGACACTGGTAGAGTTTGTAGTCCAGGCCACGAAGGACCTTTTCCGCAACATCTTCAGCGTCCATTGTCTTTCCAAGAAGCAAGCTCGGTCACACACATATTTATAACCTACATGTATTTGGTCACAACTTGATCGGTTTTGCGAATGCTATCAAGACGGTTCTTAATTTGAAGGAGATAACCCCTAGAGGGGTTAGCATATGTTTTTTCAAGGATAGTCCATACATCCCGAGATGAAGTAGCCTTGAGAGCAAGAGGGGTAGGGGAGGGATGAAGAGTGCCGAGGAAAGCCCATTTGATGAGACTATCCTTGCGCTTCCAGGTAGAGTGGGCGGGATTGACACTAACCTTGGAGTCGACACCAGTGATAATTTCAGCAGGGAAAGGATGAGAGCCATTGACAAACGTAAGCATATCAAAATCGTATAGGATGTCCCCAACCCTCGTTTTCCATGATTGATATGTTTGAGGGGTCAGTTGAGTACATGCAAGTAGTGAAATTGATAAGGATGAAAGTGAGTTTGGTTCGTGAGGATTTGGGTAGGAGACACCAGAGGTAGTCATTGAAAACGATTGCAAAATAGATATTGAGATAAGGTAAAGGCCGTATTTACAAAAAGTTGGTGGGGTCAGTGCTTTTTAAATATTGACACAAGCACGGGTTCCAACATGTACTGTCCATTCCTATGACTGCACACTATGTCACTGGCATGGCATAACCTTTCAAAACTATCTTTATGTGACTCATATTTTCATAGTTGTGTTCATGTGTTATGTAACTATATGAACTTGGTTTGTTCTTCTTACCGAAATATCGGCCAATTAATTATAATCGGAATCTGTTATATACAACATTTAAGCCATTTACATGTATATGAAAACAGTCAAACTAAACTAGAAGGGATGAAACAGTTTCGGAAACCAATAGAAAACCGCGCCCGATAGGGTGCGGACCACAAACTAGTGTATAAAAAGAAAAGTAACAAAGCCCACCAGTTCCCAGGTGCTTGATGCCAAAAAGTTTAAACTCCATTGACTAGTACTGTCTTGCAACAATGCATAGATCAAGCATTGGTAAATATGATCAAATTCATCATCCAACCGAATGGCAGACATAACTGATAGTAGTTTGAGAGACTGCAAAAGCAATCAATATTAACTTACAAGGAAAAAAAAAAAAAAAAAAAAACAGAAGTGGTACCCGTCACAACCAAGACCAACTATAATGTGTGTTACCCACCCGTCAAGTGCTTCACACAAATTCTGTGGTACGGTTGTATTCCGGCGTTGATTCCAGTCAACGGTTGCGTAAATTAACAAAATTATAAAAGGAGCGTATTTACATTTTTTTTACATTAAGAAATTTTTTTAAAAAAAAGAAAAACTTTGAAAGTATTTAATACGATTTTTTTTTTCACAAAGAAAACAGACAGGTTAATCTCCTAAAAATAGAGCCAACTCATCTCATTTTTCCGGTGGATTATAAATAGTGGAAGTAATTGACTTCCGGTCCATCTTAAAAGATTAGAAGAAGAATTTCTCAAATTAGTCATAAAGTCACCCATTTTGTTAAAACAATGTAAAAATTCAATTTTTGAAAAAAAAAAACCACTGTTTTAACCGATAACTTTGAACTACGAAAAACTATACAAAATCACTAAACAAATATAACTAATATGCGCCTTAATTACACAAATCTCTAAATTCCTCTGGTTGTATATGGTTAAGTTTCTAACAAGTATATTATAATATATTGAAAAAAATAGAAATTGCGGCATTTTATGTACACATTATTTTCAAATTTACAATCTTTTAACGAAAATCTCGTAGTAATCCCAAGTTTGAAGAGTCTTCTTTTATTTATCCCAAGCTTACATATTCTCGTAATAATTCCTATTTTGCATCTTTATTTTACTTTTGTCTTTCTCTTTTTAGGTGAAGATCATCTATGACGAAATCTTTGCAAGTTGACCTACTTATCAAATGTGAGTTTTCCATGTAAGGTTTTAACGAGTCCGCATTGTGAGACATTGTATTATTTTTAGAGTTTTGGACTTTAAGTTGGCCGGGTTTTATCTCTCTCTTTACATATTGCTCGTACGTTATTAATAGACAATCTTTTTTCTTTTTGTCGAGATTGCAATAAAAACCAAAAGTTATTTAGATAAATTGACAATCTTATTTTTTATAAATGACTTTTGATATAAAAAAAATAGTTCCGGTTAAACTATCAATTTTATTTGGGGTAAAAATGTCAAAATTTCCCTTTTCTACCTCTCAATACTACACAATAACAATTGTAGATTCGAAAACTAAATTGAAATTGTCGCTAAATAGAGAATACTACTCTATAATAGTTTAATTGTTAATTTCTCTATTTTTAATCTAAAAAACCGTACATTTTTTATCCAAAAAAAAAGTACATTTGTAGGAGATTTATACTAATTAATCTATTAACAGACCACTTCTCAGTCTCTCACTATCTCTATTAAACTACTCTAAATCATATACCGCTTTTTAAGGTAAAATTTAAATTATTTAACTACACACATTACATAAATTACTAATGTACATACAAAGCTTAAAAAAACTTACATTTCAATCACTTTATTATCATCATCATTCATCATCATCATACATTATATTGTATTGCTCGTTATTAATTGTGAATCTCATGCCAAATTATACACACATTAGTTAATCATATTTAGAATGTGATAATTTTTAAAAGTAAACCCGTACATTTTTGTACGGGTTAAAACTAGTTACGGGATACTTTCGAAAAAAAATATGACAATTATTAAAAAAAAAAAAAAAAAAAGGATTATTTTCCGCGTTTTCCTACAAATTTGGCCAAAACAAGATTGTAAACCATTAAGCACAAAGATTCCACCATCAAAAGATGATACAATTATAATGGTGACAAACTGACAAATTCGTGACCTATAATTTGAGCAATAAGCAAGCAATTGACAATGCCGCGGAATGAAGATAAACAAATAGTCGGATTAAGCATAAATTGAAATCGAAACATATCATATAAACATGAGAAAATGTTAAATTGTGAAAACGTTAACCTTGCCTCTTCCATTACGTTTTATGAAATATATAGTACAATCGGTAGCTAGGGTTACATTACTACGAGCCCATTATATTCGTAAGACGATACTAGGCTAAGGCCCATAAATACGACCCTATTACCCCCTCTCAAGTTGGAGCATGGGGATTCAAAATGCCCAACTTGCTAACTAGGAATACAAACTGAGACACACCAAGCGACTTGGTCAGAACATCGGCCAATTGCATCGAGGTAGAGACGTGGGACGTAGTAATTAAACCATCCTGAATGGCATCACGAATAAAGTGACAATCAATTTCAATATGTTTAGTCCGCTCGTGAAACACAGGATTGTGAGCCAGATGGAGTGCCGATTGACTATCACTGGAGATATGAACCGGAGAGGAATGGGTCACTCCAAGACATTCAAGAAGGCCACAGAGCCATTTAACTTCACACGTAATCGCAGCAAGGGCCCTGTACTCGGCTTCAGCAGACGAAAGTGCGACGGTGGGTTGCTTTTTAGTTTTCCATGAAAGAGGAGACGACCCGAGAAAAACGAACCAGCCTGTGATAGACCGGCGAGTAAGAGAACAAGCACCATAATCTGAGTCACACCAACCTGAGAGTGTCAAGGGAGCAGAAGAACTTAAGAGGATGCCTTGACCGGGTGTTCCCTTAAGGTATCGAACAGTACGCAATGCGGCATTCCAGTGGTCTTCACGTGGTTTGCTCATAAATTGTGATAGGATATGTACTGTGTAAGACAAGTCCGGTCTAGTGACAGCCAAGTACACTAGACGACCCACGAGACGACGATATTTTTCAGGATCAACAAGAAACTTACTTTGAGAGGAACTCAGTCGATGGTGTTGCTCAAGCGGGGTGGGTGCCGGCTTACAGCCGAGAAGGCCTACTTCAGCTATAATGTCTAATGCATATTTGCGTTGGCACAGAAAGAGACCGTCTGAATTGCGAGCCACTTCAATGCCCAAGAAGTACTTTAACTCACCCAAATCTTTCATGTGAAAGCACGAGTTCAAATATTCTTTAAAACGGGATAGAGCTGGCACGTCATTTCCGGAAATAATCAAATCATCAACGTATACCAATACATGAAGTCGGACATTACCTTTCACATATGTGAACAATGAGTAGTCAGAATAGCTTTGCGAGAACCCATACTTCTTTAAGGCCTCACCGAGCTTAGCGAACCAGCACCGCAGCGCTTGCTTGAGGCCATATAGAGATTTCCGGAGCCGACACACAAGCCTTGGAACCGAGGATTGAAAGCCCGGGGGCAGTCTCATATATACCTCTTCCTCCAAATCACCATGAAGGAATGCATTGTGGACATCCATCTGGTAAACCGGCCACTTCTTTGCTGCAGCAATAGCAAGAAATGTACGGACAGTGGTCATTTTGGCAACCGGAGCAAACGTCTCATCATAATCGACCCCCTCTGTTTGGTGATTCCCGAACACGACAAGGCGAGCTTTTAATCGTTCAATCGTAGAATCTGCTTTATATTTTATTTTGTAAAGCCATTTACTACCAAGAGCTTTCTTTCCTGACGGAAGTTGAGCCATGGTCCATGTGCCATTATCAATAAGTGCTTTCATTTCCGCTTCCATGGCCTTTCTCCACGCCTCACTTTGCACGGCTTCTTTAAAATTGCGTGGTTCCGTGTGTGTCATCAAAGCTGCCAGGTAAGTACGATAACTGGACGAGAATTTGTGACTAGAAAGGTAATTAACTAAAGGATAAGGCGTACCTGAGAGAGATGATGACACGGTGAGCGAGGATGCGCTGGACGGACTACTACCATGGCCTGGAAGGTTGACAACATAATCTTGGAGGTGCTTAGGAATTGATTTGGGTCGATGTCCACGACCCATATCCGTAGGAGGGACCTCAGAATCAGCCGTGGGAGGTGGGTCATCTGCCTGGTCACCGGCCTGGTCACCAGCCTGGTCCACGGCTTGGTCACGGGATGAAGGAGGGAGATCACTAGCTCTTTCTTCACAATTTTCCCAATCAATGACAATATCATCCGAAGCCTCTGTATGTGTCGAAGTCGAGGGCAATGGATCCAAATACGGGAAATTATCTTCATAAAATGTGACATCCCGTGAGACGAAAAAATCACGTTGATCAAGGTCATATAAATACCACCCTTTCTTTCCGGAGGGGTAACCCATAAATATACATTTACGACCCCGACTAGCAAACTTGTCACCCCGAGCTCGTTGATTATGAGCGTAACATAAAGCCCCAAATACACGTATATTTTCAAAGTCCGGGGGTTTACCAAAAATCAACTCATACGGTGTCACACCATCGAGAATACGGGAGGGTGTACGGTTTATCAAATACGCAGCGGCTAAGGCACATTCACCCCAAAACTCAATAGGAAGCCCGGCTTGAAATCGCAAGGCACGGGCAATATTAAGGATATGTTGGTGCTTACGCTCTACCCTCCCGTTTTGTTGAGGTGTCCCAACACAAGACGACTGAAACAATATGCCCTGACTATCGAAATAAGGTTTTAATGTATTGAACTCCGTCCCATTATCACTTCTAACAATTTTAATGTCAGCGGAAAATTGTCTTTTGAGCATGGCCACAAATAGCATGAACTTGGCATATACGTCAGTTTTATTATTCAACAAATAAATCCACACTCCCCGAGAAAAATCATCAACCAAAGTTAAAAAGTAGCGCGCACCCGAAAACGAGGGAGTGTCATACGGTCCCCATAAATCACAGTGAATCAATTCAAATGCACACGAAGCTTTATTATTACTTAACGGAAAACTACTACGAATATGTTTAGCACGGTGACACACCTCACACGGCTTTGACAAAGACCGTTTATTATTGCGAAAGAAAGGAAGTAATTGAACAACTTGCTCAGACGGATGACCAAGGCGCTTATTCCATAAGTTTAAAGATGCGGAAACGGCAATAGTGCTTAGAACGGTTGTCGAAGGAGCTTGAAGGTAGTATAGTCCATCCAGGCGATCACCCGTGCCAATCATCTCCCTCGTAGCCCGGTCCTGAATAATGCACAAAGCCGAGTTAGTCACAAATTCACAGTTCAATTCGTCACTTAATTGAGAAGCAGAGATTAAGTTACACTTTAATTGAGGTACATAAAGCACAGGATCAAGGGAAATTGTCGGAGTTAGGGTCACACGACCCACTTTCGAGGCACCAATTTTCGTACTATCGGGTAAGCCCACAATTCGTGGAGGAATGTTTCGAACATTACACAAAAGATCAAAATTACCCGTGACATGATGAGAACAGCCCGTATCGATAAGCCACTTACCAGAATAAGTGTGAGAGGGCGTACCATACACGGTGACCAGAGAAGCAGCTGACACCGGTTCTTTGACGGCAGACGAGGATTGTGCGTTGTTGCTGCTCTCGACCTTGGATACGATTGTGTCAGCACTGCTGCCCGCATCACGAGCTTGATATCCACCTCGTCCCCCTCCACGACCTGACCCACCTCCACGACCACGACTAGACCCACCACCACGATTGGGTTTTGTGAGCCCCTTTAGTTCATACCACCAATCAGGCCGCTCATCCATCAAGTCAAAACACATACTCCTATCGTGGCCATCTTGATTACAATTATTACAGTGAAGTTTTTGTCTTTCGGTCCGGTTCATTTGTGTTGGCGGTTTTACAGGAGGTCGATTTTTCGAATTAATATGAAAAGTGGCAATTTCAGTAGCAGTTTCATTAGCCTTATCAATACCCCTCACCCTCTCCTCTTGACTAATCATATGAAATGCCCTAGCTACAGTGGGCAACGGATTTTGGGACAAAATAACAGAGCGGAGGGAAGCATATGGGCCGGGGAGCAAACCGAGTAAAAAATGGTGGAGACGGTCAGAGTCACGACGGGCAGCGTATTGCTTGCTGCTCGTGCAATTGGTACAGCAATTGCAATCTATGATCGGTTCATGTTGGTCAAGATCGTCCCAAAGTTGACACAGTTTGCCATAGTAAACTGCTACTGACATACTTTCAGTTTGACGACAATCTCGAATTCCAGCCTTTATTTGTTGAATTCGAGAACCATCAACGACGCCAAAACGCTCATGTAGATCGTCCCACAAGCGTTTCGCGTTTTCGTATTTAGGAAGAAGCGAACGTACCTCGGAGGATATCGTGGTTTTCAGCCACGAGACTAACATTGAGTGAATGGTCTCCCAATCATCGGATGTACACGGTGCTTTAGGTTCGTTAATGGTACCATTAACGAAAACGAATTTACGACGAGACTTCAAGGCAACACGAACGTCATGAGCCCATTCATCGAAATTGTCTAACGTAAGACGAATAGGGGTGATAGAGTCACCCGGTTTATCTTGTGGACCAAGATAGTACGGGGAAGAGGCATCGATTTTGGTACTGCCTTCGCCGTTTGTCATGGCGGCTAGGGTTTGAGTTTTTAGGATTTTAATTTTGTTTAGTAGTTCACTGATACCATGTTAAATTGTGAAAACGTTAACCTTGCCTCTTCCATTACGTTTTATGAAATATATAGTACAATCGGTAGCTAGGGTTACATTACTACGAGCCCATTATATTCGTAAGACGATACTAGGCTAAGGCCCATAAATACGACCCTATTAGAAAAATAGAGAGTACCCATGATATGTTGAAATTAACCCTGATTTGGTTAAGCTTGTGAAACCAGAAGCAGAGTTGAAATCATAGAGACAGAAAGTCATAGAAATAGAAGACGGGAGAAATAGTGAAGGGAAGTTGACATTTATAAGGAAAGTATCTCCTATCTATAAAAGCTGAAGCCTTTCAAAGCTTCCTATTGGATGCAGCATTTTAGGGAAAAGTAAACCCACGTTCAAGCCTAAATGTTTAATTACCCTCTCTCCTCATTTGATAATTAATTCTTCTCTCTCCTCTTTGAGTAGGGCCCTCCATATTATGTATATCTATTTAATTTCTCTCTTTCCTACTTTCATTAAATAAATGTTACACTCTACAATACTTTCATTAGTGATTATTAGATTTAATACTTTCTCTCTTTCCTACTTTCATTAATTACCCTCTCTTTCCTACTTTCATTAATTACCCTCTCTCCTCATTTGATAATTAATTCTTCTCTCTCCTCTTTGAGTAGGGCCCCCCATATTATGTATATCTATTTAATTTCTCTCTTTCCTACTTTCATTAAATAAATGTTACACTCTACAATACTTTCATTAATGATTATTAGATTTAATTTAATTCATTGATCCTTGATTTTAATATAATAGTATTATTATTATTATTATTATTATTATTATTTTTAAATGACAAATCGACTTTGAAAAAACTGACGGACTTAGATTTTCATAAAAAAAATTACTCCGTAAAATAAAAATAATAATAAAAAATTAAAACAATAATAATAATATTAAAAAAAACAAAAAAAATGACAGATCTACTTTGGGTGTAAATAAAAAATAATGATAATAACCATAATATATAAAAATTAATTACAAATCGATTTTGAAAAAATAAATGACCAGTGGAGCTTTTCATGAATAATAATAATAATAATAATAATAATAATTGTTCCGGGTGTAATTCCAGAGCAAGTATCGTTACCACCCGTGGCTTGTAGAATAATGTCTTTGGTTGAACCCTTCTCGCTCCTATCGCCTCTCTCGGCCTTTCCTGCAACAATGAACGAACTGAGGGCTTGGCTTTATGCCAAGCGTACCCACTCCGACGCCCAAGTCAGTGAACTTAGAGGTGTAAGTTGTATACTAATTGGCTAGGAATGTATTGTAGAGAGATAAGGGAGATATTACCAGATGAATAGTGTATTTTAGGTTTAGTTGTGGGATCCTCTCCTCAATGAAGGTTGAGGAGTATTTATAGGCTTTCACCTTTTGGCACGTAGTGGCCAAGTGGCCAAGTGGCTTATTAGGTGGAAAGACCGTTCTACCCTCGGCCGATGAACCTACGGCAGCCTACAGAGGGTCTTGGATGTGAGTACGCGGACATGTGCCCCTACCGGGGGTTGCCATGCCGAGACCACGATAAGCGGGCCGATGGGCTCGACGGCGGGGCGATCTAAGTCGTTGACTTGCTGTGGATATCTTTGACCTTGCTCGGTGTGTTGACTTGGTCGGGCGGTGCGAATATGCCCCATCAATTTGCCCCAGCGTAGTCTATGCCGTGGTATGGGCTCCGATGTATCTTGAGCATATATTCTCGCACTAAGTAAATTTCGCAAATTTTTCAGACGGCGTCTTCTTGTGTATCGGCGTGGCACCTGTTATTCCGCATCGTATACCCTATCCCCCCTCCACATGGGTGCGTGAAGGGTAACCGATGTGGAAAGGAACAAGACGCCGGCCGAGACCAGGGCCGAGAGTCTTAGGTTGAATTTGATCGCCCCGGCGGTGCCTCCCGGCTTGGTTTGTCGGAAGCCGGCGGAGACTAGATACCTAGGAATTTGTTTGAGGGAGATGAACAAATAAGAGATGTGAATAGGCGTGTTGAAGACGCTTGGTCATCGTTGTATTGATTGACATTCAACCGCTGATTGCGGCGATTGACATTCCGCGGTTGCATGCTTGACACGTGTGTGTTCGCTGATTGGTTGACGCTTCATGGGCTGTGCCCTGATTGGTCCTTCTTCATGGGCTTTTCTCTATAAATAGGGTAGTTATTCCGTGATTTTGGCCTCCATTTTATTTTCGAAAATTTTTCTCTAAAATCTTCCATCTCTCCAAACTTTCAAGGGTTTTCTTCTTCTTAATCTTCGGAGTATTTGATCCGGCGAGTGTTTTTCTTTAAGGTAAACAAGCAAACTCTTTATTTTCCTTGCTAATAATTTGTTGTGAACCATGTCTTCTGCTGATGCCGGGCCTAGTAAACCTGCGTCGGGGGGTCCTAGGTCTCCTTCTCCTGAAGTTGATCCTCAAATTCTGGAGGAATGGGAGGATTCTGACTCTTTTGGTGATCTTGGTGATGATTTTGGTGATGATACGGAAAGGTCTCGTCCTAGTGAGGGGAGACGGTACGTCATGGATCACGGCTATGTCTGTAAGATCCGCCTTGATCCTGCTTGGTCCCGTAAGCTTGCCCTTTGTTCCGGCGGGAAACTTTTCGAGGATCATTTTTTCTTTGGTAAGGGATACGAAATTGTTATCCCTGGGGAGGGTCAGGCTGTATGCTGCCCTCCGCCGGGCCATACTGGCGTGTACCTGCGGCATTTGGAGTACGGGCTCCGGTTTCCGCTGAATGGGTACGTTGTGGCCATAATTAGAGCCATGAACGTTGCTGTTGCTCAACTGCACCCGCTGGCTATGAGGACCATAATTGGTTTCGTCTGGCTTTGTCTTTTTAAGGGAGAGGCTCCGACGGTGGATTTATTCCGCCGTCTTCATCATCTAAAACCGTCACTCCCCGGGCCGCGTTGGATGGTACAAACAGTACAAACCGAAAGCGGGGTTACGTCTCTGTTGACAAACTCTCTTCTTGCAAGGGCGGGGGTCGGTGGGTGTATGTTAAAGTGCCGAATGACTATCCGCTGCCCGTTCCTTCCAAAGATCGTTTAATTTGCGGTGTGAGACTAGGGCGGAGCATGACAGATGGGTCACTCGGAAGCGTCTTAAAATGGATGCTAGCAGGGGTCCTTCTCGAAGGAGGATGAGAAGAAGCGGCCATGAGGCTCTTTGAGGTGGACAAGGGTGGGGTGCCGAAAAGATGGATTCCCCCGACGCAGATCATTCTTCAGGATGAGCCGCTTTGCTATGTCGGCCTCATACCGGCCCTAGCACGGGGTGAGTGGGGTCGGTGTGAGGCCCACCGCCGCTCTTGATTTTTTTTTTTTTTTTTTTTTTTTTTTTTTTTTTTTATTTTCGAATCTCGATTCATTTCTTCTTGACTCTTGCTTTGTTCCTTTTGTAGACCACTTTGGACCGGACCTATCTGAGGATCTTCTTCGGAGAATGGGCCGCACAAAGATAAAACCGTCGCTAACCCGCATCCCAAGGCTTCACCCGATGATCCAGGATGTCGCCGAATGATCTTATGGAACAAAGGCTAAGGGTCTTGAGCAAAGAGGAGGCGCAGCGAGGGTTGTGAGCGGCGTGGTGCGTCGGACGCGAAAACAAGGCCCTTGGTGGCAAATCGTCGACACCGATTTCAACTCCTATCCCCTCCCTTAAGAAGATGGAGATTGTTGAGATTCCCGATGAGGGGATTCGACGAGAGGGATCTCCCCTTATCCGTAAGAGGAAAGGGACAACTTCTACCGCCGGCAAGGAAGTGCCTTCTCCTGGTCAAGAAGGCCAAACATGGTACCTATCCTGCTTGTGGCCTAAATTTAGCCGAACCATTAGGTGTTTTCGATAAGTCGGTGTTGATACGATATTTTAATTGAATTCTGCAGATCGCCGCAATCGGCTATTGCTCACGCTCGGCAAGAAAGGTGGGGTCCTCTCGCACGGTTGGTGATCAAGGCACCACCGTCAATCCTTCATCCTGTAAGGCTTTCGTCTCCCGGCCCGCAGCTAGTGGCCAAATTGCCACCATCGTCCCTTCATCCCATAAGGCTTCCGTCTCCGAGCTTATAGAGGAGGGCACGAAGCTTATTAGGGAGTGGCGAGGTGGAACGTGGCTACCGCCGCTCGTCTCGGGAACAAGAGAAGGCCGTGGCTCGGGCCGTTCATGAGCGTAACGCCACTAAGCGTGTGGCGCAGCGGCGGTTGGGTCTCCTTAATGAACAGAGGCTCAGGGTAGAAGTTGAGAAAACGCTCTTGGCCGAGAGAAAACTTAGGGAGGACGCTGAAAAGGAGGTCCTTGCTGAGAGGGCTAAAGCCGAGACTGCGGCTGCCGAAGCTGCGGAACTGCTGAGGAAATGTGAGCTCGCTCAGGGGCGCGCCGACCTCTACCTTACGCAGAGGAACGAGTCCCGGACTGTTTAAGGCTCAGGCGAGGTGGTTCGGGCGGAGATGCCGTTATCAAGCGAAGAGGCGGACATCGAGATGCTGCAAACCGACATGCTTCCCAAACTGTGCGCCAGGTTCCGGGATTTGGCCGAAGATGCTGCTAGGGAAGTTATCGGGGAGCTTTTCCCCCTTGATGGTTCCTTCCCGTGGGGCAGGTTCGACGCGTTGCTTGATGACAAGCTCGAGGCTAAGGAGAAAGCCGCGGTGGAGGAGGCCAAGGAGGCGGTGAAGGCAAAGATGGAGAGGGAGGCGGCCGCGGAGAAAGCAGCTCTTGTTGAGAGGGCTCGGGTGGCTAAGGAAGAAGCCGAAAGGATGAGGGCAGCTGAGGATGCCGAGGCCAAGGCTGAGGCTGCTAGAAAAGCTGCTGGGTTGCCCGCCGAAGAAGATGCGGCTTGATGAGAACAAGTTTACAGCAGATCCGCTTCGGCTGTCCGGGGGCCAGTTACCCAGCCCTTCCTCCCGTTATCTCTTTGTATATGAACATAATAGTAGTTTTTGTCTTCTTTTTGTACAACCTCGGTAGGTTGTGCTTCGGCTTATCCCTATGGGGACGGCCGTCGTTCGTATTCTTTTCACTTGTAATTTGTAACTTATCTTCTAATAATGGTTCGTTTCTTTCGCCTTCGGCTTGGCCGAGGTCTTTATCTCATCTCTGTCAGAATTGTCTTTCTGTATTCCTAATTGAGCGCCCCTTTTGTTTCCGCCTCGACTTGGCCGTGGCCGTTTTAGAGTGCGTATCCCAACTGTGTTTCAACGCTTCCAAGACACTTCGTCTGTTTTTGCGAGTGTAGTGTGCGATGGCCGTTGCTGTCGTGGTATCCGCCTTACGAGGGTGATTGCCGCTCTTGTCGGATTGACAGTGTGAGACGGCACTGGTTTCTTGACAGAGAATGCCGCTCTTGTCGGTATGACAGTGTGAGCCGGCGTCTGTTTCTTGATAGCGTGTTACGTGGCGTCTACCACTTGGAGTGACTGCGACGGCGTCAAACCTCTTGGGGTGACTGCCGTGGCGTCTACTACTTGGGGTGACTGCGACGGCGCTAATTTCTTGACAGAGAATGCCGCTCTTGTCGGTATGACAGTGTGAGCCGGCGTCTGTTTCTTGATAGCGTGTTACGTGGCGTCTACCACTTGGAGTGACTGCGACGGCGTCAAACCTCTTGGGGTGACTGCCGTGGCGTCTACTACTTGGGGTGACTGCGACGGCGCTAATTTCTTGACAGAGAATGCCGCTCTTGTCGGTATGACAAAGTGAGCCGACGTCTGTTTCTTGATAGCGTGTTACGTGGCGTCTACCACTTGAGTGATCTGCGACGGCGTCAAACCTCTTGGGGTGATCGCCGTGGCGTCTACTACTTGGGTGACTGCGACGGCGCTAATTTCTTGACAGAGAATGCCGCTCTTGTCGGTATGACAAAGTGTGAGCCGACGTCCTGTTTCTTGATAGCGTGTTACGTGGCGTCTACCACTTGAGGATCGCGACGGCGTCAAACCTCTTGGGGTGACTGCCGTGGCGTCTACTACTTGGGGTGACTGCGACGGCGCTAATTTCTTGACAGAGAATGCCGCTCTTGTCGGTATGACAGTGTGAGCCGACTTCTGTTTCTTGATAAATAACCGATGGGAAGAACTTTGCTTTGATGGAAGGCGTGGATGGTTTTTTCACTAGGTAAAAACATGCATTGGGGTGTCCACAGCCATCTTGGACACCTCCGTAGCTACATAAAATTTTACAAGACTACCAATGCCCTAACGGCCCATCACAGTACATCCCCCAAATCGCCCACCGGTCGTATCCATGAGGTCGCCCCCTGCTGTAAGGACGGGCTTTTTCCTTTTTCGGACTTCTTCGCCTCTTTGAGGGATTGCATGTTGCAACCTCGGCGGCTATCCGGACGTTGACCACCTCGTCCTTCTCGTCTTTGGAGACGAGCTTATGCGCTTCCCCCGGTCCGAGACATACATCGTTGTTAGGGCCCGGATGGACATTACTGCGTCAGCTTCGCTCAGGGTGACTCGACCTATGAGAACGTTGTAGGCAGACGAGCCGTCGATGACGACGAACTCAGCTAGGATGTTTTTAGCCGCGTTCTTCTCGCCGAACGTCACCGGAGTTTAATTGATCCCAAAGGCACTGTGCCGGCCCCGAGAGAAGTCGTATAGGGGTTGGTGCAGGGGCTTAAGTCCTTGATCCTCGGAGGCCGAGAAAGCACTCTCTAAACATGATGTTCGTGTATGCACTGTGTCAATCGTGCACCTCTTGACCAGGTGGTTGGATATGTCCAAATTGACTACAAGCGGGTCGCTGTGAGGGGCGATGATCCCTTCGTAGTCCTTTCTTCCGATAGTTATATCGGGGATGCTTGCAGAGGGGATCCTTGAGTTGGGCACAAAGTTGATGGCCTGATATAGCTCGTTTAGGTGCCGCTTGTGCCCATGAGCGGACCCTCCGTTTTCGTTGCCCCGATGACAACATGAATCACGCCTATTCGCTCAAGACGGACTTCTCTGTCGAATCGCCGCGTCGCCTTTCCGGCCTTTTGCAACGTACTTGCCAAGGCTTCCTTTCGATCGGCTCTCCTCTATGGCATTCTTCAGATGGCGGCAGTCGTTGGTTAAATGGCCGGTGTGGCCGTGGTACTCACAGTATTGGCTCGTGTCACCGTCACTTTTTGGCTTGGGAGGTCTTTCCCACTTCTGGCCCTCGTTTTTGCTCAGGGCGAAGACTTCGGCGGCTGATACGACGAGAGGGGTTTTTTCACTATACCGCCTCTGGTGGTACGTTCCTGAATTCCACCCGGCTCCTGCCGAGTCTTGCTTCCGGTCGGATCTGCCCGGCCGTGATCGAATATTCTCACGGCGTCCTTCGTCCTGACCGTCCTGCCTGTGACTCTTCTTTCCTGATTGCTCGGCTTCGCGGGGATCTTCCCAGGTCTTGTGGTAGTCTTCCACCTTGATGGCTTGGTCAGCCAACTTTCTGGCGGCGTCCAGGCCCAGGCCCCCGCTCTTGATGAGTTCGTTTTTTAAGGCTCCCCTTGGGAGGCCCTTCATCAGTGCGAAGGCCGCCAGCTCGGGATTAATCTCTCGAATCTGCTGGACCTTTCCATCGAACCTCTTCACGTAGCTCCGGAGAGACTCGCCCCCCTCTTGTCTGATGGTCAGGAGGTCAGATGTCTCTACGCCCTTCTCTTATTATCGCAGAGAGTACTGGGCTAGGAAGGCGCCTTTCGGTCGGCGTAGTAGTACACCGAGCCATCGTAAGCCCTTTGTACCAGCCTCCGAGCCATCCCGTGCAAAGTTGTTGGGAAAATTCGGCACTGCACCTCATCGGGCTGCTCCCATACCGACATGTAAGACTCGAAGGCCTCGGCGTGGTCGATCGGATCACCATCCCCCTTGTATGACAGGGGTGGCGGCTTGAGCTTATTTGGCACCGGACTTCTAGGACGTAGGCGTTAAGGGGCGCGACCACGTCTTGAACGACACGCGGCGATCGGCTCCTTGCGTCCCCTAACCTGCTCCTCCCCGTAGCGGGAGGGGCTCCTTCTTCGACTCGGACTTCTTCTCCAACTCTGCCGAGTCGGACTCCTCCGGCTCCTTCGGGGTGAGCCTCGTTCGTGTGGCGGGACGCCGTCCTCCCACGAGTGTGGGAAGGACTTAGGTCTACCGCGCCCACTTTGGGCTCCCCGGCGACTGGGCCGGGTCGCTTCTCCTAGTGCTCCGTTCAAGTTTCTCGAGTCACGTTTTGGGCCCCGGTCTCCCGGACAGCTTTCACGCTCTTGTCGTCGTGACAAAGTGTGAGCAGGTGTGTTACTAATTAGGTCCAGAGCATTTTCACTGCTACGTCAACCACACGTCCCATGATGGTGACCTGGTTGGGCATTTGGCAAATGCGTGTCGGGTATTGATGGCATCCCGAACTCCGTTGGATTACACCACCTATGGAGGGCGCATGACTCCGAATGTTGAAGGTATCATCTGGGTGGAGGGGTCGTCGATTCTTACGATCGCGTCTTGTTGTTTCGACATTTTCTTAGCTTTTTGGGTGGGTTTTTGTTGGGTTTTTTTTTTTTGTTTTGGGAATGAATGTGACTAGCTTCTAGTGTCTTTTCCCCACGATCGCGCAATTGTTCCGGTGTAATTCCGAGCAAGTATCGTTACCACCCGTGGCTTGTAGAATAATGTCTTTGGTTGAACCCTTCTCGCTCCTATCGCCTCTCTCGGCCTTTCCCGCAACAATGAACGGCGAGGGCTTGGCTTTATGCCAAGCGTACCCACTCCGACGCCCAAGTCAGTGAACTTAGAGGTGTAAGTTGTATACTAATTGGCTAGGAATGTATTGTAGAGAGATAAGGGAGATATTACCAGATGAATAGTGTATTTTAGGTTTAGTTGTGGGATCCTCTCCTCAATGAAGGTTGAGGAGTATTTATAGGCTTTCACCTTTTGGCACGTAGTGGCCAAGTGGCCAAGTGGCTTATTAGGTGGAAAGACCGTTCTACCCTCGGCCGATGAACCTACGGCAGCGCGAGAGGGTCTTGGATGTGAGTACGCGGACATGTGCCCCGGCCTACGGGTTTGCCATGCCGAGACCCCGATAGCGGGCCGATGGGTCGCATCGGCGGGCGATCTAAGTCGTTGAATTGTTTGTGGATATCTTTGACCTTGCTCGATGTGTTGACTTGGTCGGATGCGAATATGCCCCATCAATAATAATAATAATAATAATAATAATAATAATAATAATAATAATAATAATAATAATAATAATAATAATATTATTATTATTATTATTATTATTATTATTATTAAAAGACAATAAAATGATAGAATAAATAAATAAATGTTTTTCCCTAAAAAAATCATTTAAAAAATAAAAATCAATGATTGAAACAAAATATCAAAATATTCACAAAAGATATAAATGATGTAAAATAATATTGGACTCACAATAATCAATGATCGAAGGACAAAATCAAAGAGGAAATCATGCATTATAATTATTGATTATATAAGGCGATGAGTGATATGAAGGAGACGAGATGAGGGTAGTGAGTTTTATCGGTTGAAGGATGAGTTAGGGTAATGAAGATGAGTGAAGATAATGCAGAATTGAGGGAGATGAAGATGAGTAGAATATAATTTGGGATTTTTAACAAGAGGGGAGGAATGAGAGTGAGAGATGGACGTAAGTGAAAGTGCTAGGGTTTGTTTTGCGGGTGGGCCGTGGGGTGGGTTTTATTTGGTTTGGGTGTTTGTCAATATTTAATTGTTTCTTGGGTTAGTTATAATTTATTTACTTTGGTCATAATATATTAAGTCATAAATATGCAATACTTCGTAATCTTTACTCGATAAAACGTTTTAGATTACTTATCTATTTTCTAACATGTATTGCATCGGATGATAATGACTAATAATAACTTACTTTTTTTGTACTACTCATTAGTTATCAATTGAATTTAACACAAAGACCAATGAGATGTAAGAGTACCACTTACACATGGGCAATTTACAAAACAATTTTACTATAATATAAATGATAATTATTGATTAATACTAAAAATGGAAAATGATAACTATTGATAAGGACCGAGAGAATATATTTTATGTACGTCTAATCTAAAATTCTAGACTGTTTATATTGTCACACTGAACATTTAATCACGTTCGTTTATATGTCCTATATCCAATGATAGTGCATGCCAAATTCATTGCATTTACCACTTTCTTTATTTTTTTCTTACCATGTCTCATTCCTCTATCATATGTGAGAAATATTTTTATTGAAGTGGAAAGATAAAAAGAAAATGGAGAAAATAGTACTTAACATGTTTAAGCACCAGATCCGTGCATTATTTTGCACGGGTTTAAAACTAGTGTAGGAGAAGAGCGGGTTATTTTCAAACTTATTTTATTGATGCTTGACATTTAAAAATAAAATAATGCTCCGTAATAAATTTTATATAAAACCTTTTTATATGCATGTTGTTGTAAAATCAAGTATCAAAGTATTTGTAATATGGTTTTACAATATCTCATTGTAAAACCGTTTTGCAGCAGACTTACGACAATAATTCTTGTATAAAATCGTTTTGCACAAAACTAAGTAATATTCTACCTAAATATAAATCACAATTTTTACATAATGACATTACTTAGAGTATTTGGTGTATGATTTTGCAATGTTTTAATATAAAATCGTTTTTACGGAAGATTAATAGAGGAAAAAATGATGTCCAGTGTCCACCCCTGAGTTCAATATCCTACGTCCACCATTGGTAATTTTTGAATGTAGAAAGAAAATAAGTTGTTCTCTCCCCATGAAGCAAACTATCAATCTCATCTCATTAATTTGCCACTAAATGACATTAACAAGTCACATTTTAAAAGTAAATGTCATTAATCAAGTCTTATTAAGAAGGTATACTTATTAGTAAATGAGTTATAATTTAAATTGCTCGGTCAACAATAATAACCCATGAAAAAAATTCTCTATGTGTAAAACGCATAGCTCCAGGTTATTTTACCTCCACAAGATTGTTTCTGGTGAGACTCTTAGTCTTAAACGGCTCAAACTTGAGACTCTTCCCACATCGAAGAAGAAGTGTAATCTACTTTATAAGTCAAGGGGCTACTCCTCCCATTGTCAATTGGTTTTGGGATGGATCATCCTTGGACTCGTAAAGTAGACATTCTCTCCTACTCGACAGGTGCGACCCAGACCCATGTACTTTCTTACATTAAGAATTTTACCTAAATGTTAATTACCACTAAATTTCACCCTTATATGCCATAACCGTTTTACACAATAACACTGCAATTGTCAAAGTCAACAATGGAGAAGAATGCTCGTTGGGAATCTGAAGATGGTGTTATACACTCTGAATTGTCATAGCTGTCGAGGGTAACACATTCACACCCCAATTCCATGTGCAATTCCATTGTAGTAATATCAGAGCAAGTCCAATGGTTTGGCTTAGGAACTTACTGTAAGAATATTGGGTCCAATACTATTTATGTGGACACACTATTATACAGATTGTATTTGTTTGCTATCGTTTAAGTTTAGCCCAATATAGTGATTCATCTGGATAATATAATACGGGCATATTAATTACGTCTTATAAAGTATGGGCCGGATATCTTAATTGTGTAGATACCCATTAGGTTACTAATGCATGATGGGCGCATTAGATTAAGAAGACTATATATAAGTCACCTGGGTTATGGTCCCTGGTAGCACACAATAACCTAATCTCCCCGCATCCCATCAGTAGAGAGATCCTATTGGTATCGTCCCTTTATACCGAGTAATTAAGTATGAAGTTTATGGTCTCTATTCAGATTAATTCTAACAAGTGGTATCAGAGCCACCTTCATATTAAATTATTTGGGAATTAAAATCATACGGTATTATTTTTGGATTTTAATTAGACCCGCCGTTTCATTAAGTTGCTTGTCGTGATTATCACGTTCAATCCATTCTCCTGCACTTGTCCGCATACCTGATCATATATATATACATGTGGATTAAGAACTGATTTGCTGATATTATTAAGGTTTGATTGAATATGATGACTTGCTAGTGTTATTGGATTTGACATTAGGAAGTATTTGTGGTCAACATACTTAGGTATGATTTGGTATTAATTTGAGCATATAATAATTAAGATAGTTTGGGCTCTGCATGTTGAAGTTAATGAAATAAGCTAAGGTGCACCACTTTACCATTGTGTTTTGATTGCTTATTGATTCGTCCATAAAACACAACTCAGTATGCATATTAGCCACAGTGATTCTGTGAATATGCTGTCGTGTTTGTTGTAAGTAGCAGCTAAGCTATTTATGCAATATTGCTTCTGCCGCCATTAAAGATTTAAAGGATCTCGTATGATAATATTGTGGTGATGTGAATATTCATGTTTTCCTAATTCTGGGGTAACTTCGGTTAATTTTGTGCATCATGTTGGGATTAAGGACATGGTTACGGATTAATTTGGATATGGAATTATGGATTTGTTTGGAATTCGGAATATGGTTTATGATTTATGTGGCAGTACGGTTATGGTTATGGTAATTATATATTTATAATTTATAATATGGCAATTGAATTTTAAAGTATTGACAAGTGAGAATTTTATGTATGGATTATGATATTTAGGGGCTTATAAGGCTAAGGAAGTACTATTTTGATAGTTTCATCTATCATTAAAAGGCTAAGTCACTTGTCAATTAAGGACTTGTGTTTTCAGATCAAATTATTGGCCAATCGGATTTATAATAACGGGTCTAATATTTTAGGTTGTTTGATCGACACAATAAGTTGCCAAAGTAACCTCTATTGTGTAAGTTGAATGATTTAGAATATTATGACTACAATGTGTGATTGAGTTTCATGCGGATAATGGTCGGCCCAAAGGAAGGCTATTATTTGGCCGAAATTCAGTCATGCTTGTGGTGGTAAGTATGTAACAATTGTAAGGTTTCCATGTGAATATTAAGTCGGCCCAAAGGAAGGCTTAATGTTTGACAGGAATTTATTGTTAATACTTGATCACTACACCAAGATGACCACTTACAAGTTAACTTTATGTCCAAAGACTAAATTTAATGTTGTGCTAGGTGTCTTGTGTTGATGGGGATGCCAATATTTGAATCTGAAATTCAAGGTAAGGGAGTGTCATTATGTTTATGACACTCATAAGGGTTATGCCCATAAAGCTTTTAAGGTGAATAAATTCAATTTTGGTCTAGTGTGTGTAGTTCATGCGAATAATGGTCGGCCCAAAGGAAGACCATTATTTGGCCGAATTGCATATACACGTTGGGTAATAAATATGTGACGATTATTCGGATTTTCAGGTAAATATTGAGTCGGCCCAAAGGAAGGCTTAGTGTTCGACGTGAGTTTATCGTCAATATTTGATTACAATTACTAAAGAGTAGTGTCTTTAACTAGTTAATATTTACGTCTAATAACTAAATATTAATTTCGGAAACACGCTTTAATTATTTGATTTTATTCAAAATATAAGGATGTTGTTTTGTTCATTCAGTTTGACATTTATGGTTATTATATCTGTCATTTCAGTTACATTCTCAATTCGGATGAAATTATTTATTAAATGAATGGTAAGAGGATGTGAATTTTATCTCTGGTTGCTTTGATCTTACCTTGCTTTAAGAATGTATAATTCTGCTTCTCATAAGGTAAAAGTTATCGTAAGGACTAAGGTATGTAACATTGAGAAGTATTACATTCAAAATGCATGAGTTTAGTGATTATTCGAATTTAGGGAAATATTTAAGGGCATTGTTTCAGTTAATTCAGTTAAGTTAATTCAGCTGCAAAAGTCAGACTCAAAGAAATAACAACAAACATAAGGTTAGACTCTTTTAGTCGTTAGTTTGTTAAGAGTTTGGACACATAAGGAAAATCTAGTACCACTTTTAACGCTTGGCGTGTCGGTAAAGTTAAACTTCTCATTCGGTTTGTCTAAGGTTAATTTTTATATCCAATCATGTTTGGTGGGTGAATTTGGTTTTTTCACCCACATAAGTATATTGATGCAAGTATAACTAAATATGACAAGCCAAGTGATGATGAAAGATTCATCTATTTGGGGCAAGTCATCATCTGAGTTTGAGACAATCAACTATTTTAGTTATCATTAATGACTTGTTCCTTTATTTGAATTTCGAAAATTCTTTTTGGTACCAACTTAGGTGGAATTCGGATATTTTTAATATGGGCAAATTTGGTTCTTTGTCCATTCAGAAATAATTAATTTTGTGTTTTCCAAATTCAAATAATGATGAATCCATCATTGTTGATAGCTTTATATAGTTTAGATTTTAGTCTCTTTCAAGTAAGCTTTCATTCAAGTTCAGTGGATATAAAGAAGAAAAGAAACTACAATTCTTTTCGGTATGACACATTAAAAGGAAAATTAATGTTTTGTGTCAAAATGAAATTGTTAGCCTCTTTACTTCGGATATTCAAATTTAAGGGGATAAAGACAAACTAAAGGGAGATTAGGTATCAAAAATATTTTTTAATGTCTCATTATTAACATATATACGGAAAGGTGAACCATTCTATACTCTAAGTATATGGTCTAAATTATTATGTTAATTTTTAGACATGGATATCTAAATCTCATTTGTGAGAAGTTTTAAGTTCTTGACGTTTTCAGTGATATATGACTGATTTATTTTGCTCAGTAAAAGAATAGTTTTGTCATTTTTATCATAAGTGTTAATACTTTGGCAAATGACTATTAAGGATAATAACGTCAAGGTCATTTTTAAGAATTTCTAGAGGAGTTTGATCTTGTATTTGATATTATTACACCATATGAGTATTCTTAATATGGATGGTGTAGTATGTAAACAAACAAGATCCTAAGGCTTGGCAAGGAGTGTGATTTGTCATTCTCTTTTCCATATTACTCTAGTTATAAGTTCTTAAGACTGCAGCTATCTTTGGGTAAAGTTCTAACAATAGCATTGACTATTTAAAGATAGTAAAAATTATTTACATATCTAGTATGTCTAACTAATTAAGGTTGAGGTTTAAAAGCCATAAGGTTAATAGTTGGACTTAAGGAATGTCAATGACTATTTTGTTGGATAGTACTTAAGGTTTAAGGGTAATAAGGTAATGATCCCAAAATCAAGCTATTTAAGACGAAAATTAAGGGGTTCATTGAGAATATTGAGTTTGAGTGGGAGAAAAGGTAATTGACATTGTTTTAAGTCTCCTTATACATGATTATAAGATCAATTTGGTTAAACAAACTCAAATATCTCAATAACCAATTCATTAGAAGATCCACATAATAAGGTAAGTACAACTACATTAATTACATTGTTTTCCTATATGGATAAAAATGGACAACAATGTAGTGACTGATTAACTAGTTGTAATAAGAGTTAGATAATGGAATGGTAAAGATGATTTAATCTCCTTTTGCCAAACCATTGAAGGTCCTAACTCATATAAGTGGATTGATGCCATAAAGAAAATAAGTCATTTGATGAATGATGATATTTGGACTTTGTTCCATTACCTAAAGTTGTGAAATATATTGGTTTCAAATATTCATTTGTTACCAAGAAGGGTGTAAAAGGTAATGTGACAATCAGGATCATCGTGTCAGTATTGACTATAAGGACTTTTGGGCATATTCGATTTTTTGGTTATATTGGATGAATGTTAAAGGTTTGTTTTGAAATTGTGACATTGATGAAACTATTCAGTGCAGTAACTAGAACTTTGATTCAATAGATTCAAAGTAGATTTTCTGCAATAAGGGAATTCATCCAATAAAGCTCAAGTAAGGTTTTCTGTTATAAAGATTACAAATCTGCTTTGTTGTCATCTTATTTGTTTTAGATGAATGGGTAGATGATAGTAGATACTCAAGATTCAGTGGGAGTAAGTAAATATTTCTAGTTAATACCCTTTCAGTTAAGGAGACAAATTAGTCTCAAATGCCCTAAGGAAAATATTCAGAAAAATTCATTAATATACCCTTTCAGTTAAGAAGACAAATTAGTCTCAAATGCCCTAAGGAAAATATTCAGAAAAATTCATTAATGCTTAAATTCAGGTGTCTCAGGAAATATTTAATGCGTTTAAGTATTATGGTATATATTTAGCTTGTATGCTTTTGGATATTGCGTACATTCTAAAGTTTGTTGGACAGATATTAAGGCAATACGGATTAGGATCTTGGATCCACTAAGGGCAGCCAAATATGGGTTTTTATTTATATTTGGAACAAAACATTATTTATAGGAGATCGATTCAGGTTGAGATCATTTGGTATTTCGACTCCTAGTTGGTTATGAACATTTGTCATGAGGCTGCAAATTCAGTATGGTATTGAAAGACCATTTAAGTTATTTTGCGACAAATGTACAATTGTAAAGTTTCTAATAACAATATAAGTGATGTATTGTTTAAGAAACTATTCAGAGTGAAAAAGTGTCAATTATACATGTTGATACAAACTCCATTTTGCGGATCCGCTTACTAAGGAATTACCACCCACGGTCTTTCTTGAGCTCATTGCTCAAATGGGTGTTTCAGTTTTAAGGAACTTCAGTTTAAGTGGGAGTTTGTCATGTTAGACACATTAAAGTTTACGGTTATTAAGTTCTGCAGAAATAAGGATTTCGGTTTCACTCTGTGTTATTTTGGTTGATCTCACTAAGGTGGACCAGTTGGAAATATGCATATTTGGATCACATTCGGATGCTATTTTCATGCTGCACTCCCATATTCGATTCATGTTGTTGGTTATATTGACATATGTGACCATTGAGGGTCCTGTTACGACAAACTGTAGCAAAGGCCGCTTTGATCCTATGTTAGTATGATTGATGGACCGAATTGCATAAGACGGTTGGAATGTTGATAGCACTGTTGAGCGCGTAAGGTTATAAAATGAATACAATTTTCCAGGTGTCACACACTATCTGTATTTGACCCAAGTGGGAGATTGTAAGAATATTGGGTCCAATACTATTTATGTGGACACACTATTATACAGATTGTATTTGTTTGCTATCGTTTAAGTTTAGCCCAATATAGTGATCCATCTGGATAATATAATACGGGCATATTAATTACGTCTTATAAAGTATGGGCCGGATATCTTAATTGTGTAGATACCCATTAGGTTACTAATGCATGATGGGCGCATTAGATTAAGGAGACTATATATAAGTCACCTGGGTTATGGTCCCTGGTAGCACACAATAACCTAATCTCCCCGCATCCCATCAGTAGAGAGATCCTATTGGTATCGTCCCTTTATACCGAGTAATTAAGTATGAAGTTTATGGTCTCTATTCAGATTAATTCTAACACTTACTTGCAATTTTAAAAAATTGCAAGCTAGTGGCCAAACCATTAAAAGGTTATGTATAAATTAGCTTTGTTTAAGCAACTAGCTTTATGAAGCTAGTTGCTTATATTTGTTTAAATGGACCTACCACAAGCAAACAACCAATAAAAAGTTAGTATCTTAAAATGTGGGTCCAATCTAGCTAGTAAAAAATTAAACTAAACCATTGAGATGCATTATTAGCTCAAACATTTTGTAGCTTAAAATTTGTTGTGGCAAAGGTAAGCCAGTAGAAACTAGCTTACCATTGGACTTGCTCTCATAGTGTCAAGTGTCACCGTGTCAACGATTTGTTAATGCTAAAAAAATCGTTTTTTTTTTTAATATTTCTACAATTCTACTAATTCCATTTAAAAAAAAATTATGTAACAACCAACAAATCCTTACTTAAATCACATCAACTTTCCATTATAGAATTACACTAATTCCACACTTATATTATTATAGTTTATTTTTTTTTTTGGTCTAAACCATCCGGTAATCCGAACCACATTGGGCCGACTATTCCGGATTTCGGGGCGTGCCCAAGGATTACGGTATTTAAACCCCTCCCAATCGCAGTTGTGGGGGATCGATCCGCAGATTTCCCTACCAAGCGCAGCCCCATGCTACCACTGCGCCAACCAACGATTGGTATATATTATTATAGTTTATAGAACGTTAAAAAGTGGCAATTAGAAACGGTTTTTATTTAAATTTGATGGAGTACTACTTTTACTAGTTCCATACAAGAATTGTGAATCGACCAACTTGTCCTTACTTGAGTCACATTAACGGCTTATAAAACGTCAAAAGTGACACACCTCAAACGTGTTAACATGTATGCAGTTTATCCAGAAACGTTTTAATTGTGTAAAATGACTCCGTAAATTTTAGTTAGTGTTCAATTATTTCCAATTGAACATAACTAGTGTAGATCCCGCGTAAATGCGCGGTATTTTAGATAATGACTTACAAACATGTCAAATATTATAGTTTAGTAACATGTTTAAGTGATATACTCCGTAAGAAAGAAAATTTGATAGTTTTCACACCAGTGACGATTAACGTTCTAACAGAACCTTATTATATAAATTACTTCACTGTTACAAATAATATTATTATATGATTACATTAACTAAAAAAATAATCTCAAGTAATGAATTAATTATACAATAAAATTAGAAAATTTCAAAAGGAGTTGGTCAACTTGTAGTACCTTTGTATCATAAGACAGAAAAATAGAATTATAAAAGACCTTTTTTTAGTCGAACTTCTTATCATTGAATGTCAATAAATTTTTATCATAAAACTCTTCAAAAAAAAAAAAATCGGTATCATAAAATAGACTGGAGATAAACTTATAGGGAATGTAATATATATATATATATATATATATATATATATATATATATATATATATATATATATGTATGTAATATATATATTGAATATTGTAAATATTTACATGTAAAAAATTATGTCCATTAATTTATTACTCATCATACCTATAGTATATGCTAGTGCTACAACTACTTAGCCTAAATTAGGAAATATTTTTTAGGCGGGAAAAATGGAAGTTTCACCTATTCATTTAGTAAATAGGGGATTTGGTCAATCTTCTTAGTGCTAAGAGAATAAAAATTCTCAATAATTTTCCCTCCAAAAAGAATATTGCTTAAATAAGGAAACAAGACTTTATTTTTATGAAATTATTATCTTTTAATTAATATATAATATTTTAATCATTACAATCTTTTTTTAATTAAATTATAGTCTTTTAATTAAAAGAAAAAAAACTAGTATAAATATAAAAAATCGTATAAGAAAAACCTATTAATTATTAGTTTCGTATAAAAAACTTACCACGTATTTAGTTCATACGGAGTATAAAAAAAATTATGATAGATATTATAATTTCGTGACAAAAAAAATCTTTAAAACTATTTGAGAAAAATTATAAATTCAAATCATTTGTTTTGTGGTAAAAAATTTCATTAAAATACGCATTTTAAATTCTTTTGAATTGATTACTTTTTCATTTCAATTTTATATCCTTATTAAAATATAAAAAATTAATAATGTGTTAGTTTAAATCTATAAATAATATATTATAAACTACATGACCTAAAAATACCGTGCATGCATGCGCGGGATCTATACTAGTAATTGTATTATAAATATTTTGAGGATAAAAACTATTCCCTCCACTCCATTCATTAGCAATATTTACTTTTTTGAGATAAAACTGTAAAAAAAATTTACCGTGGATAAAGTAATAAAAAATATGAAACTAAAATATTTAAATTTGTTATAAAAGATTCTTTAATAAACTTCTATTTTTATTTAAAAAAAAAATTAATGTACAAATGAAGAAAAATATGATCAAACATCCGTTGCAATAGATTGGACTAGAGTCTACAGAGTGTATAAAGTTAAGGTTTTAGTAATTTAAAAAAACTCAAAACTAATTCACAATCTCAAGCATTTGGGCTGAAGTGCTTAACTACCTTTTAGTCCAACCCATCTACCCTATGAGCTGAATCCATATTGCTTAAAAATTACTCTGTAGTTAGATAGCAAACTCGTTGTTTAAGGTGACTAAGATCTTTCTCTCGCCAGCTCGAAAAGCTTTGTGGATATGAGTCGAGTTTAGGGTTGATTCTCCATCGATGTTTCAAGCCATACTATTGTGAATGATCTGAACTACGGAGTATAACTTAGTAGTGACTCTCACTTACGTAGTTACGTGCAATGACTTAATAATTAGGGAAACCTTAGAATGTTATCTAAATATGCGGTTTAGACCAAGCCAACATCACTGGCCCCGTCTGAGCCGACCAACCTATGTTGACCCGCTTAAGGGCTGTGCCACCATTGAAGGCCTGAAGGGTTGACCCACTCAAGCCCGAGAAAAAAAAAAGGAGAAGAAGCTCAATCCGGATTAGGGCCAACCATGAGCCAGCCTGGCCCAACCCATGAAACAACTGTTTCAAGCCTGATTTTCCAGGCCTAGCCCAATGCAAGTTGGCCCAGTCCGACCATAACCGGGCTCGTGGCCAGGTCTTTATGCATTATTTTCAAACTACGACGGAATTAGTCAATGATTTCGAAAATCTAGCCAATTTGTCTTACCAACCTAAATTTTTCTTGATGTTATTTTGACATTTTAAAAAAAAATAGCAATTCTTGATACAATCATGTTACATTTTATGGTAATTAGGCCCCTTAACTCTGATCAATTGTGAAATTAGGCCCCATAACTTTTATTTGGAGCAATCAAGCCCCTTAAGTTTCACCAAAAGTGAAATTCAACCCCATTTTCATAATTTTCACCAAATTCTTATATTAATATCACTTTTAATACAATTTATCAAATATAAAATATTTTTTTTATAATTTTAGAACTTTTATATTTATATTAAATATTGAGAATTATTTTATTTTGAATTTTATAATATATAGACAATTTATTCTATATGTATGAATGTTATATAAATTATAAACAATTTACTAAATATGTATGTAAAAGTGTTCTTCAATGATTAATAAATTATGTAAAAATTCGTAAAGTTGCAATTAGTAATTTTTAGTTATTTAATAAATTGTTTAATACTAATATAAATTGTTTTTAATTAAAATTCTTGTGTAAATTTAAAAAATGGGGTTGAATTTCACTTTTGATGAAACTTAAGGGGCTTGATTGCTCCAAATAAAAGTTATGGGGCCTAATTTCACAATTGATCAGAGTTAAGGGGCCTAATTACTACTTTCACGATTTTCCAAATGTACATGCAATTTTCTCTTTTGTACATACTATTAGTGGAGAAACTTGCGAGTTACGAGATTAAACTACGTGATTTACGGGATCAATTTTCTCTTTTTTTTTTTGGACAATGCGAAATATTCTTACATTTTGTATGCATCAAGATTTCAAAATCAGTGACAATTTGTATCTCATCCTCATATTAAAGACACAAATTCTTATTTGTATTAAAGATGGATGGATATGAATAAAATGGTAGCCACTAGTCCTACCCTACAATCACAGGATTAGTCAAATCGTTGGTTAAGAGTTGGAGGCACTTCATTATCTAATCATCAAAGCTTTTGCTAACTACCAATTTTTTTTAGAAAATATTTAAATAAATTAAAAATTGAATAATAATTCATAAAGGGAGCAATAAATAAAGCGATTTTGATCTTAATCTTGCCAAATTTGACGCGCCACATGAAAGATTACATATCGTGACAACTAGTTGACATCTGAAAAAATTGTATAAATCATAAAAGGTAGATGGATAATTAGATATCGTTCAAAAAAACCCCGGCATCGTAATTTTTAAAAAAAATTCTGTCCCATATGCAAAATTTACTCACAATATCGTTATAAGGTGGTTTCATCAAAAACTGAGCAGCTGATTGAGACTATTAGAACGACCCATATCAAAGTCCGTTCCGAAAATGTAATACGAAGTATAGATTAAGATTATTCTCATACAAATATTTATTGATGAGATTATCTTATAAAGCAAAAACTAGTTTTATAGCCCGTGAAAATCACGGATCGTTAATAATTTATTGTTTTAATTAGTTTAAAGATTATGGACTATGAATGTTTATCTTCCATCTATTTTAAGTTCTCTTTATTGATTGAATGAATTAGAGTGTTTAGACCGACAAAATAAAATCTCAAAGGTGTTTAAGGTAGACAAGTAGAGATATTCTGATAACACAAGAGATGATAATCGTAGACAAAAATATGGCAATGTGTATAGGTATTATAAAAGATGAGGGAAGCCAAAAATTCATCATTTAAGAAAAAAATGATATGCTAAATTAGTAGAATGTATTAATTATTAATAGGTATAAAGATGAGAGGAAACTAAAAAGTTAATTACATTTACATTCTTTTGTCACATTAAAATTTGTCATTTTAGGTACCATTTAATTAAATTGTATAGATTTATTTATAGATGAGTGAACGAAATCAATGCCATGTAACTATAAATTGATAATCCACGTTACGTTAAAATTTTTATGCTACATTTAATTAAATTTGTCATTTTAAGCACCCCTTTAATTAGATTGTATAGATTATTTATTATTCTCATACAAATTATATTAATTGGATACCCTAATCGTTTGCTTAGTGGCTACTCACATAGGGGATTTCCGGTTCCATTTGATGTTCCATTTTGTGTCCCATTATTCCTGCTTGCGACACATCATTAACTTAATAGAAATAATTACCATTTTTATTATGTGAGTGATGACATATTGTAAGATAAAGATAATTGGACAAAAAATAAGACACAAATATGGGACAAACAATCTCAACTCCTCATAAATAGTAGTGGCATTGATGTTACATCGTCCTCATCATACTAGCAATGTCTAGCAAGTAGCAAAATAAGTGCTACTCCGTATCTCTTTTGTTAGGTTTCATTGTGGGCTTTTTATTTAGCCATGTCATCTATGTTATCCACTTAATTGGGTTAAAGTATTTGGACAAATAATGGCGTTTAGATGTCAAAGTTGAATATTTTGATTATATACTATATTTCGAAGTTGAAAAAATTCAAAAATTTAACTAAAAATTTCGAAGTTGTCAATTTCCAGCAGTTAGATGTCAAAGTTTGGATAAATAATGGCGTTTTGCAATATACACTTTAGTGTAAATTATAAACTATCAATTGGTCTTTTGTAAAACGATTACCAAAAATCCGTTTTATAAAGTGTCGCACTTGTCCTTACGTATCATAGTGAAACTCATACTCGTTTGCTCTACCCACCAATCCTCTTTATTATCTACTTACATACCAAACAAAATTGAATATTTTGTGATTATATACTATATTTAGTATCCACAACAACAAAATTATTGAGGCAGATAATAGTTATGTGTTGTTTTAGGATAAGGCAGATTAAGAAGTAGAATGTTCTCTCATTTTGGATAATGCTAGTATCCAACCCTACCATAAATTTTGGATAAGTATGCAAAATTTTATTCCACCTTGATCTTCATATATGTATGGATATTTATCTATCAACGTTTCAAACACTTTCCGATAAACAAATACTACAATTTTTTAGCCGTAAATGTATGAGACGAGTCCAAATTCCAAAATGTAAATAAATCTGGTCAACCGATTTAGTTTGTAAAATCATAAGAGATGTTGCAGAATTACTCACTACCCGAGTTCAAATTTCGTGAGCATCAAAATCAGCTTTTGTTTATAGATAAGATAATCTAAGGATTGTGCTTATTTTATGAATGGATAATCAAAAGAATTAGTAAACATTGTTGGTGAGTGGTGACAATGAAATGCATAATGCATGTTGGCATGAATATGTTGAGATATTGGATGTGGATAAGAGGTACGAGTATGAAGTTATATCACAAGTTGTGTAAAAGCACGACAAGTAAGCGGGCCCAAAGCTAATTCTAAGGCGTAAGGCCTAATTGTATTAAATGGGCCCAATTGTGTTTGTCAAGAGTTTTTGTTGGTTGCTTGAGCCCAGTGGTCCCTGGTGTCAGTTTCATTTTAACTACTCCGTCTGTCCCATTAGATAGTTTACAATTATTTAACCCGTCACAAATCACAAATGAGAATTTGGGTGATCCCACATACATGGGTTTGTTTATTTTTCAGAAAAAAAACCATAAATTATTGACTAAAACACCCAAAAATAAAAGGGTAAACTGAACAGAGGGAGTATTATGCTTGACAAATTCAATAATCTATTAAAAAAAAAACTACGACAGACATATCTGTTTTAAACTTAAAACGGATTTAAATAGTGTAGAAGAGACAAAAGTTAATTGTCTAAAACATAAGAAAAAGCTTTTCAAATTATATCCAAGTGGATGTTGTTTGACGCGTTTTAATTTTAAGAAAGGTATTACTGTCTTATGAGAAACCACCTAGTTGTTTTCCGATTAGATTTAGGCTCTGTTTGGTACTCACCAGATTAATAATAGCAGAAGCAGATTGGTCAAACAGATTATAAATGACATATTGGATTGACAGGTTTGACCAGTATGTTTCAATTAGCAGATTTAATAAAAATGTTTGGTAATTAGCGGATTTAGGTTAATAGATTGTTGTATCTATATGTAAATGGTTGACAGATTTAATTTTTCCAATCTACTAATATAAATATGCTTCGCCATCATTTTCTAGTTATTCATTGTACTACATTTGGACTAGTAGTAGAACGTAGAAACTAGTTTTCCGTAGAAAGCAACAAATACTAGAAGTAGTTGCGTACAAGCATTTTCAAATTGGAGTCCGTTAACGATCACGTAGATTATTCATGATGATGATTTTGATCATTCGATGTGCGATTTTAGGATTTTTGGCCTACCTTTCTATAAAGCAATTGGTTCATGCATCCCTTTTCACATTGAATTCATAATTCAAATTCCCCTTTATTATTAGTCTTATTGTCAAACTAAGTTGTTGGTAACCTATAATTAACAACTTAAGATCGAGAATCGACATATGATATAAATAGCGTTAAATGAGTATGTAAGAAACTGATACTAAAATTCATTACTACTCAGTGAGTCAGTGACGCCCTATTATTGTCGGTTGTGGATATGTAGTTTCCAAAATGATATATACCTCGATCATTGGATTATTTAGGTAGTTGTCCATAAATATATTATTTTTAAAAAAGGGAGTAATACATGAAAAAAAAAGTCATTCAAAATTCTTACAAACTTAGTATAATTTAATCTATTTCGAGATAAGTTTTGACTAATTCGAGTCTAATGCTTGTTGAATAGGCTTAGAGTTAGCTCGTATGGATCCCTAATAGTTATACTTAGTTTATTCAACGATCTCGTGTAAACAATTATCACTACAGCAAAAAAAAAAAGGAATCACAGCGACGGAATTATTGCGACGAACAATAATTCCGTAACAAATATCACTTTGCGACGGAATATCCGTAGCAGGCTAATTTCCTATACCGCACTCCTTTTTTTTTACACGGCAGGAAAATCTGTGACGGAAACTCCGTAGCATACAAAATGTTGACCTTGACCTTGACCATGGGGCGTTTTTGGTCTGTGGCAAATCACCTTGCGACGGACTTTCCTTCGCATTATCTTGACCTTGACTTTTCCAAGATACCATCGCAAATATATTTGCAACGGAATTTCCGTTGTGGGATTTATTTGCTAAGGAATTTCCATCCAAAGTGCCTTTTTGCGACAAAAACTAGGGACGGATTGTTTCCGTCGCAAAACAAAAATACACTAAAAAGGATTTATTTAGCTTGTTTAAATCTTAAGACGGATACGTGTAGTTAGAGGAAAAGACTCGTAGCGGAATGGTGCTCAAACAAAACAGAAAGACACTAAAAAGAGCACTATACAGTTAAAAGGAGGTTAGTGCATGAAACACGCATTGCTCAAAATCATGCAAATTAACAAAAGATGAGTAGTGTGGTTAAGTAAGGCACATATATCTATATCTTGAATAGAAACCTTGACAATCAAGACTTCTAAATTGGTGTAAATGACGTTTCAATATACATCGCCTTCTCATCAATGTCACTTGCCATTTATCAAATATCAATAATGTATGTTACCTACATTAACATATATCTATTCCATCCAATAATTTGCCAAACATGATAAGGTATAATGTCCACCCTAGAAATCAACACTAGCTTAGACATATCTTATCGATTAGTCTCACTTTAGACGATACTAATTACGAGTAATATTCATCTTAAGTTTAAAACGAGTTAAATACTAAGATGTATAAAGTAATTCGGAGTATTTGTGAATCATTAGAGGGAACAAATTACCAAGTACCAACCCATCTACTAGAGACTACCGATGGGTATCTTTCAAAAAAAAAAAAAAAAAAGATGTAACAAGTTTTTTTGTTATTCTCGAAAAATTATGCTTTTTGTCTCATCTAACTATTTGACCAACCTTGTCTATATGCACCTTGGAATTAATAGGAAAATATTCTAAGAAGTTTTCAGTTCGATATGGGATATTGTGAGTTATATTCCTGATTTTCATAATATACGAAACTTTATCAAGAACCTTGCCTATGCGCACCTTGTATTTCATAGCTCGTTTAAAGACTTCTTAAAAGAATTAAAGGCAAACAATTAACCAAGCAGTAGGCTCTAATTAAGATGAGCATATTCGTTTTTAAAATATTATCACATGGTGATAGCAAGGACAAATATTCCGGCAATTACTACATAATTTATCTTATCAAATACAGTAACATTTATTTAACTCGTTTCTCATTTAAAACTGATATGCGCGTCACTAAGACGAGACTAGTAACCAAGAATTTAAGGAGAAAGAAAAGCAAGGGCCCCTCACACCCACAATCACCAGTCACAAAATCACATTTTCCTGCATCAAATGAGTGTATATAAAAGCAACTGCAAAGTCCCCTCAAATTTGCATTCCAGTTCATATAAACAAGAGTCTTTGTTCAACACAGTTTCTGACATCATTTTTCCCAAAGCTAACCAAAACAAAACAAAACTGTTAGTTGTTCACAAAACCCAATACAACAATTCAAACTCAAACAGAAAGACATTCACATTTTCCACAGCTGTTTTTTTTACTGTTCTTTTTACCTCACAGTGTAGTGCAGTGTCTCACTCTACTTCATCTCTCTAAACAAGCATGGAATAAAGTGTTCAGCCGAAAGGCAAAAGAATCATTAAAAGTGGTGGTGTTGTATTTGTGGGAAGGACTTGTTTTATCTGGGTCGTACCATAAGACAGTCTCATAGTATAATTTTCGGGTTCTTAGCATAGTTGCTCAAAATGCAGAAGAACACATTTTTATCATTTTTTTTTATTTTTCAAAATTTATTGGTTTTGATTAATGCAAATGTTGCATATGATCATAAAGCAATTACCATTAATGGGCAAAGAAGGATTCTTATTTCTGGGTCTATTCACTATCCCAGAAGTACACCTGAGGTATGTTAAAAATGCTGCATTTTTATTGTTTTTCGTCTCATGTCATTTGTTTACCTTTTACTATATTCGTTGTGACTGGTATTTTAATCGAAAGTAAACAAATGATTGAGACGGAGTGAGTACTAATCTGTATTAATGATTTTAGCTGAAAATGTGACATGGGTATTGTTTATATTTGGCAATTGGTTTGATATAGATGTGGCCAGATCTTATTGAGAAGGCTAAAGAAGGAGGTGTTGATGTAATTCAGACTTATGTTTTCTGGAATGGACATGAACCTCAACCTGGCCAAGTAATTTATCTTTTCACATTCTTAAGTTCTCGACGCAATTTTCATCTTGAGTCATTCGGAAATAGCCTAGTTGTTGCTGGCACAGGGTTAAGGCTGCGAACATCCGACCCACCTTACCCTGGAAGCCTCGAGGCACTGGGGTAACTTTAGTTTACCTTACTGATGTGTATTTGTTTGTAAAGTTTGCTTCTTTTCGGTTTTTTACAGTATTATTTTGAAGAAAGGTATGACCTTGTGAAGTTCATTAAGGTGGTTCAACAAGCTGGTTTATATGTTCATTTGAGGATTGGACCTTATGTTTGCGCTGAATGGAACTTTGGGTAATTTGCTCAATTTTTTTACTGTTTTTTCCTTTTTTTACTACTGTTATTTACTCCAAAAGTTGGACAATTGTGTAAGAAGATGAAGTATTCTGGCTAATGTTAGTTGGCTGATTACTTTTACTGTAGGGGGTTTCCTGTATGGCTGAAGTATGTTCCTGGCATCAACTTCAGAACAGATAATGGACCTTTCAAGGTTTGCTACTTGCCCTTGTTACTCACTAATCACTATGTTGTCTCGTTTAGAAGAATCCGACGACACAGGTGCATATCCAAGTGTCGGACTTGGCTATATTCATGAAAGTATGCATGTTTTGGCCTAAAATGAGGTGTGTAAGTGTCATACCCAAGTCCGAGTGTCAAGGGTTGGACACTGATACGCGGGGGAATAAGAAGAGTTGGAGTAACGAAGGCCACTTATTGACTTAATTTTGGTTTTTGTGAACTTAAATTAATAAAGTTTGTATTTTGTGCCCTTTTATAGAATGCAATGCAAAAGTTTACTATGAAGATTGTTGACATGATGAAAGCTGAAAGATTATTTGAGTCACAAGGTGGTCCAATTATATTATCTCAGGTATTTTTCATATCTCAGTGATGCACTAACTGTGAAACTTACACTTTACAATGGTGGATTGGTGGTTCCATTCAACACTATATGTTAGCCGACCCCTGATCAGTTGGCGATGTGGACTAACGCTTTATTATTGTTGTTGTTGTTGGTAGATTGAAAATGAATATGGGCCACTTGAATATGAGATTGGTGCACCTGGTAAAGCATACGCAAATTGGGCAGCTAAAATGGCTGTGGGGTTAAACACTGGAGTTCCATGGGTCATGTGTAAGCAGGATGACGCTCCAGACCCCGTTGTAAGTTCATTAGAAAACCTTTATTTGCATTATTCTTTTAGTTCCACATGTAATGATGAGTTTGTTATGTTGTTTATTATCCATAATGCTTCTGTGTTTGTTCAACTTGGTGCACTTACTAGTAAATCCTGTGAGAGTTTATGTGGCTGTGCACATCGGCCTAACTAGCTGGTTCTAATAAATTGCGTAATAGTTTGTTCCAGCATGCTGTGCATACATCGCGTTGATCATGTTGAATATAGTAGCAGTACACTAATTACTCCCTTGTGAAGACAACATTGCCTCTGATTTCTTCATATGTTGTATCATGTCTGATCTCGGAGAATGGGGAAATGGGTAAAATATGATTCATGCTCTTATTCACGAAAAGAGGATTTGCCTATTAACATTTTTAGCATGTTTCAGTGTCATGATATGCCGAGGTTGACAACAGTTACAAAGTTTGTTATTTGACTTTATGAAAGTCAGGGTACTCGTGTAAGTCGTGTTTAATAAAAAAAAGCATGTTCCTTGCAGATTAATACTTGCAACGGTTTCTACTGTGATTACTTTTCTCCGAATAAGGCTTATAAACCTAAGATGTGGACAGAGGCCTGGACAGGATGGTGAGACTTTTAACCAATTTAGGCTTAAAGTAATGAGTGTAACTTTTTCTTTTAGTTAAAAGCGAGTGCAACTTAAAGTTGATTCTTCATATATGTTCCTGTTATCAGGTATACTGAATTTGGGGGTCCAGTACCTACTAGACCAGCCGAAGACTTAGCATTTGGTGTTGCTAGATTCATACAGAAAGGGGGATCTTTCGTCAATTATTACATGGTCAGCTGAATTATCGGCACATTTACTAGATGAAACTTTCATGTTCGTAGTTTTATTGATTCTTACAGAAGAATTATTTTTGTCTTCAGTATCATGGTGGTACAAACTTCGGCAGAACTGCAGGTGGTCCATTTATTGCCACTAGCTATGATTATGATGCTCCTCTTGATGAATTTGGTATGTAATCTTACTTTGGAAATGAATTTTTTTGTAAAATATATGAAGAGAAAGTTCTTAGCAGTAGCTTGTCTTTGAGTCGATCTAAGTCAGATTCCAGCAGCTTTCTCTGCAAACTTAGTAGGGTAACTTTCGAAAGTTGATCTAAGTCAGATTCCAGCAGCTTTCTCTGCAAACTTAGTAGGGTAACTTTCGAAAGTTGATCTAAGTCAGATTCCAGCAGCTTTCTCTGCAAACTTAGTAGGGTAACTTTCGAAAGTTAAGGCGTGTCAATTGCTAAAAGCTGAAAAATACATTTAATAGAGTTGTGGAGAACTGGAGATGAATGTATGTACTTTTGATGCTTGCAGATGTTAATTCCTATATTTTGGGTATGGAGTCGATCTAAATCAGATTCCAGCAGCTTCATTTGCGCGCTGAGAGTTTATGTTGAAGTTGTATAATTATCTATGAGACTGATTTTCTAACTGTTGGTTTCTTTACACTTTTAGGGCTTATAAATCAACCGAAATGGGGTCATTTAAAAGATTTGCATAGAGCAATAAAATTGTGTGAGCCAGCTCTAGTTTCCAGTGATCCGATGGTGATTCGGTTAGGAAGCAGTCAAGAGGTTAGTCTTTTACTCGTAATACAGTTTTTCGCATTCATAACATTGCCAACTTTTTAACATTGTCATATGTCTTCCATTTATAATTTTCAGGCTCATGTTTTCAAGTCACAATCAGGATCTTGTGCTGCATTTCTTGCAAATTATAACCCAAGCTCTTACGCGAAGGTGTCATATGGAAATAATCACTACAACCTTCCGCCATGGTCGATCAGCATTCTTCCTGATTGCAAACATACTGTTTACAATACTGCAAGGGTGAGAAATTTGCCACTTCATCATTCATTGTATATGTATTCTTTGAGATTATGTTGTTCCTCAGAGGACCACTGCAACGGAATACACAGTTATCCAAAAAGAAATGACGACTGGAAAATAAATTAAGAATGACTACCTTCTTCCACGAGTCAATCCCATGGTAAACTTATCATGGAATCGCCTAATATGAGAATTTGTGGGGGGGAATAACCGTCTTCTAAAGTTTAACTTTAGCTTAAATTTATTCATCAGAAAGTTGCTTCTTAATTCTTATACAAGTCTAATTAGCTGAACAATGATAGATAGATGTATGCCTGTATGGACATAACACCCATTCAGACATAATACCCTTTCAAGACATCGAGTTTATAACAGTGTTAAACATTGTAATCGTCTTGCAGCTTGGTGCCCAGAGTGCAATAATGAAGTATACTCCTGTTCATCGCAACTTCGCTTGGCAATCATACAATGAACAGACAGCTTCCATTGATGACAGTACATTTACAACCGTGGGACTAGTTGAACAAATAAACACCACTAGAGATATGACTGACTACCTGTGGTATATGACTGAGTGAGTTCTTAGCACCCTCGAGTTTCTCTAGTCTGTAACTTTTCACAGGGTTTCAGTTTTGGTTTCTTATGCGTTTATTTCTCATGACAGTGTTGTAATTGATCACAATGAGGGATTTTTGAAAGGTGGAAATTGGCCAGTTCTCAGTGTAATGTCTGCTGGCCATGCTTTGCAAGTTTACATCAACGGTCAATTAGCTGGTGAGTATCCTCAATCATAATCGTAGTCAATTCGTCTCTTGAAAGACGTCTCATGTTAATATAATGTGAGACTAACCCATAAACTCATTAACTCACTGATTAAAAGAGAAGTACCCTATCTTAGTTGGTCATAGTTAGCTTTAAATGCTTGAATGACATATGACAGTCAAATTTCTGTGTTTGTCACAGATACTGTTTATGGAAGTCTTGAAAGCCCAAAAGTCTCTTTCAAAGAAGGTGTGAAATTACGGGCTGGTGTTAACAAAATTTCTCTCCTGAGCATTGCCGTTGGGCTCCCGGTATGCCCTATTGCGCTACTGATCCTATGTGATATGGTCTTATAATCAATCACCCTGATCAGATCCTCTATATTTTACCCATGCAATTCCTTGATGTGTTTTTTTTTTTAAATTCAGAACGTTGGCCCGCATTTTGAGATGTGGAATGCCGGTGTTCTTGGTCCTGTCTCGCTAAGTGGTTTGAACGAAGGAAAGAGAGATCTGACATGGCAGAAATGGTCCTATAAGGTTAATCTCCTTATTATTCCCTTACACACTAGCCTTTCATATTCCAAATACAACCTTTATTCTTACATTGGTGGTCAAGCTATATAATGTAAAATTTATCTTCATATTATCATTCAAAAAAAGTTACTGTTAGTGAGAAAATGTTTGTCGAAGCTGACTTGACAAGCAAAGTCAAATACTAACAATATAAATTGGATGTGATGGAGGGAGTACTGAATTCTTTGATTTTGTTCAGATTGGTCTTAAAGGTGAATCGTTGGGTCTTGATTCACTTAGCGGAGTCTCCAATGTCGAGTGGGTCCAGGGAAAGTTCGTCGCTCAGAAACAACCCCTGACTTGGTACAAAGTAAGTATTTGTAGTTCTGACCTGCTCATTTGTTTTTTTTTCTCTGCTGTGAAATATTCTTTGCCGAAAATGAAGTTTAGGCTGATAAGTTCGTTCATGTGTCCAGACGATGTTCAATGCTCCTCCAGGAAATGAACCACTTGCGTTAGATATGGGTGACATGGGTAAAGGTCAAGTGTGGATAAATGGAAAGAACATCGGGCGATATTGGCCTGCTTATACAGCAAAAGGTTCTTGTGGTGCCTGCAATTATGCCGGCTACTTTTCCGAGAAGAAATGCTTAAAGTATTGTGGAGATCCTTCCCAAAGATGGTGAGTCTAGTCTAGCAGTTTTGTTCACCATTTATCGTAAAGTCCAATGGAAGGCGGTTATTTACTGAAATACTGCTATAAAAGACTGACTGTGAATGTCATAACATGGATGTTGGGGTTAACCTGTAAATGATTTCGAGTATTTCAGGTATCACGTTCCTCGCTCGTGGCTGAAGCCAACAGGGAATTTGATGGTTGTTTTAGAAGAATTGGGAGGAGACCCGAACTGGATTTCTTTAATGAAGAAAGAAATAAGCAGTATTTGCTCAGACATGAATGAATGGCAGCCGACACTAGTAAACTGGCACTTGCAAGCATCTGGGAGGATTAACAAGCCGTTAAGGCCAAAGGCTCACCTTTGGTGTGCTCCCGGACAGAAAATTACTTCGATCAAATTTGCCAGTTTCGGAACACCAGAAGGGTCATGTGGAAATTACAGACAAGGGAGCTGTCATGCCCCCAGGTCTTACGACGTATTTGAAAAGGTATGCTACACTCTTCACACAATCACACCATTTCTATTTATCAAATAACAGAATTGTCTTGACAAAAAAAAAACATTTTTTTCTGTAACAGAATTGTGTTGGGCAAGCCGGTTGTGCTATAACCGTTGAACCTGAGTTATTTGGAGGAGACCCATGTCCAAACGTCATGAAGAAACTTTCAGTCGAGGCGATTTGTAGCTAAAGCACTTTGATTTGATCAATCTTCTGTCATATTTATCGCTCAATCCTAAGTGGATTCTATTTCGGCATTTTTCCTTATTACATCCATAGCATCATCTTTCCGGCTTTAACAGTGGTGAAGTTGTACATATATTGCAACACACTATGGGTTATTGCCATTGTAATTTGTAAATAGCCTTCTTTTAGAGGAAGAAGTATAGCACATTGAGACAGATACTATGTAGTCCATGTGCCTGTGTACCAAGTAGTTGTACTTTTGTGGTAGAGGCAATATTTCATTGCCTTAGTTATGTTGTAACAAATGTATTCTCCTCTAGTATCAATGTCAATTTGGTATTTCCTCACTGGTTTGCTCTTGGTTATACCTCTCAAAGATGGACTCGTCACAGAGTATGTGAGAGGGTGATATCAAAACTCCCTACAATTTAGTGATGCCATCTTTTTTTTTAGAACATATGAGCTGTCCGAAAGTTTTCTTTACAGTTGTCCATTGATTTTCTTCTCTGTAATTCAAATTTAACTTCTAAAACATTTGGTAAACTGTAACCAAGGTGATTTGACTTGTGTTGAGAAAAATATTAAGTCTCGAGTTCGAGCCAACCAAAACTCGAAAATTTGGTGAACTGTAACCATGGTGACATGACTTGAGATTAAACTGATATCTAATAACATCCCTCGTCTACTCTGACCCCATATGAACTGGCCACCTGACTACTAACTCGACCTCTTGGATGACTAGACAACAAGTTAATTTAATTTATAATTCAAATAAAATCAAACTGATTTTTTTATTGTTTTAATTTATAACTAAAATAAATGCACCTGAAAATAGCTCTAAACGATATTATTGGTCCAAACTCAAAATGACCTCAACCAAATAATGACCTCAACCAAACCGACCCACTAGTCACACACTCACACAATGACAATTGACAACCTGGCATAAACCCAAACAACATAATCCTATAAACTTGACAAAACCCAAACCCAGCAAAAACCCAACCATCGCACGATAATAGTCGGCTTGAACCCAACCAACACCCATATTGACTCATCACAAAACTGATATCCTACCGGCTACAACCAATCCGAGTGACTCGATTACCAACACTAACCTAACCCATTTGATACAACAACAACATTGCTATAAAACTAGGGCATCAATCTATCAATTAGACCGTCAAATTAGTTTCCCAAATCCAAACCAATGGGCCAAAAAAGGTCCAGCCTTTAACAAATCCCACAATACAGAACACTGTATAACTCGACACACTGCTCAGTGCTCACAGTCTCACACAACCGGAGTAACTGAGAAAGAGGAGTTTTTGGAGAAAAAAGCGGGAAAATAGAAGAGAGAGAGAGAGATGACGGAGAAAGGGAAAGGAGGCAAGAAAGCATTGAGTGTTGATGAGAAATACAGTCAATGGAAATCTCTTGTTCCTATTTTATATGATTGGCTTGCTAATCATAACCTCGTTTGGCCTTCTCTCTCTTGCAGGTCTCGCTAAAACTCTTAATTTTACTGTTTTTTTTGGATTTTATAGTGTAATTTTGTGTTTTTATTGGTTTTTGCAGTGTAATTTTGTGTTTTTTTAGTTACCCAGAACAGGAATTTTAGTGTTTGATAGAAAATGTGGAATCTTTTTGGTGGGTTTTTCTGGGTTTTTGGTATACTGGGGTTTTGATTCGGGTTTCGAGTTTTTTTAGTTGCCCAGAAGAGGATTTTTAGTGTGTGATAGAAAATGTGGGATCTTTTTGGTGGATTTTTCTGGGTGTTTGGTATACTGGGGTTTTGATTCGGGTTTCGGGGTTTTTAGTTGCCAAGAGAAGGAATTTTAGTATTAGGCAGGAAATGTGGGATCTTTTTGGTGGGTTTTGCTGGGTTTTTGGTATAGTGGAGGTTTTGATTCGGGTTCCGGGTTTTTTTAGTTGCCTAGATAAGGAGTTTTTGTATTAGCCTATTAGGTAGGAAATGTAGGATCTTTTTGATGGGTTTTTCTGGGTCTTTGGTGTAGTGGGGTTTTGATTCGGTTTTGGGTTTTTGTAGTTGCCCAGATAAGGAATTTTAGTGTTTGATATAAAAGATGGTATCGTTTGGGTGGGTTTTTGATATATTGAGGTTTTGATTTATTTTTGGGTGTGTTTGTTGGTTATGGCGAAGTTGAATTTGAACAATGTTTGGGTTTTGTGGGAATATTGAGTGTGAAATGTGCAAAGATGTTGTCTTTGGTTGGTTTTGTTTGTGTTTGTGTTCTTCTATCTCGTATTCATGTGGATGCAAAATTGTAAATGGAAGAATGTGGTTTGTTGGATACACTAGCAAGAGAGAGTTTGATTTTGAACTATGTTGTAGCTTGTTTGTGTATGCCAACTATTGATTACATGGCAGAGGGCAATATTTGGTGATAATAGAGTTCAGTTAACCGCAGTGGGACCTACAGTTGCATATCTACCCTTATTTGTAGAAACTCGGAAGAATGCCAGCATGTAAAATGAAATGCAGGTCCTAGAGTCCTGGGATAGGTAGTTGCCTTTTCAAATTTGTCTGGATGGGGGAATGTTGGAGGGATGCACAAAAGTTTAGAGATTGCAAACAGGTTATTTAGATTGGGTTGGACCGGGTCACTTTGGGTTCAGGTATGTTTTGGATGTGTTAGCAACTTAGTATTAACTATTAAGTCATTTACTGGGTAAGGATCACATTTAGGCCAGTAAAATTCAAGTCAGACCAGAATGGCCGGGTTCATTCAGGTTTTGGGTCATATTTGATTGTTTGGAAATGGCTCAAGTTGAGTCATTTAAGCTGAGCAGTTTGCTAGTTATAGCAATGTGTATCACTATATCATTGCCTGTTGATGAGAAGAGTGCATTGCGGCCTTCTCACTGCACTAGTTGCATTCATTTGCCTCTCCTGTATACTCTAATAGTGTTTTGGCCATTTCGATTGTAAGCTGTGCTGACGAATGTCTACTTAATTCTCTAAGATACTTGTGTAATGTTTTAGATGGGGCCCGTTGATTGAGGAGGCAACTTACAAGAACCGTCAACGTCTTTATCTCTCAGAACAGGTATTAAAATGCTAATCACCATAAGTTAAAGGGAGTGTCTAGTGATGATATTGTGCTTTATCCTCTTAACAAGTTCACTACGTCTCTTTCTTTTTTCCTGGGGGAGAAGTTCTTAACTTTACAGGAACTCTTTCAGACAATGCTATGATAAATAAGACCAAGTAGATTTGTTTCTGTGGTCTAGACCATATCTTTAGACGCTTCTAATACACTTGTTTGCAGACTGATGGGAGTGTTCCTAATACCCTCGTGATTGCCAATGTTGAAGTCGTGAAACCCAGGGTTGCTGCTGCAGAACATATATCGAAGGTATTCTTATATAATATCAACCATATATCGTCAGTAATCGTTCTGGCTCAACTGTTTCACTTTTTTATGTGGTCTTCCGTTCTTATCCTTTCAGTTCAATGAAGAGGCTCGTTCTCCCTTTGTGAGGAAGTTCAAAACGATAATACATCCCGGTGAGGTATATCTAATATTTTCGTTGCTGGCTAGCTGTATCCATATTTGCATATGCATTCCTACAATAAGATGCCGAGTGTTTTTTAGTAACTTTGGGCTTCTCTATTGTGTCTGGGGTTAACTGTTTATTGTCTCGATGTGAGGTGATTGATTCTCACTTTTCAGTTATGCCTCTAACTGGAAGATATTGTAAGTGTAATTTACCAGATGAAGCTGTGTAGCGTTTTAGAACTTCGTAGTAAATAGATTTTCACTTTTCATGTATTATACAATATCTTAAATGCGATTTTCTCTTCGTTGCTTCTTTTATTCATCTCTTCAATATTTAAAATGAACTAGTGGGGTCACTAGAAAAAATCGAGGGTAAACCAAAGAAGAGCTTTTTGATTAGAACAATAAGGAAAGCTGAAACAACTTGTCCAACTTGTCATCTTTTGAGTGTGAATGGAACATAACAATTGGCAAAGTAGGTCTCAACTCGGACCTGTGATGGTGCACAGGGGTTCATTTTAAATTGTTAATGGAGGAAAATAAGCAAGTTGGCCTGACACAATGTCAAGCGTTCTGGTTTTCTTATTTTTATTGTATTGTTTTGTTAAGTTCATTAAATCACAGGTGGCTTTCATCTTCTTCATCTAGTAATGTTAACTTCGAAGCTCTCCTTGTCGTTTGTTGAATTTATAATGGATTAATGGGTCCAGCATTGTAGCCTTTTGCTGCGGGATTTTACTGCTAGGTCACTAGGTGTTGTATTCTAACAAATGGACTAAGTTTGTACAACTCTCTCATCTTGAACGCTACAAAAACTTAAACCAATCATCTCGTTTTCTTCTTTTAAATTGAAATGCAATGATAAACCTTGAAGTCGTCTCAATGGCTTTCTTTGCCCCCATTGATTTATCACTTTATGTTAGCTGCTGTGTTGGAAAGTTTTTATAGTCATGCGTAAAATCGATCACTGTTGTTATACAGGTAAACAGGATTAGGGAGCTCCCCCAGAACAGTAATATAGTTGCAACTCATACCGACAGTCCAGATGTAAGTGAAAATGATACTATGACATTTTGTAGCAGAAGACGATTCAACTCTGTTCTGATTCATTGGTGAACATTTAACAAAAGTCACTGTATTGGTCTGATCAGGTTTATATTTGGGATCTGGAAAGCCAACCTAATCGTCCTGCTAATTTGGGAACACCTGCCTCTCGTCCAGATTTGGTGTGTCTCAAACATATGCCTTTTTTCTTCTGAATAGTTTCATTATTCTGTATTCAGAGAAACCTATTTTGTTCCTTATGACTGCATTTCTACATGCTGTTTGATAACTGCGAGTCAAACTGTACGGCGTAATTATAAAAAAATATAGTTTTAAAAGTAGTAAATGACTTCCTTGTGTGATGGTTTTGTTATACATAGTATTCTTTAATTTCTTGTCTTGCAGACTCTGACTGGTCATCAAGATAATGCTGAATTCGCTCTTGCAATGTGCTCTTCTGAACCGCTGGTGCTTTCTGGAGGTACTTATTACAACTTGTTCATTTTTCTAAAACTGGTCCGTATCTGACCATGACTTGGTTCGTGAGTCGGGTCAATAACTCAATTCTTTGGTAGAGGCAGGTTTTTGAGGTTATTGTTTGTGCTGTTTGCGCTAACCATTATATATGTTACCACACAGGAAAGGATAAGTCAGTTGTTTTGTGGAGCATCCATGATCATATCTCAACATTGGCAACAGAACCAGGGTCAGCAAAATCTCCCAACAGTGGCAGCAACATAAAGAAAGCTGGTAATGGAAATTCAGATAATCCTTCTATTGGACCTCGAGGCATCTATCTGGGACATGAGGATACTGTTGAAGATGTTCAGTTTTGCCCCTCAAGGTATCTTACTCATTGTAAATTGTTCCGACTTCCTATACATAGACTACCACTTTGTAATCAAGGAAGAGGTTTAAATGGTTGATATGATTCAGGGACTCACATAATTGAATATTGTCACTCCCACTGGTACTGTGAATCTGCCTTGTAGTGATAATACACACTGCAGTGGGATAGAGCTAGAATGATGCTTCCTTCTAGATTCAAATAATGGATCAGAATTTATCAGCGCCATGCTGAATGCATGCATTGATGTTTGACACATGTCCAGATATACTCTCGCTACTTGCAATAGTCAATCAATTTTTTCATCTGACCATTTAGTTGCCGATTAGTGTGTGGCTTCATTCTGCTTTTATATTGACACGTGATGTTTGTGTATGAAAGTGCACAGCAGTTTTGCAGCGTGGGTGACGACTCCTGTCTCATACTATGGGATGCAAGAGCTGGATTGACGCCAGTGACTAAGGTAATACTGCTTGGCTAGATGTTGCTGTTTTACGATGTTTTAGTAGAGTGAAATGAAAAATGACTATTAAAATGCAGTAATATTTAGGTTGTCTTATTTGGTTGCCACTGCCACTTTCCACTTGCCACATAAATTACTCGTTAGGGAAGGACATCATTGAATAAAGGCGTTTTAATTGCTATAAGTATATCACTATATTGTACCATCATGCTTTGCGAACTGCAATTGATCTGTTAGCTATCATAGCATAAGCTATCTGAATTGTCACACTCAAGATATGAGGGGTATGGCTCTAATGAATCATGATTTGCCCTTCAATATTTTCAACAGCTTATCTTTCATGATGTCTGTTGAATAATATAGAAAAATTGCTGCCTTTCCTGCAATATATCTACTTATCCATTTTTTTTGCTAGAGAAATAACGATAGTTAATCTTACACCGTATCAGGTTGAGAAAGCTCACAATGCTGATCTTCACTGTGTTGATTGGAATCCACATGATGAAAACCTCATTCTGACTGGGTAGGTTTCTTCTGTGCATTAAAATCTCCTTAGTCCCAAGTACTCCATTCATTTGATTCATTACACTTCCATACACCACGGTTTTAAGAAAGAGGCAAGTGGGCAGAGTATATATCTCAACGGCTCAAGTGAACGTAGAGTGCAAGTATGGGTTTTGGAACCCACGTACTTCTGAGGGTACTTTTTCCCCTGAACGTAAAGTATGCCCTAAAATTAAGATGTAGTGAATTGGTTTGATTTTCCCAAAAAAAAAAGTTTGTCCAAGTGAATTGAGGGAGTATATGGTAAAGCATGTTTAAAGATTGATGATGATCATGTTGTGACGCTTTCAGGTCAGCGGATAGTTCTATTAATTTGTTTGACCGCCGTAATCTTACTGCTAGTGGAGTTGGATCACCTGTTCATAAATTTCAGGGTCATGATGCTCCTGTCCTTTGTGTTCAGGTTTGTAGTACTTCAATATGGCTGAAGCCTTCTAAATTACATTACTTTATGTAGATTTTGGAAGATGCCCTTGAGGATTAATAATGGTTTTTGATGCAGTGGTCACCGCATAATAGATCGATTTTTGGCAGCGCTGCTGAAGATGGCTTGCTAAACATATGGGATTATGAAAAGGTGTGTAAACAACTAGCTTTAGCATTTGATATCTTTTCCATTCTGTCGTTTCAACGAGATCACTTTAGCTTTTTTAGCTCGGAATAACTATGGCTATCTACCGTCATAGAGTTCATTTAATCTGACGCACTTATGGTTTTGGCTACACCAATCGGTTTTGCCCATATTTTAGCGGGTTTAAGCTAGATTTGCCCTATAGATGTTGATCTAACTGCTCCGGGTGATCACACATAATTCATTGTTGAGGAATAACAATAAATCTATTAGTGGCATCTATTAGTGTCAACTTTGCCAAAAATCTTGCAGCCATTATTCCATACATATGCTAGTAAGTAGTAACAGTAACCCTCATTTGTTTTGATGCTCAGGTTAGTAAGATGGAAACAGAGAGCGGAGGTAAAAAGTCAAACCATCCTGCAGGCTTGTTTTTCAGACATGCTGGACACAGGTATGGCTTCACGTTTAGTTTCTTGTCCGGGGAAGTGGTGATTAACCCCCATAACTTTGTGCAATTGTGAAATTAACCCCCATAACTTTCAATTGGAGTGATTAGGCCCCATAACTTACATAATAAGTGAAATTAAACCCCTTTATCAAAATCTCACGAGAAATTCAATTTATCATATCACAAAAGTAGAAATGGTTATGTTCTTGCGAAAAATTGGAAATATAAGTTTAAAAAAGTTAATAAAAAAAAATTAGCGTAAATTAGATAAAATAAAATAAAAAATATTTTACAAAAATTAAACCCAATTTATTATTTTTATAAAAAGTACAGATTTTTCAAATTTTTGTTATATAAAGTATGGATTTTCCAAATTTTTGTAAAAAAAATTTCAATTGCAAAATATTTTGTTAGGTAGTTGTGTTAAAATCAGAAGTTGGAATAAAAGATTTTCATGACAAAAAATATAAAAAATATAATAAAAGGGTAAAAAAATATTTAAATTTTTCTATTTTTCAAAAATAAAAAAAAGTTTATATATAAAATTGTTAATTGTTTTTTTTTTTCCAAAAAATCACACCGAATTTTACTATTTCGTATTTTTCAAAAGAACATAACCACTTTTACTTTTGTGATATGATAAATTAAATTTCTCATGAGATTTTGATAAAAGGGTTTAATTTCACCTATTATGTAAGTTATGGGGCCTAATCACTCCAATTGAAAGTTGTGGGGGTTAATTTCACAATTGCACAAAGTTATGGGGGTCAATCACCACTTCCCCGGTTTCTTGTCAGCTGTTCAAATAAAGAGACTCTAGACTTGGCAAAACAGACCCAAGTTCATTTACCGAATTCACCCGACTTGTAACCATTTACTTGAAAATGAGCCTGGCCAAAGCCCCGAACTCATCCGATAATAGAACATGTGAAACATACATGAGCTTGAAATGACCTGACCTGTACTGACTTGACCCGAATGAACTGAGGTCTCGCAGAAACTGATTACCTCGTATCCAGAAGCTTTCAGACTAACTGTTTCTTTTATGGGGGATAGGGACAAAGTGGTGGACTTCCACTGGAATTCGATAGATCCATGGACTCTGGTTAGTGTATCAGATGACTGTTCAAGCTCTGCTGGAGGTGGAACATTGCAGGTAATCTATATATATAATCGCAATTTCTATTTTCTTGGGTTGCTATTAGTGTCCTAAACCCGACATCATCTGGGCGTTGCAGATATGGCGCATAATAGACTTGCTGTACAGACCAGAAGAGGAAGTTTTGGCTGAGCTGGACAAGTTCAGATCCCATGTAGCCGCTTGCTCGCCTACTCCTACCAAAGATGTTAATCATTCTGCCTGACAACAGGGATTCGAAGCTTTGGTGACACATTCTGTAACAAACCGGAAAACTAATCCTGGATGCAAATGTAATGAGTTAACTTAAGTTGGGGTGTTAAGTGCTTAATGGACGTGCTAGTTTAGACTTTAGGGATCATCTTGTTGCGGTATGAACACATTGTTGAGTCAGGTAGTGTAAGTGGTAGAGTCATTGAGATAATAATGCTCAAGGGTTTAGAACTCATCGGCATTAAATTGCCCTGGTGGCCTACCTTTCGTTGCAAGTCGAGGTAATGAATGGCACACTCCTATTTATCTAGTAATTGTTAGGTGTTATCGGGTAATATTGAATTTCAATATTGCCATACTCGTACGGAAAGAATACTTGTGTGGAGTATGTTTTAGGTTGTCTCCTAGCTATAACGATATCGGTGCCGAAAGGTGTGAAACAAATGAACAATGAAAAAGTTCAGCCACACAAATGAGTCACATTTTGTAAAGAAATCAAAACTTACAAAAATGATTGTCTTACAGTCAAATTCACAAGTGCCCTTTAGCTTAAAATATTGTTAAGGTCCATCAGCCCGTGTGGCATTTTTACCATTAAAAATCAATTCCTTTGAAAATCATGACGATTTTAGATTCTTACACAATTTATCAAAAAAAAAGCCGCAATTATTAAAACTACATTCCTTCATACATGGAATTAAAAAAGCAAAAATCGTTATTTTCACTAATCTACTGCAAAAGCTAATGTCAACTGTTATGACTAGTGATTTTGTATTTTCCGAGTTTATGTTTAATTTATATGAACGTTTTAAAGTAATATTTTGACAATAAAACTTAAATATTATAATTGAAGCATTGTAATTACTTTTACCTTGCATTGTAATTTTTGTCAACTCAATATTTATATAAAATATTTCAAAAGTTATATACACAAATTCTATACAACAAAGTTTATAAACTTTATAGTATAATCACGCTCGTAAACTATACCACCAATTATATTACCGTACTACCACAAAATCGCAATTCCCAAGAGAGTGGGAACTGGAAAGTGGAAACCCAATTCGATTCCTAGGAACAAACCACACGACTACTACCAAATTTAACTTAACATTTACATTCAACAAGAAGCTTTCTTACACAAAAAAACCCCTTTCCACATTGTACAAAGATCACCGTCTCTTTTTCACCGTTTTTAACTCTTCACTTCCTAAAAGATTTAAACTTTGATTCTTGTTCCTGTTCCAGAAGCTAAATCAGATCAGGGTTTTTTCAATCACCCCTAAATCAATTATGGGTACGCACTATTTTCTCCTTTTTCTTAATTAAATTCGAGCTTTCAGCTTTAGTTTCATCTAATTTCAGTCAACTGTTAGATTATATTTTGTAATTCTGCTGCTTACTTTAGTTTTTGCCCAAATTTTGGTTTAATTTAATGGTAGTTTGTTTGTTTGCAATAGTTTAATTGTGGGAATTATCCTTTTTTTTTTAGCTAGTGAAAATTTTGTCCATACTGTTTTGGGGATTTGAGGATCTAGGGATTGCTGATTAGTTTGGTTTTAGCTTGGTGGAGGTTGCATAATTTTGTAATTATATGTTGTTTGATAGTTTCATTTAGTTTGGAATATTTAGCTCTCTAAATGGGGAGTGTTGGTCTAATGTGTAGGAAAATGTGGAAAAAAATTGATTTTTGTAGTTGCGATCCTTTGGGTTGTGTGTTTTTACTTCGGTTTTCGATGGTTTGCGTCAATTTGTGGTACAATAGCTTAGTTTGGGCTTGGGAGCCTCTTTCAGGCGGTATCATAAGTTGAGATCAGAGTACAGAAAACTGGTTTTATGTTTTATGATTGGGTTTTAGGATGACTGAACTCTGATGTACTGGGTTAATGTTAGGACATTTGTGTTGCTTAGTAAAGTTAAGTACTTGACTGTTGTTGAGAAAGCTTTGCTAGGAATTTATGAATTGAAGAAAATAAACCGGGTTATAGTCAAAAGTTTGATCTTTGTTGGTGTTTGATCGCTTAATATGTAATTCTATGGTTGCGGGTGATATTTGGGAATTTTGCATAGCTGAGCGAGGTTGTTTTCTGGTGTGTTGAAGTTGAGGTTAGCTTATAGACCGCTATCTTAGTTAATAACTGGGTTGCAGGAAGTGATATGTCTTGTGTTATCATAGCCTCATAGGATATTGAGCTACGTAGAAAAGGTGGTTGTTTAGTTGAAATGTGGAAGCTTGCTCAAATGTTTTTGATTGGAATCACTGTACATACGCGAAACACGAGGATGAATATTGTGTTTAGCATTTTATCTTTGCTCGAAGCCAGTTTCAGCGGCTATGTGGTGATGGTAAGGTTAGATTACTAAATTTGGTTCCGAACTTCTGCCTAATAATAGGATGGGAGTCCACACGAGACTCAATTGTGCAGGTAGATATATAACATAATTTTAGTTTCTTAAATCATTATGTTTGCTTCTATCTATATGGAGGATTTCTTTTGAATAATGGCCCTAGTAAAGGGTGTGATGAAGTTGAGTCAATATTGTAGAAACACGTGTGTTAATCTTTGGGTGCTCATGCTTCTCAAGAAAGACTCTGGTTTTCTGAAGTAGATTCGGTAGTGCTTCTCTTGAGCCGTTTGGTTTGTTTCATAATGGTTGGTGTCGATACAGGAGCTACTGTATTTTTTTCAACGAAAAATTACTTGGGCTTTTGAAAAAAGACCAGGTTGAAATCCTGTTTATGGTTTAATTGAAGATTATTTCTAGTATCTTGTTTAAAAACCTATTTTTTGCTATCACTTAGGTTCTTTAAAAGCTTAAACTTTCAGTCATGGCCCGTCAGAGTCACAAGTTTTCTGACGTCACCGGTATAGTTCTTGATGTTATTATCTCAGATAACGATGATGGATGCTGTTCTACTCAACTGATTGATGGAGATGGAAATTTCAATGTCACTGGAATTGATAAGTTTCTGAAAGGAGTAAAATTGGCAGAATGTGGGCTTTCGTATGCCATAGTCTCCATCATGGGTCCACAAAGCAGTGGTTTGTACTGATTCTCATTGTCTTGTGGTTTTGTAAATTCTGCCATTCTGGAGTTATGCTACTGTGTTACAGTTGTAATTGTTTTCTGCTGCTTCTCTTTCTATTTACTGCAAGTGTTTTATTTCTTAAGCTAATGTTCTTGTTTTCTGTTGGTTTGTTCTTTGCTTTGGCAGGAAAAAGTACACTATTGAATCATCTATTTGGAACAAATTTCAGGGAGATGGATGCCTTCAGAGGAAGGTAATTTATTACTTCCTGTCTTCAACTGTTTCCTAAGAAACAGGATGAAACACTAAACAATGGACCATTTTACAGTATCCTTCTCTTTCCAGGTCACAAACCACCAAGGGAATCTGGCTGGCAAAATGTCTTGGGATAGAGCCCTGTACACTTGTAATGGATTTGGAGGGTACTGATGGTAGAGAAAGAGGAGAGGTGATTCCCAAATCTTGTACATCACTAGCTACTGCAGTGCTGAGCACTTCATTTGACTTGAAAGCTGCACTTGTTAGCTTGTTTTAGTAGTCGAAATTGCGGCTTGAATTTTTGACCTATAAGGTCATTTATTTGTTGTAGCATAAATGTTCGAGTGGTCTAAGACTCTAAGAGTCTAAGGCTCTAAGCTATAGCCACTGGTCTCTTCTGGGTCTGTTGCCATGCCAGTAATGTGCCACCCTGTAAGTTGGTCTGTCATTGAAATCTCCTGTGGTTGATATCACCAATGACCAATGTTTGATGGAGACTTTTGTTACTTCTATTCACGCTCCAGGGGGCTGTTTATGTCAAAATTTGTGCTGTATATATCTTCATTATCGGGGGTTTTGTCTGTGACGGTGGTTAATCGTTCTAAGGAAACTGAAAATGTGAGCAGTGTGTTGTGTATTGATTGTTAGGTTTTGGCTCCATCTGAAGTATAGTGAAATTTTCCGATAAAATGAGATACTTGGAGTTTATGTGAGAATTCAATTTCCTAGCACTAAAGAAATTGGTATGAAGGAGAATTTGGGCTTCGCTTTTGATTTTTTTTTGCTGTAAGCAAGATGTATAGGAAGCCCAACCATGACAAAAAATGATGATGAGAAAAATCTTACGTTGCCCCTATTCCAAGGAAGCATCTTAATGGACTCGGATTTAAATTTAGTGTCAAGTTTACTGGAATTGTTGGAAGTCTTTATATAATCTTAAAGAAGACACGTTTTTGTGCGACGTTCAGTTTACAACTGTATCTAACAACTGAAGGTCTATTACTTATATATCTTGGTTGGGTTGTGTTTCGGATGATCTTGCTTTTGAAAAGCAAAGTGCTCTCTTTGCTCTAGCTGTTTCTGATATAGTGCTCATAAACATGTAAGAGCGATGATTACTCTATAACTAATCTCTTCACCATTTTGACTTCCTTTATCTCTGATGTATGATTTTTGCCACGTAGGTGGTGTCATGATATAGGACGTGAACAGGCAGCCAATAAGCCTCTTCTTAAGACTGTATTTCAAGTAAATATTTTGTTCCTCTTTTTGTTTGCTGTTTTACAATTTTTACGAGCCATAAATCCTTTTTGCTTATTTATACTCATGGGACTCCCAAGTGGGTTGGATACTTGGATGATGATCATACTTGTTGCTACTTGTGAATAGGTCATGATGCGATTGTTTAGTCCTCGCAAGACTACTTTGATGTTTGTAATACGAGATAAGACAAGGGTATGTTCTCTTATGGTCTTATTAGGGTATTATTTGGATATAATTTTACCTTCAAATACACTGACTGTTGTAACCCTTTCTTTGTTCATACAGACACCTTTGGAAAATTTGGAACCTGTTCTGCGGGAAGATATTCAGAAGGTGATTATTTGGTGCTACACCGCATCATGTTGGCTGTAAAACTTTCTTTTTGGTGATATATTTGACCGCTATATGATATTGTCCATCAGATATGGGATACAGTTCCTAAGCCGCAAGCACACAAGGACACTCCCCTTAGTGAATTTTTCAATGTAAGATATGGTACAAATCCTGGGTATGTTCAGTTAGTTCTATCTGTATTGATTGTAGCGATACCTTGTTACATTTGCTGTCAACTGTTGCGCAGGTTGAGGTAGTTGCTCTTTCAAGTTATGAAGAGAAAGAAGAGCTATTTAAAGAACAGGTATGCTATATGCTTGAACTTAATAGTTCATATTTGATATATGCTAGATATATCTTACGATAATAGTCATCAATATTTTTAAGGAAGTTTTCTCTTGAAAGAATAGTCATCACTAGCTTTTAGGGAAGTTCTCATTCGGGATAATTTTACGTTCAACTTCTGTAGATCTTAGTATCCTAAGGGCTGCAAAGTGCTCTTTAAAGCTAACATATCAGCTTGGGGCTTCAGCATAGATACTTTGTTTGACTTCCTGTGTTTGGATGAAGGTTGCTGATTTGAGGCAGCGATTCTTCCACTCTATTGCTCCTGGTGGGCTTGCTGGAGATCGAAGAGGTGTTGTTCCTGCATCAGGTTTCTCCTTTAGTGCTCAGCAAATTTGGAAAGTTATAAAGGAGAACAAGGACCTTGATCTTCCTGCACACAAGGTTAGTGCTTTAATTAATTTCTTAGGCAAGTGACTTGTAGAATTATTGTTCATACCACGATTGTTCCAGGTCATGGTGGCTACAGTTCGCTGTGAAGAAATTGCCAAAGAAAAGTGTAATGATTTTACACAAAACCAGGTAAGACGGCTCTTAGACACGTACTTGTGTTTGATTCTTTCTTCTTAGAGCCCTATTTTGTTTCTCGGCAATTTTTGTCAGCTTGCTTATGTGCTACTAATATTTGTAGGACTGGCTTCAATTGGAAGAGGCCTCACAATCTGGTCCTGTCCCGAGCTTTGGGAGAAAACTTAGTTCAATTCTCAGTAGCTGTTTCTCTGAGTGAGTGGTAGCCACAAATGATTTATTTGTGATGTCATTTTATTAGTGTCAATTCACAATTTCACTCTACATTTGTCCCGTTTTAATTGTTCCCATTTTCAAACTTGGAACATTAGCTTCTCGTAGTATATGCGAGAATATATATTTTAAAGTTGACACTATTTAGTCACTAAAGTAAAGTGGGTACAATGTAAATAGGATGGAACGAGTAATAGCTAACCCTATACCTTGCATGGTTCTAGAGTTTATGATATATTTTTGTTGTAATCTATGTTATTCAACTTCGTTGGAAGTATTTGACAGGATTGCATGTCCTAGTGGTAGTTTTGCCTACTGTTTGAAATTTTCACGTGTTTTAATTTCTTTAATTAAATTGACCGATTTTCTATAATGTCCGAGTGTTGAGTATCTGACACAAACGCGCGAGGTAATACAAAGAATTTAAATGGGACCCACATTCTCTACTTCTCCATCCCAAAAACCGAGGTTGCTTAACGAAAGACCTACGTACTCCTAAATAAGTAGTGGTCATCAATGTATGGTTTTTCAGAAGAAGCTCTTTAATAAGGACCACTTGGTGTTAAAAAGCAATCATTGTGGATGATACCTCTCATGGGTATGTGTTTGCTTGATTGGATTTAGGAGCCCCAAGAATTTCACTGCAAACCATTATCCTGCACTCACCATATTTCATTATGTGATACCTCTCATGCCCAGTTGTTTTGATGAGGGCCCTTATGTTCCGTAATAGATTCAGACATTTATGCCTGTTTGGGTCATGTGGGGGTATGTCGAGTCTGGTTCAAGTTAGATTTCTTTTTCAAATATTGAAACTTGTCTCTCTGGATGTTATAAACATCTCTTATTCATTCTTAGATTTCTTCATTTATTTAAATGCTTAGAGTTATTAGTAAGAGTGTGTTTAGATACCTAGTTCCTCATGTTTTTTCCTTCTGCGCTTCTCCTATACATTTACAGTGATTGTGGCTATTGTTTATGTTATGTTTGGTGACATGTACATTTCTTCTCTTTACAGGTATGATGCGGAGGCTGTATATTTTGACGAGGGTGTGAGGACTGCTAAGAGGAAGGATCTGGAAGATAAGTTACTACAGGTAGTCATTCTCAGTTTATCATATGGAGGCTTCATAGCACTGTGCCCTTGTATCTACGTGTCATCTCATTTATATGTTCTTTTACATTGGGATAAGTTTTGGGTCTTTGGCAAAAGAAATTCATACTTTGAATTTCAGACTCGCTTCTCTCTGTGATTGTTGTTGCTGACTATTTCTTGCTGTTTATGGCTTATTCTCTTCGTGACTTTTTAATCTGTCGTATAGCTTGTTCAACCTGCCTTCCACTCGATACTGGGCCATCTACGTTCTGAAGCATTTGAAAAGTTCAAAGAAGCATTGGAAAAAGCTTTGAATGCTGGTGAAGGGTTTTCTGATGCAGCCTGCAGATGCAAACAGTCTGCATTGGATGTCTTTGACAAGGGTTGTGCAGGTATTTCTTATCCTTATGAGTTATGACCAATCCATAGATGAAAGCTTTTCTATATTGTGTTCTTTGATCCTCTAAAGTCCAGTGATGTAGAGCATCTTCTCTATTCATGAATAGGTGTAGGGGTCAGAATGAGGGTTATTTTGAGGCATGTATTTGTGCTTTTTTCTTTAACATGATCAAACTCTGGTGCATTCCAATATCGCTAAAAAATTTGTCTGGTGATTGTCTTATAAAAGTCACTGTTTGAGAAGCGTCTCATTGGGTGTCAGTATCGCAGTATGTACCTTTTTAGTTGGAATTTTCTGTTTCAAGGACAACTGTTGTCTACTACTGTGTTCAGATATATCCCTTGAAAACAGAACTGTTCAATGGAATTTATCTAGTGGACTCAAAATTTCCATCAATTTATAACACTCATTGGTCCACAGCTTCAATACTTCCTTGTCTTACACAGATTCTATGGTTGAGCAAGCAAATTGGGATACTTCTAAAGCAAGGTCCAAGCTTGTCCGTGATTTAGATGAACATATCGACTCTGTCCGTGCTTCCAAGTTGGGCGAACTTACATCCCGTTACGAGGTATGTAATTGTAGGCTAACCATGCTAAACTTAATTTTCCGGTCTTTTTCTTTCTGTCTGAATGATGAACGTTATGTTATTTGTGATGGTAAAAGTTATTTCACCAGCTTTGCTACTCTACTTTCTTTGTTGAAACGTAGATTTTCAGTTTATCTTTATAGATAAAGTGGGCATTACTTTGTTGGAGAAAAGAATCAGTAGTATTTAGATAGATAGTCGCCAACTCCTCAAAATGATGCATAAAAGAGGTTCTTATTATATCCCGTCACTCATGCTTAATTTCTAACTAGCAACAACAACAACAACAACATCAGAGCCTTAATCCCAAAATGATTTGGGGTCGGTTGACATGCATCATTCTTTAGAACCGTCCATGGGAGAACGCACACCTCAAAATGCGAATAGAAAAGGGAAAATGAAAAACAAAAGGGAGAGCGAAAATGTAATGGAAAGTCAAGGTAAACTTAGAGGTTTTAAAATCGAATTCCGGATTTCTTTTATAAAAACTTAAAATTTAAATCGAGAGAAAAGATTAAAACGATTTTGAAAACCGAAATAGAATTAAGGATCCGGAATGCCTTAAAAGTAAACCAAGTAAAATATATAAGATAGTGGTTGGTAAAAAAGTGTAATAAAGGAGAGAAGAACAAATAATTTAATTTTTTCTAAATTAAATAAAAACACTAAATATATCAAAAAACATCAAATACTAAAAATCCACATGTATCCTTTCCCTCCATTGTGCCCTCTCCGTCACCATACTTTCCTCAAGCCCCAGAAATCTCATATCGTGCTCTATCACTCTCAACCATGTCTGTCTCGGTCTTCCTCTACCTCTAGGGACCTTTTCTGTTCTCCAAGTCTCCTGAGTCTAACTAGCACTAGGAAAATTGCAGATAGCGTCTCTAGAGTATGACTCAGGAGTATGGACCATTCGCTGTGCTCCTTCAACCTCAGACTCCTACTGTTAATTTTAGTCCTCACTGATCATGCTGCTCGACTCTTTTCTGTTTTGTCATCTACCTGGATTCCCTTTTGAAAGTTGATTTATGTTAACTCGTGTGTTAGCAAATTATCTGAGTTTCTCTTTAATACCGAGCCACGTGGTATGTTGGGGAAAATTCGCACTCTTTGTTTAAGGGTTGTGCCACTGTAGAATACCTTAGATATTTATTTACCTATTTATGTCAAAGGTCATTGGCTCATTGCATGTGCATCAGCTTTAGTGTTGAGATGCTTATTTTACAATGAAAAATGCTTTAAATTTACTATTCTATTCAAGTGATTCTGTCTGTAAGTGAAGACACAGGCTACATTACTTTTTAATTGAATGGTGATAAATCGCGGTAGGGTGCTATGGCACTGTGGCACATTCTGTGTCGTGGTTTTTCACATCTGCCTTTTGTATGGCCATATACTCATGTAAGTTGTATCGGTCTACGATTGGTAGTACTAAACCTTATACCGGTCATGTAATCGGTCTACGATTGGTAGTACTAAACCTTATACCGGTCATGTAATCGGTCTACGATTGGTAGTACTAAACCTTATACCGGTCATGTACGTGTCAAGATGTTAGATATTTGCCCTTCCCGTCAAACATGAGCTTTGGAAGCTCTTAATGAAAAGTTAGTTATCGCTGTGGTAAGCTGAAAATCCTTTACGTAACGCCAGTACATTGGGTAAGACCCGATATTTAATACATATCTTACTGATGATGTAATACCTTTGCAGGCGAAATTAAATGAGGCTCTTTCAGGGCCGATTGAGGCACTACTAGATAGTGCAAATAATGAAACATGGCCATCAATAAGGAATCTTCTTAAACGTGAGACTCAAACAGCAGTTTCTGGACTTGCTAGTGACTTGTCGGGATTTAAATTGGATGAGCAAACCAGAAATAAAATGTTAGCACAGCTACAGAACTACGCTAGAGGCGTGGTTGAGGCTAAGGCCAAAGAAGAAGCAGGAAAGGTCTTGATCCGTATGAAAGATAGGTAAGAATTCCGATATCAAGTCTCAAACCGAGATTAAATACCATTCTTCAGGGCACTGACTGTGGACTTTTTCTTGTAGATTTACGACATTGTTCAGCCATGATTCTGACTCTATGCCACGTGTTTGGACTGGGAAGGAAGATCTTAAAGCAATTACAAAGTTCGCTCGTTCGGAGGTGCGGTTACGAAGCTGAATTAAATATATTATGATTCAGTTCTTTATTTGTTCTTGCAAAATTTATACTTTTTGCTTTTGCAGTCTCTCAAATTACTCGCGGTTCTGTCTGCCATTCGGCTGGATGATGAACAAGATGATATTGGCAAAACGTTGACCCTTGCATTGGTCGAAAACAAAAGTAGTACGAGTAGTGATAGGGGTTTGACTTTAACTGATCCCTTGGCATCAAGCACCTGGGAGAAGGTGGGTTCTCTTAATCTTTTTTTTTTTTTTTTTTTTTTTTTTTTCTTATTTCTTTGTGGTAACTGGTAACTCACCAAACGAAATTTTATTAAACTTCGGCATGCATGGTAAATCTGAATCTGTAAATCATATGAACAAGTCATTGTTGTGTACTGTCCGACTTAATTTTTTAGAGTTGTTTAAAAATGCTCTAAGCAGTTGGATTAATTGGGCTAATCATTTGCTTAGTACTTAAAATAAGATATTTATAATCTCGTATCCTCAATATACTGGATTGTAAAGAAGAAGAAGAATAGAACCATTTAGGCTGTTGAGTATAAGAACATTCTGTAAAAGCTTTGTTGTGTTTTTCTGTGCAGGTACCATCATCGAAGACATTAATAACGCCAGTGCAATGCAAATCATTGTGGAGGCAGTTCCAGATGGAGACGGAATATACCGTTAGCCAAGCCATGGCTGCTCAGGTAGCCTCTTTTCCTCGGGCTTTATACTTCAGTAACAATTTTATATTAGTCCTTCAGATATGACCGGTCCCGCTTAGCATTAGATCATTATATGGAAGATTGGAAGATGCACTAACCTACTTAACTTGGTGTGTCTTTGATTTCTCAGGAAGCCAGCAGGCGTAACAATAATTGGTTGCCACCTCCATGGGCGATTGCCGCCATGATCATTTTGGGTTTTAACGAGTTTATGACACTTTTGAGGTACAATATTTCTCTCTGGTTTTTAATTTCTGTTGCCTCTTGTTTTGCTTTATGTTGATGTTATTAGCATTGCTATCTTATTTCAGGAATCCTCTTTATCTCTGCGTCCTCTTTGTCGGGTATCTAGTAAGCAAAGCGTTGTGGGTGCAGATGGATGTTTCTAATGAATTCAGTAATGGCATTGTGAGTATCTTTTCAAGCTTACCACAATGTTTTCGTATTATAGTCATGCTTTTTAAGTTAGCTTTTGGTTCGCAATTTGATCTAATGGTCAAGCATAACACCATTTTTGCCGTAATCTCCTGTAGTTTGCTTTTCCTTACCATAATTGTTCGGGTTGCCTAAGTATTGACCTTCTGGTTACAGCTTCCGGGACTTTTATCATTATCAGCCAGATTTGTGCCAACCATTATGAATATGTTGAGTCGATTAGCTGCCCAAGGAAATGTACCAGCTACCGCTGGTGGTCAAACGAATCCTCCTCCCTTTTCAGAAAATAACTTCGGAGGTGGGATGAACTACAATGACGCTTCCTCAAGCGGTTCTTCCCAAGTGACATCAAATGAAAATGGAACCGAGTATTCTAGCTCTTCCAAGGATGACTAGATGGATGTATTTAGCTTTGTTGACGTGTAAACTACGTGTAGTGGTGCTCCTCCTCGAGAAGGGGGGTAGAATGTATTTAACACAATCGACACTTGTAAAGAGTCCACGGGAAAAGGACGGTCTATTTTGAAGGTTGAAGAGTTCGTTTGTATCTTCCTGATACAGGAACCATGGGTTCTGTTAGAAAGGTTGCGGGTGTTGTCGTGTCCGGTTGTGGCTTAGGTTTGTGGTGGTGTCTAAAGGGGTGGTCGTGGCTATAGCAGATCATTTTTGTATGAAAAGATGTCCAGTTTCCCGTAGTTTGTACGTCTCAATATATATTTTCGTTGAGAACGAACTATAAGCAAGTATACGAGTCGACCGGTGATTGTACTTGGACAGACTTTTTACTACGATGTACTTAATTTCTTTCACGTCTGCTGTGTTAAACCTACATTGCAAATTTTCAGTACCCTGGTGACTCTGGCGAGACTTGCCGTTAGAACTTGAAATTCCGAAATCGAGACTAGAATCATTGACACTAATTCTTGGTGCAAAGACCCTAGTTTTTGATGCTGCGAGTAGCAAACCTTGTGAGTACAACACCATTCAATTCAATGACTTTATTTGTTAGTTTTACTGTCATAAAGTCAAGAATTATTACGGTTGGCTGTCTTTCTTTGACGGTAAATGTTGTTTGGAGAACTCCGCCTGTGAGTGTTTTCGGGCATTCACTGCTGGTCCCAAGCCCGGATAAAGGAGGAGGGTTGCGGTAGGTCTGTGGCAGCCAGCATAAAAACTTAAAATCACATTTTATGGACATGAATCGGAATTTGAACATCGTTGGGGCGTCTCCTTGCATTTTGAGGCGTGCGTTCACCCATGGACGATTCGAAAGGATGATTCATGTCAGCCGACCCCAAATCATTTTGGGATTAAGGCTCTGATGTTGTTGTTATTGTTGTAGGTTTTTTAGGAGATGAATTCTCGCTAAATTATTAAGAGAGAATTTATCACTAAGTTAATTGACACGAGTTTTTTCCTGTGTGTATTTTACTGCACTTATTATTGATTGTGCTATAGTGGTTTAACACAAATTGGTACTCATTTCATTTTTAACCATGACTCGGTTAGTTTTATGTCGAATTTAAGCCATTCATACATCATACATGTATGATAATTTAGGAAACATGAAGAAAAAAAATGAAATTATTATTTTTTATTTATCCATTGAAGATCTTATCTTAGTAGTGATATCCAATAATGCATTGCCATATAAGCAACATGTATGCATAGAGTATCTAATACACAAGTTATGTGGCTATCATCAAATGCTCCAATATTCTTCACTTTTAAATCTCCATAATTGTTGTCCACCAAATAATATACATCAAATTTTCCCAAGTAAAATAATTCATTAGCAAAGTAGTGTCAACAAACACATCAACCAAGAATGGCATCAGTTGTGATGACTTCACTCCCACAATTCAATGGCCTTAAACCTCAATTTGCTCCTTTGCCTTCCAAATCCTTGGTTTGTTTCTCAACTTCATGTCTTCCTTATTCTTCTCTATTTGTTACGTAACAACAACATTGTCCCAGTACCTCGACAACTCCCGCAAATTGTGAGGTCCGAGGGTCAAATGTACGCAGCCTTATCCTTGTGTCTAACACAAAGAGGCTGTTTCTGAATGATCCAATATGAAATTTGCATCGGATCTCCCATTTGTTACGTTAATCCAAATATTTTGTAGTGTATATTGTATAGTCATTAATTTTGTTGCTAATTCTTTAACGAGGTTTAATGTTGTAGCCTAACAATAATAATCTAACATGATATAGGTAGATAGATGAGACAAATTTATTGGCATTCCCTATACATTCTACTTTTTGTCTCATCAATCTATTTAACCCGTTTTATGTTTTAGACGGATTGATATGCCTATTGTGAACAAGACAAGAATCTGTGTACATTGTAGATCCTTTTTAGGCAATGACAAAATGGTGTAATTCCATAACTTAATTCTCCAACATTATTCAGTAAATTGCTCGTTAAATTTGTAGGTGGCAAGTTTGCCAGTAAAAGGAAAAGGAAAGGGAGGTTTGGGAGCACGATGTGATTTCATTGGTTCACCTACAAACTTGGTAAGACTTATGTTTCATAATTCATGCAAATATGATAAACGTAAAGTTATGACTGATGATACTCAACGCTCAAGCAATATACAAAGATACTAACTAATGGTAATAATATGGTTTGGTTAATTGATAGATAATGGTGACTTCAACAAGCTTGATGCTATTCGCTGGACGATTCGGGTTAGCTCCATCAGCAAACAGGAAAGCAACAGCAGGGCTTAGATTGGAAGCAAGGGACTCGGGTCTACAAACGGGTGACCCGGCTGGGTTCACTCTTGCTGACACCCTTGCTTGTGGTGTTGTTGGCCATATTATTGGTGTTGGTGTTGTACTTGGCCTTAAAAACATTGGCTCTATCTAAACCCTCTTCTCAAATACTCCATATTTCACTCTTTTCTATCTCCAATCAACTTGTAAAATTGTGCTACAATTTCTGATTATTTCTATGTATTATTACCTATCTTAATACTTAGTCATAGCTTGTTATTTTACAATGCTCATAATTTTTCTTCACCTTGTCGAGTTGGGATCTGAGTTGACCTGTTATCCGATAGTGATCCAACTATGAAAATAAAATGTTAAACAACTTGATGTTTTAACCTCACTATTTCAAGTTCGGAACTTGAATAAGACAATTACATCGAATAGGGATATAATCTAGTAATGACCTAAATTAAACCCAATTCTATTTAGCTTAAAACAACCTCGGATAAAATAGGCAGAATAAAACGTGAACGAAACATGACTCACCTACCTTAACTCGATTAAGTAGATCAATTACACCCTCTAAATTTCCTATTCGCACCAAAGTCTGAATTAATGTAATCAAAAACAAACTTAATACACAATCAACCTCAATAACAAATATTGACCAAACCTAAACTCTACTATTGTACCTTAAACCCACCCGGGATGAAATAGGCACGATAGAACCTGAACATGACATGACTCAATCCACATTAACCTGACCAAGTAAATGGATTACAAAAGTCGAACTTATTTTACAAGAAGTATAGCTTATACTCAATTAAATTTATCCAATAATCTGGTAAGGAGAACAATCAACCATTTTACCTTAAAATAAACCCAGATAATATAATCGCACCAAAACCCACAAACAATATATCTCAACATCTCAACCCACCTTAACCCGACCCGAGTGAATCGATTAACTAATCTAAATTCAAATTTCGAATCAAAATCGAATTTATTTCTTAATTCAAAAAAAAAAAAAAAAAAAAAAAAAAAAAAAAAAAAAAAAAACTCCACATACACCGCCTTATTCCTCAGTCCTCTCCACTATAAATACACTTCTCCCTCCAAAAACATAAAACCTAAATCAATTTCCAATTTCCAGTTTTCCCCAAATCAACAACAATGTCGATCAGTCTTCGCAAGGCAAACACGCGACTACCACCAGAAGTAAACCGCGTACTCTACGTGCGAAATCTTCCATTCAACATAACAAGCGAAGAAATGTACGATATTTTCGGAAAATACGGAGCAATTCGCCAAATTCGGGTCGGGTCAAATAAGGATTCTCGGGGTACTGCGTTTGTTGTGTACGAGGATATCTACGATGCGAAAACCGCTGTTGATCATTTGTCGGGTTTTAATGTCGCAAATCGGTATCTAATTGTGTTGTATTATCAGCCTACTAAGATGAATAAGAAGTTTGATCATAAAAAGAAGGAAGAGGAGATTACTAAATTGCAGGAGAAATACGGTGTTTCGACGAAAGATGATGATAATTGATTGATTCATTGCGTTAGGGTTTTGTGTAATTTAGGGTTTAATTGACTTTTGGTTTGAGTAATTTAGTGTTATGTTGATGAATTGGATGGTTTTGGATCAGGGTTTTGTATATGTTTGCAAGAGTATTATGTTGAAATTAATTAATTGCGTTATCCACGAAAGATGATGATTTGTGATTAAGTTAATTATGTTATCTTTTTGTGTATTTGTGGTTTATGTTATGCTGTAATTATTTGATCGTTGTGTTTTAATTGTATGATTTCAAAATTAGGGTTTTGTGTACCTGATTTCAAGCTGGTAATTTAGCTGAATTGAGTTACTTCTTGTGGTTTATGATTTTTGACAGATTTCGGATTGCTCTTTGTTTAGGTAGAGCTTAGGTTGATTTATGCGTAAAACGGTTTTGAATAATGATTCATGTTAGTTGACTCTAAATTATTTTCGGATTAGGGCTTTGTTAAATTCCAGTGTGCGACATGATTTTGGTAACAATCTTGTAATGTAGGTAGTCGGTCGTCGACCTCCCATGGGAAGTTGTTCTGTCTGTCTGTAAGCGGAACTTACAGGACTAAAACGACTCACTCAATTGGCTGCACTACTTGTGTTGTGAAACAGTCATAGACTGACGTAGATTGATAAAATAATACTCTTTTCATACTTTCTGAATTTCTGCAAGTAATTTTCTACTGTTAGATAGGGTTTGGGTATTGTTGCTAACTTTCATGTTTTAAGCTTCGTGTTAGATAGTAGGAACTTAAAACGGGTTTTTAGTTATTTTGGGCTCTGAGTAAGAGCCTCAGGTAGTTATTTTAGTTAGGTTTGTGCTCAAAGGCTTCGTGATTAGTAGACCAGGCAAACCGATCAGCTCCTGATTAGGAACCTAGGGTTGGTATTTTAGTTACTTCTGTGCTCTGAGGCTTTGTGATTACTGATTGGTATGCAACACGAGTTATCTTTTTGCACCTCTCTGAACATTCATCTGGCGTACTTTGGGTGTTTTGATGGATTGGTTTTTACTATTAGGGAGAGGGATATCTTCTCATTTGTGAAGGGGCAAAAACGTTAATATGATGCTGGAAGGACAGGCCTAGTTTATGCGAGTATTCATGACCCGAGAATGTGCTTAGATGTTCAGTGTGCTGTAGTTTTTGTGCCCCTTTGAAGTAGATCTAATCTCCTTTTCATTATTTACACAAAGGTAACATGCTGTATACTTGTGTTTGTTTGAAATTTGTGTTGTCTGATTCATGATGATTCATGAACCATATTATTCTTATAGATTGTTGAATCACAGACTGACCGAACTGCTTGACTCTTGGTAGATAGGAACCCATAGGACTGGCCTGACGCTCCTCACGCCTGACCCCTCTTAATCTTCCGACTCGTGCCTGTAATGAGTAATTTGCCCCAGGAGTATACACGAAAGATTCTTTTTTACTTGAGCGAATAGTAACGTGTTGAGCTCAAAATGCTTCCTTGAAGACAGAAAGCATGGAAACCATCTTTGCATGCCTGAGAGCTGCGACCCTGAGACTGCAGGTGCATGAAAATGGACGCTGTCAGTAAGTGTATCCATTTTCATGCACCTGTGGAGGCATAGCCAGCCGCAAAGATAGCTGCTTAATTGATGTTGAGGTCTTACATCTGGAGCCTGGAGGTCCTTGATTCAAAAGATCCTGGTTTGCTGCTAGTATTTGTTTAGTTTGCAGTTAAGAAATGGTTCACCCCTGCTCAATAGTCCTTGCAATTCTTCACGAAATTATACAGTCATGCATCTATACACACAGTCCTAACTCCTAATCACAAATGACTGAGACGGAGGGAACGCTGTTTATATGGACTATGATTTTCCGTCATTAAAATCTTCATAGGATAGAGTGACATGAACTTTGAAACCGAAGACACAATTAGTCTATCTAGTTCATTTTACATATTTCCTTTGTCCCAATTATTTGTTTACTTTTTTTTTTTTTTTTCCTTGTGAGAACTATTTTACACAAAAGTAAACACGTGATCAGGGCACTATACACTTGAATTATTTGAACACCTTACACCCACTTGAAGAAAATCAATTTAGACCTATAACTTACAAATATTGTTGTATCTAACCATGTATAGAAACAAAATACTAGAGTAATTAATAGCAGGATTTGATATTTGCTATATGGTTTATAAATAGCAAAATATCAAATCAAATAGTAATAATGATACACCAAATCACGCGTTTTGAAACTAAAATTCCAACTTCCCCACTTTCTAAAACAAAATTATTGCACTAAATCATAAACTATGATTTGATGTGATTTTGGTTTACTGTTAATCTCTATTTTGTACATTAAACACCCTAAATTAAAATTAAAATATCTAAAGTAATCTCATTTACAATATCATCCATCCATTCTCGTTTAAGTTCGTCTTAACTTAAGACATCTCTCACACTCGATTAAAATACAGATGGAAATAAAAGAATGTTGCGATAAATCTTCGTTAAGACGGCATTATAATATCAACCATTTCGTAATCTATATTTACGAAATTGACCTTGAGTGAGTACATGAGACGTTTAGAGAGACTACTTGAGAACTCAATGTCAAGTATGGCATATCCAGCTAATAGACAGTGTGGATCAAGAAATGAGATGGTGAAATTGTTGTCCAAAATTAGTCTTCAAAGTGTCAACACTCTCCAATTGTAATGTTGGTATCCATCCAAAAAACACACCTTTCTATCGGAATTAGATGATGCAAAAAGAATCGTATACAATAAAATTTCTCGATATAATAATTCTTGTTAGTCGACCCCAAGCAGATCATTTTGGAACCTAGGTTTATATCAATGGTTCGTAAGGCTGACATTTAAGACCAAATACCTCGAATCTTTTGACTAGACCGTAAAATAAGCAAAAAGGTTATAATCCTCATTAACTCCTACCTAATCCACACGCATAAATTACTTAATTTATGGACTAATAACATCTTCAATAAAATCAACTCTTACAAAAAAAGACACCTAAAAGCTAATTAAACATTTCCATTTGAAGTGATATTCTCATTCATTTTTCTACTCTATCCCATAATTGTCAAATTATTTCCCTTTTTAGTAGTAATCTCAAATATTTGCTCTCTTTGTAACCATAACTCAATCAAATTCATATCCCAATCATCTTCCATTTGTGCTCTCTTTCCTACCATAACCCAACCCATTCATTTAACCCCCCCCCCAAAAAAAAAAAGAAACGTCAGAAAATGCAACACGAATTATAGAATAAGACGGTTTCACACTATTAAACGGTCCATTTTATAAGAAAATTATTCATATACTACATGAGAGTAATAAACAAGTTTTCTTTTTATATAATGGGATAACTGAGGATATAAGACCGTCTCACGTAATAACTACGAGAAAAACACACACCCCATAATCATAAATTCAACACACTTGGATCATAAACTCACACATCTCACAACTCATATTTCACAACTCACAAAACTCACAATGAACACTAGTGAGAAAGTTCATCCTACCACTAAAAAACCACCCACCATCCCCACCACAAAACCCGCCACGGCCGCCACCACGAAAACCACCACGACAATCGCCACCGCCACCCCACCACTTAAACCTCCACCTTACAAAAACCAACAATTCGCTCCCGTCCCACGCTACCGCCCTCGACCACTACCGACCCACCGCGACGACCTCGACCGCCACCCTCGTCGCCGCCGCCGCCAATGTTGCACATGCAAATGTTTTTTCTTAACCATTTTATGGGTCATTCTCATTACCATTGCCTTCCTACTCCTCGCCGCCGTCACCGCCGCCGTGTTTTACTTCGTCTACAACCCAAAACCACCGTCATTCACCCTCTCATCATTTAAAATTGCACAATTCAACCTTACTTCACCTACCCAATTCAATGCAAACACCAAATTCAACCTTTCCTTAACCACAACAAACCCAAATGGTAAAATTAAATTTTACTATAGCCCCATCAAATTAACCTTAATTACTCATCAAAATATTGTAATTGGTCAAGGTAAATTTCCTTCATTTATCCACGATGTTAAGAACAATACCATGTTATTTACCACAATTACCAACAATGTTACTATTGATGATGCATTATTTGGGAAATTACAAAATGATATGAAGAAAAAGAATGGTAGAGTTATGAATTTGTTGGTGAAAATTGATGCAAAGTTGGCAGTAAAAATTGGTGACAAGGTTAATGTTAAGAATGTTGGATTAAAAGTTAATTGTGGTGTTATTAAGATTCATGGTAGTAAAAATAATGGGAAGTTTAGTGTTGAAATTGTTAATGAAAATTGTAATGTTCATTTCTTTATTATTTTGAATGATTGGGAAATTCCAATTTAGTATTTTGTAATTCTTGGGGTTTTTTGAAGGTAAATTGTTTAGTAGTAGGTTTTACTTAAAAGACGGTTTAAGTTTAAGGCGGTCTTTAAGTATGATTATTGTTTGGGAGAAGTGGGAAATTAATTGTTTTTATATATTCTTCATTAATCATATGATTGATTACAAATAGTGTATACGTTTCAAAGAAATTGATCAGAGAATTATTGTTCATGTCACGGATTTACATTTTTGCTTGGTTTTTGATGATCATCGTCTGGTGTTTACTGTTTAGAGCATGCATGTTCTTTTCGATTTAAATTCGGCTTACTTTAGTTTAGTTTATCTTATTTTTGTCGACCAGTTGCATTCAGTTTAGTTTCCGTGATTTAGGTCCAAAAGAAAAGGTTTGTATATACTCCGTCCAGCTCTGAAAGATTCTATGCTAGTATGTATACGAAATACGAAAAAAAGTATTAGAAATATCGGTATTTTTTCATTTATTTTTTTATTGTACCGAGATGATGAAAATTATGCATCCTTACCACCCTTAATACACAAATACCTGTAGCATATACGTTTGGTAACTAGTTAAGATTCAAGGGCTATAGGCTTATAGCTTATAGGCCTATACTCAAGATAGTTAGGCTCCGTTTTAGACGATATTGACATCAAACCGTCTTACAGAAGACTCATTGTTATTGTTATTAATATAGTTTCGATTTCCCATGTTAAGAAAAACGTATGAAGTTGTTAGGGAGCAATATATTCTACTTTGACGATGTTATCTTAGGGATTGTCATCAATCAAAGAAACTTAAAGACAGCAATCTCTTTGATCTTATTGACATGATTTAATTCCTTTTTGGTCAAATGATGGCTAATAATTTCCTAATCTTGTTAAAGGTGAAATTTTCTTAACGTTAGAAAAGGGGGTTTTTTGGCACCAAAAAAAAAAAAAAAAAAAAAAAAAAAAAGTTATTTTTTTTTTTATAATGTGGATTGAACGTATTTTGGCAGTCAAATCAAATCCTTTTATTACATTTTTTTGTTACAAATGCGGACAAGGAGGAAATTATTGGAACTAAGACCCATCATATCAAAAATAGTTTATTTCAACTGCTACAACTATGCTTGGAACTTGGGTCGTGGCCTGTGGCCCATGGCAATCGGAATTAGGAGTATTAATGAGACGAGACAGTTAGTGAGCAACTCGAGCTCGGGACGGGATCGGCTCGAAAACTTAATGAGTTAAGTCAAGCTAACGTTGGCACTGCTCGAAAAGCTCGTGAGCAGCTCGAACTTGTGTAATTAAATAAATATTACTCATATTTTATAAAAATTGTTGTCATGATTATATATTTGTATCACACATATAAAAAATGTCTCATTGGTTTTCCAATATTTGCATATAAAGCCTTCAAGTCTTGTTATTGAAATATTGATTAAAAAAAACAAAAATTCAACAATTTTATATATGCTTGAGTTGAGCTCAAGTTTGGCTCGAACTCGCGTTAAAACTCGCAAGCTTGATAGCGAGCATGTTTTTTTCAAGCTCAGGTAAGCTCAAGATCGGCTCGAACTTGAGTTTTATTTCGTGAGCACAAGCCGAGCAAGGTCAAGCTCGGGCTCGGCTCGGCACGTTAACACCCCGATTCGAGACATCACGACCCATGGGCAATCGGGACAACATGGTCACGAATGCACGATTGACTACCGGTGCATTGGTAACTTTTGAAGACGATATGGTTTATGGTATGAAAGAATGCATGGCTTTTATCAAAGTTGGTTGGTATGAGTGACCAAAATTCCAATATCTTACACCAAATTGTTAAGGCTTCGATTCGACTCCTGCGAATGAACAAAACCAAAATTGAGAGGGGTCTATCTACTAAGTTACCTTCAGTATCCTCTATACCGAATGAAATTGGTCCGACTGTCGGTAAGGAATATCTCTAGTCAACATAAAAAAAAAAAAAAAAATCCAAAAACTAGAAAAGAATATTTGTTCGTTTGTCGTTGTTGTAGATTTTTGAACACTTATAGGGCACCGGCGTGGCGTAATTTGTATTTCTGTTATGAATTTGTTTGTTAAACTATTGCTCATTACAATTACCATCTAAATAAATTCTCTACCTACACAAGAATGTATCCAAAAGTTATGCCAATATTTAATGCTTAACTTGTGAAGCTGGAAAAGTTAGCTGGGTTTTTGAAATCACGTTCAATAAATCATCCTAATTTCCTATTATGATATTGTTCTCCTTTAGCACGATCTCTTCCCTGTAAAAAAAAAAAGAAATACAAATAATTTAATATTAATATAAACCGTTTTACATAATAATACCGCTTTGAAATAATAACGAAGTTGTATGTAAAACTGTCCAACCATAAAAGACTTGTAATGGAATGGACTTTTAGAATTGGAAAATTAGTTCTACGTATTATTTGATGGTATAGAAGATTGTAACACTATACTTAGATGTATATTTTATATGAGTTTTTCTAACCTATGCCCACTGGGCATAGGTTAAGAAAGTCAAAAAAAGAAAGAATTTAATGATGTTTTTATGGGAAATTGTAATATACAATTACTTTTACTTTTTTCCTAAGAAAAACATTTAAATCTTTCTATTTTTGCTTTCTTAACCTATGCCCATTGGGCATAGGATAGAAAACCCGATTTTATATTAATATAAGATAATAAGATTTAATGATTTTATTAAATAATACTTCCTCCATTCAACTCCACTCTACCACTTTCTTTTTTCACGTTTGTCAACGCGTGTTTTACGCGTTAAATATCGTTAGCTACGTATTTGCAAAAAATATAAAAGTTAGATATTTTTAATATACTCGTAAAGACGAATCAAACAAGATCCCACATGAATATATTTCCACTTACGTATCGAGAGAAAATCGAAATTGAACACACAAATGTGAATAGTGTACGAAAGGGAAATAGGTAGAGTGGAGTTGAATGGAGGAAGTAATGAATGTAATAAGTACATAATAATAAAACTCGCTCTCGTTTTTGTTATATTCTTACAAACCTGAGTTGTGTTGCTGGTTCTGGTTCAGATCCGAACTTGAGCTCTTCGCTATGAATTGAACCACAAGTAACATCAACATGATCGGAAATGTCATATGGAGACGTGTCACCCGAGTCAAGCCTCATGAGTTTCATCGGTAAACCATCACACTCACTTGCAAAATCTTGCTTAACAATGAAACATTCACCATGGCTGTTGCTATTATTATCATCGTGTGGGGCCCATGAGAATTGATCGTTTTCATTGTTCTCTTCCACATATTGAACTCCTCCTTGTCCGTAACCCTCATAATAGCATCGCATTAGCGTCTCATGATAATGACGGTAATACTCGTTGTTGTTGTTATCATTATCATCATTATTATTATTATTGTCGCAATTATTGTTATTGTTGTTGTTGTTGTTACCTTCTTCCTCGACTACACCCTGTAATATGGGGTGTGATAGAGGAGGAACAAGGACTTGAGGGTTAATATGCAACATTTGACTTTGTTGTTGTTGTTGTTGTTGTTGATACGCTTGCGCTTTGCAAATAGCTAATTGTTGGAATACAAGATCTAATTCGGCTTTACAAAACTCGATTTGGTAATGTAAATCTCGAATGATCCTATAACACCCTCCTACGGGATCCTTAGCCCGTGCATCTGATTGAAACATTATAGTATGCATGGCTATGTCTTTATCGGGCACCTTAAGGTTGCGAATGATTTTAGTAATGTTACTAACGCCGAATAATTTATGAGCATTTAGGAATTGTACTTGGCGATCATGAGGGAAATAAGGCGCTAACACGCAATCCGGGGCGCATTTTCGACGTTGATATTTGCACGCAGCGCACGCTTGCGTACCGTTGCTTATTCTATGATGATTGTTATTATTATTATTATTATTATTTATCGGTTTGGTGTTGGTATTATTGATTGCGTTAGCGACAATAATATTGTTCATTGATGATAAAATGTTGTTTTTTGTGATTGGTTTTTGGGGTAATGGTGGTGAGATTTCCACTGCGTTAGATTTGCAGTTTTTTCTGATGAAATTATCGGAATACTTCTGTTTTTTTAACTTTCCTCTATTTTCTCAATGAATAGGAGAGAATGAAGTTGGAAGGAGGAGATATGTGTATGAGATTGAGAAAAAAAAGGGGATGATGAAATTGAAGCTTATATAAAACAGAAAGGATAACTTATTTAATTTTTAATAATCTACGTGTGATTTACTGAGAATGTTTTAGTTGAGAGTTGTTAATTTGCTAAATTTGTACAAATGAGGTGTTAATTTATGTTGGCATGTATATTAAGTTTAGTCAAATTAACATATTCTTAAATAATTCATGTCTTAATTTAGTAAATTTAATTTAATTGAGAAACTTTATTGTCTAATTTCTCTTTAGTTTAGTTCTTCAATATAAGTATATGGAGTATGAATTAGTTGAAATTATATATAATTATTCGAACTAGTTACAACTTACAAATGCGATAATTTACTAAAAAAAACTATTTAGTAAAAACAAAAGTAGGTAAAGTAAGTCGATTATAAAACTTAACTTTCAATAATAATATTATTATTTCACAAACTGGAGATCACATCTCTTCAAAAATTTAACGAATAAATGTATATATTGAAACTAAACTTGTCGCATGCAATGGTATTTATAGGACTATTAGTGATTATCCTACCGGTTAAGCCCTGTTCTTTTAGACTGAAACGAATCTGATCTGCACTAAACTGAACTTATAGAATTTGAACTTATAGGATCTGAACTGAACTTATAGGATCTGAACTGATTTGAACTTATAGGATCTGAATTGAACTAAACTTATAAGATCTGAACTTTTCTGAACTGAACTTATAGGAGCCTAACTTAACTTAATTTTATTTTATTTAACTTAACTATTATTATTATTATTATTATTATTATTATTATTATTATTATTATTATTATTATTATTATTATTATTATTATTATTATTATTATTATTATTATTGTTCCGGGTGTAATTCCGGAGCAGGATTATGACCACTTAAGCTTGTAGAATGACGTCGTTGCTTGTCTCTTCCTTTCGCTCTCTCCTGTAAAGATAAACAAACTGAGGGCTCGGCTTGGTACCGAGCGTACTCACTCCGACGCTCAAGTCAGTAAACTTAAAGAGATAAGTTGTGTGTTAACTTGGCAAAGTATATTGTAGAGAGATAAGTGAGTTTATACCAGATTAAGATGATATTCGGATCCTTTTCTCAATGAGAGAAGTGGAGTATTTATAAACTTTCACCTTTTGTCACGTAGTGGCCAAGTGGCCAAGTGGCTAGCAGGTGGAAAGACTATCTTACCCTCGGCCGAGGAACCCATGACAAGCGCGGCTGGTTGACTACTCACCGAGGGGACCGATGTGAGTACGCGGATATGCCTCTCTCTCCGGCTAGTTCTTGGGCCGAGACCCAGTGACAGTGAGCCGAGGCTTTGCTTTGTTAAGGTCATTAATATGTTGACTTGCTGTCTTTTAGCTTTGACCTTGCTCAATATGTTGACTCGGTCAGCGGGTGCAGAATATGCCCCATCAATTTGCCCCCAGCGTAGTCTATGCCGTGGTATGGACCTTCGATGAGTGTTGAGCGTATTCTGCGCATGTCGAACTTCTTCCTCGGCTTGGTTCTGTTCAGGCCGTACCATATCCCCCCTCCACATGGTTGTGTAATGGACATCGAATGTGGAAAAGAAAATGGCGCCCGCCGAGACCAAGGTTGAGAATGCCGTGTGCTTTTGATTGCCCCGGCCGTCTTTGCCAAGCTTGGTTGATCGGCTGGCCGTTAGCAAGTAGATACCAAGGAGCGTGTCGAAGAAGATTTGTCACTTTGTGTCGATTGACATTCCGTGGTCGCATGCTTGACACGTGGTCCAGTGCTTGATTGGTGGACGCTTCATGGGCTTTGCTCTGATTGGTCCACTGAATGGGCTTTGCTCTATAAATAGAGCAGTATGCCCCTCATTTTGACCTGCAAACTTCTTTTTCTCAAAAAATTTCCTCTCTCTAGTTTTTTCGAAGAAATTTCTCTCTAGTCTTTGAAGCGTTACTCGGCGTAACACTTTCTTTCAAGGTAAACAAACAAATTCTTCCCCAACTTTTTACTTGTTAATTAATTGTTGTCACCATGTCTGCTGCTGATGCTCCGCCTAGTACCTCTACTCCGGAGGGCGAACCGCCGCATCCTGGTGAACAGGAGCCACTGGTTGTCACCCCGATAGGGTTCGGGGGGCGCTTATCGCTTTCTCCTGAAATTGATGAGAAATTTTTGGAGGATTTTGATGATGATGAGGAAAAGACTCATTCTGATGTAGAGAGGCCGCATTTCCTGTGGCACAGCGAAGCCTGATCGATTAAGCCCGATCGTGTTTGGACGAACAAGTTCGCTAGTTGTTCCGGGCCTGAACTTTTTGAAGACCATTACTCCTTCGGCAGGGGGTATAGAATCATTGTCCCTGAGGGTGATCAGGCAGTCTGTTGCCCTCCCGAAGGCTGTATAGGTGTATATATTAGGCATCTGGAGTATGGGCTCCGATTTCCTCTTAATGAACACGTCGCGACCATAATCAAAGCCATGAATGTCGTCGTGGCACAACTGCATCTGTTGGCCATTAGGACGATTATTGGCTTCCTATGGCTATGTCTTTTTAAAGGGGAGGCCCCAACGGTGAACCTCTTCCGCCGGCTCCACCATCTTCGGCAGACTACCCTAGAAGGCACGGGGTGGTACAGCATACAGACCGAGCCGGGTTATGTCACCGTTTCCAAGCTGACATCTTGCAAGGACTGGAAGGGGCGGTGGGTATATGTCGAGGTTCCGGAGGACTATCCACTGCCCCGGTCCTTCCAAATAAGCACACGTCAATTTGCGGTGTGAGAGTCGGGGGAGCATGAAAGATATGTCTCCGTGTCGATTAAGATGGACGCCAAGAAGGTCTATCTTAAGGAGGACGAAGTGCGGCCAATGAGCCTGTTCGAGGCTGAGAGGGATGGCACGCCAAAGGGATGGATGCCTCCGACGCAGATCGTCCTTCAAGATGAGCCGCTTTGCCACGTCGGCCTCATACCGGCCCTCAACCAGGGTGAGTGGGGTCGGTGTGAGGCCCACCTTTGCTTTTTATGCTTCTGTACTTGAGCCTTGGTTTACTTCTTTTGCTTAACTGTTGACTTTGTCTCTTGCAGATCGATTTGGCCGTGATCTCTCCGTCTCCGTCCTAAACAAGTTGGGACTTGACCAGGACGGGAGAGTCGTTGAGCTGCACCCTAAGGCCGCGCCGCGTGATCGCAGACCGGCCCATCACGAACTTATGGAGCAGGCGTTGAAGGCAATGGATGCGGCGGCGACTCAAGCGGAGATTGGCGGTAACGTGCCGCGCCGGAGACCAAAAACAACGTCCACGGCGGCTACGACGTCGACTCCAACTCAATCTTCAATCCCCACAGTCCAAGAGGATAAGGTGGTCGTGAATGTTGACGAGGACGTCACCGTTCTGGAGGGTCCTCCTCCTTCAAATAAGAGGAAGGAAGCAACGCCTGCTGCTGTTGTTACCGAGGCAGGGAAAGAGAATGGGTCAGCCGGCCCTCTGTCCAAGAAGGCTAAGACTGGTACGGATCTAACCCATGGCTCGGATTTAGCAGGTTCTTTAGGCATTCCTGATGACAGGCTTTCTGATGTGTCAATGAATGTTGACATGGATGCTTTGTCTGGATTTTTTATAGATCGGCCGTCGCCATCGTTCTCACCGAACAGCAATTGGAGAAGCGGCTGTGCGACGGGCGATAAAAATGTCACCGCCGACTCCTCATCCGAGAAGGTTTCCCCCGTTCAGCTCAGGGCGGACGGCATAAGGTTGGCCAAGAGGCTGGTGAAGTGGGCTGAACTAGCCGGCGCTCATCTTATCGAGCAAGAAAAGCTCGTGGCTCAAACTGCCCCTACGCTCGAACGGCTTACGCTTGAGCTTGCCGCTGCTAAGAAGGAGGCCGAGAGGACGAAGAAGGACTTCCTGGCCACCATGAAGGACTTCCTCGCTGAGCGAAAGCTTAAGGAGGAAGCTGAGAAGCGGGTCCTGGCCGAGAGAGCTAAGGTTGAGTCTGCGTTGGCGGATGCCGCTAAGCTGCGGGAGGAGAGGAACAAGCTTGAGGGTGGTTACACGGCCATGGTTGAGCAGAGGGAAAGATGGAAGTCCCTGCATTTGGCCGAGGCGAAGGAGCATAAGGGCACAAAGGCTATCCTTGCTCAGAGGGAGAAGGATATTGAGATGCTTAAAACCGTCATCATCCCTGACATGTGTGCCCTGTGACGGGACCAAGTCAAGATGCTACCAGGGGATGCGATTAAGGAGCTCCTTCCTGAAGGCACCTTTCCGTGGCAAGATTTTGACAAAGCTTACGGATGAGAAGGTTGCTTCTTTGCTGGAGGCCAAGGCCGTGGCCGAGGCGAAGGCGGCGAAGGCCGCTCAGGAGGCTGCGGAGAAGGCGGCCCGTGATGCTAAGGTGAAGGAGGCCAGAGAGGAGGCTGAGAGGGCAAAGGCAAGTGAAGCTGCCAAGCCGTCCTCTGGGCCGCCCACCGTTGGTGATGCTTTGCTACTCGCTGCCGGTGGCGGCAGCAAGAAAAGCATAGCGAGACGGGCGGTCGTCACCAGATTCACCCGGCCCTTCGGACAGCTTCAGCTGTTCGGGGGCCAACTATTGAGCCTTTCCTCCCTGCCATCCTTTTGGCGCTTCAAGTCTTAATGTTCGTAACCTTTTGTTGTTCCTTCTTTTTTGTTAAACTTTGGTAGGTTGTGTTTAGGCTATCCCTATGGAGACGGCCGTCGACTTTGTTTTCCCTCACTTGTAAACATTTTTAATAAAGTTTGTTTATTTGCCCTCGGCTTGGCCGAGGCTTTGATCTCATCCTCCATTTAGTTGTCTTCTTACGTTTTTAAACATATTGACCGCTTTTTCGTTTTTACCTTCGGCTTGGCCGAGGCAGTTGGATTGCGTATCTCAACTGTACTTAAACGTTTTTAGCATATTGGTCGTGCCCTCTGCTGCACCTGAACAGGCCGAGGCAGCAGGGTTTACGTTCCCCAATTTGCTTAGCAACATGTTGGCATGTCGGTCGCTTCCTCCTCCACTCCCGGCTTTGGCCGAGGCGGTCAGATTTGCGCTTCCCAACTGCTGTTGTAAACATGTTAGCATATCGGTCGTTTCCCCGTCACTCCCGGCTTTGGCCGAGGCAATCGAGGTTACGGCTCGATTGCATTCGTATCTATAGACATATTGATCGCTTCCTCTGCCACTCCCGATTGGCCGAGGCGATCAGTTGCGTTTCTCAATCTGTACTTATACGTTCTTAAGCATGTTGGTCGCTTTCGAGTATCAATCGCATTTGTAGTGATTGCCGGCTTTGGCCGTGGCGTCTACTAGTGTTGCCCGCTTTGGCCATGGCGTCTACTTTGGTACGACTATGGAGGGGGCAAGCATTTCGATGGAAAACTTGGATCATTCTTCATAAGATATAATCACGCGTTGGGGTGCCCACTACGGTCTCGGACACCTCCGCCGCTATACGAAATACTTTCTAAGGTTGTATGTGTTCCAGTGGCTCATTAGAGGCACACCCTCCATGTCTGTCAGCCCAGTATGTCCCGGTCTCATTTCTTCAACCACCTCAGTAGGTCCTTCCCGATTGGCCGTCATTTTACCATGGATGTTTCCTTTGTTTGTTGCGGCCGACTTTCTCAGGACTAGATCTCCTACTCTTAAGTCCCTTTTGTGGACCCTACGGTTGTATGCTCTTCTCATTCGGTTTTGATACACTGCCAAGTTGAGCCGTGTCGTGTCCCGACTTTCTTCGACCAGTCTAGGAGGCTCTCGGGCCTTCCTCATTTTCGATCGGGTCAAAGGTTTGTGTTCGAATGCTCGGCACCGCTTCATTAGCGGGACGGCCTCGGACCCATAGACTAGGTGGAATGGATGTACCACTGTTGCTTCTTTTTCCGTGGTTCGAAGTGACCACAGGACGCCGGGTAGTTCATCGGCCCATCTTCCCTTTAGATCTTCAACCTTCTTTTTCAACCCGTTCGGTATTATTTTATTAGTCGCCTCCGCCCGCCGTTGCTCGAGGGTGGCAGACGGAGGAGTATGCAAATTTGATATCGAGCTCTTCCAACCAATTCATCACCATGTCGCTCCAAAACTCTCGGCCGTGGTCAAATACAATGACTTGGGGCAACCCAAAACGAGTTATGATGTTCTCCCAAATCACCTTTCTTACGGCCGCCGTGGTCTTGGCAGGTACCGCGACAGCCTCGACCCAATTGGTGAAGTAGTCAACGGCGACAATTAGGTACTTCCTTCCTCCGGAGGCCGTCGGAAATGGTCCTAATAAATCCATCCCCCACTGTGAAAATGGTAGGGGACTAAGTACTGGCTGCAGGTCTCGGGAAGGAGCATGTATTACCGGAGCATGCATCTGACAATTCTTGCACTTCTTGGTTTTGGCCCTGGAATCTTTCAGCATGGTAGGCCAGAAGTAGCCGGCTCGGAGAGCTTTGAGGGCTAGCGTTCTCGCCCCCATGTGATGTCCGCAGATGCCTTCGTGAATCTCTGTCGAGATAAAGCTCCGCGTCGGCTGGGCCGACACATTTCAAGAGTGGTCTTATTACGGACCTTCCATGCAATTCTCCTTCGAACACTAAGTATTTTGCAGCGATCCTTCTTATCTTCTCGAGACAGACTGAGTCCTCCCAAGAACTCTTTTGTCAGTTTGTATTTCATTATCGGAGTCATCCACGTCGTCTCGGCTTGATGTCACCCACCATGCCGACGGTCTCGGTGATACTTTTAGCATTTCGATATCCACCAAAGACGGTTCGACCGACATTCTTGATGCTTGAACTGGCAAGTTTTGAGAGAGCGTCGGCTCGGTTGTTCTCAGACCTGGGGATGCACTGTATTTGGAAAGATTTCAATTTTGAGGTGTCAGCTTTTACCCTTTCCAGGTACCTTACCATCTCATCGTCTCGAGTCTCATACTCTCCTCTGATTTGATTAGTTATTAGGAGCGAGTCTGTTTTCAACACAATGTGCTCCGCCCCGGCAGCTCTAGCTAACTCGACTCCAGTTATCACCGCCTCATATTCGGATTCGTTATTTGAGGTCGAGAAGGTAAACTTCAAGGCGTACTCAAACTCGTCTCCGTTAGGGCTGATGATAAGGATGCCGGCTCCTGAGCTGTTCGTCGTGGAGGACCCGTCGGTATACACTTCCCACGCGCCGGGATATGATTCTTCTTGATATGTGCACTCGGCTAGGAAGTCTGCAAGCGCTTGCCCCTTTATCGAAGGTCTCGGCTTGTACTGAATGCCAAAGCCAGAGAGCTCCACTGCCCATTTGATAAGTCTGCCGGATTTTTCGAATTTTTCTAACGCTTTCTCCAATGGTTGGTCGGTTAAGACCGTCACGGATCTTGCGTCGAAGTAGGGTTTCGATTTCCTTGCGGCAACGACGACGGCGAGGGCTGCCTTTTCGATTAGTTGGTAATTTCTTTCGGCGGCCAGCGTGTATGGGCGATAAAGTAAATTGGGTATTGCTTTGCTTATTTTCTTCCCCGACGATTACGACCGACCGTGGCCGAGGTACCTGCTAAGTATAGATATAGCGTCTCCCCCAGCGTCGGCCTGAACAGGGTCGGTAGTATCAGAAGGTGGGCTTTCAGCTGCTTGAAAGCCGTGCTCTGTTCCTCCCCCCATCTAAAGTTTTTATTTCCTTTCAGCACTTTAAAGAACGGAGTGCTCTTGTCGGCCGACCGAGAGATGAAGCGGGCGAGGCCGCCATCCTTCCGGTCAGCATCATAACCTCTTTTCGATTTCTCGGCTCCGGTAGGTCTAGTATTGCTTGGATTTTCTCTGGATTGGCATCAATTCCCCTGGCGCTGACAAGCACGCCGAGGAACTTGCCGGCCCGGACACCGAAGATGCATTTATTTGGGTTAAGCTTCATTTTATATTTCCTTAGTGAACAAAATGTCTCGCTCAAATCGGCCAAGTGTTCGCTGTCAGACTTGCTTTTTACAATAGCATCGTCGACGTAAGCCTCGATGTTTCGCCCTTTTTGATTTTGGAACACTTTGTCCACCAACCTAGTGTAAGTTGCGCCAGCGTTCTTCAAACCGAACGGCATCATTTTATACATGTATGTGCCGTTACCGGTGATGAATGCGCACTCAGGCATGTCTTTCTCGCCCATGAATACCTGATGATACCCTGAAAAGGCGTCTAGCAGGCTTAGCATAGTGTAGCCCGCCGTTGCGTCAATTAAACTATCTATTCGAGGCAAGGGATAGCAATCTTTAGGGCACGCTTTATTAAGATTGGTAAAATCAACACACATCCTCCACGCCCCTGACGACTTTCTCACCATTACAACATTTGCTAGCCACTCAGGGTAAGTACAAGGCATGATAAAGCCCGCCGCTAATAATTTGTCTACTTCAGCTTTGATGACCTCATCCTTCTCGGCCGAGGAGTTCCTCATCTTCTGCTTGACAGGCCGAGCGGTGGAGAGTACGTTCAGCTTGTGAACGATCACCTCCCGGCTCATGCCTGACATCTCGGCGGCTGAGTATGCGAAGACATCTTTGTTCTTCCTCAGTAGGTCTAGGAGATCGGCTCTGAATTTTGGCTCCAGGCCGACACCGACAGTTACGGTGCGCCCTGGGTCAATTTCCACTTCCTCGGTCTCGGCTCCTTCGACCATGCCGACGTTAGTGTTCATCGGATCACCCTCCTGCTGCAAGGATGGGCTCTTCCCTTTCTCCGACTTTTTCGCCACTTTGAGGGATTGCATGTTGCACCCCCTGGCAGACACTTGGACATTGACTATTTCATCTCTCTCGTCCTTTGAGACGAGCTTTTGTGCTTCCCCCCGGTCCGAGACGTACATCAATGTCAGGGCCCGGATGGACATCACTGCATCGGCCTCGCTCAAAGTGACTCGGCCTATGAGAATATTGTAGGCAGACGAACCATCAATAACCACGAACTCAGATAAAACATTTTTAGCCGCGTCCGCTTGGCCGAACATCATCGCCGGCCCCAGAGAAGCTGTATAGCGGGTTAGCGCAGGGGCTCAGGTCTCCAATCTTCAGACCGAGATTAAGAAAGCACTCCCTGAACATGATGTTCGTGTAGGCGCCTGTGTCAATCAGGCACCTTTTTACCAAGTGGTTGGCTATATCCAGGTGGACTACAAGCGGGTCGCTGTGCGGGGCGACGACTCCCTCGTAGTCCTTCTTTCCAATGGTTATATCGGGGATTGTGGAAGCGGGGATCGCTGTTTTGGGCACAAAGTTGATGACTTGGTATAGCTCATTCAGGTGCCGTTTGTGCCCATTAGCTGACCCACCGTTCTCGTTCCCCCCGATGACAACCTGGATTACTCCCATCCGTTGGAAAACGGATTTTCTATTCGCCCCGTCGGCGCTCGCTCCTGGGCCTCCAGCTACATATTTGCTGAGGCTCCCCTTTCGGATTAGCTCCTCGATGGCGTTCCTCAGATGTCTGCAGTTGTCAGTTTTGTGGCCGGTGTGGCCGTGGTACTCGCAAAACTGGCTTGCGTCACCGTCCCTCCTCGCCTTGGGGGCCTTACCCACTTCTGTCCATCATTCTTGCTTAGGGTGAAGATCTCGGCTGGAGAGGCGACCAGGGGGGTGAGACTACTGTACCGCTTCTGGTTGTACGGTCCCGAACTCCCCGCGCCCGCCGAGTGTCTTGTTTCCTATTAAATCTCTCAGGCCGTGACCTATTCCCGTCACGGCGACTTTCATCTATGTTATCCCGGCGGTTCTTCCTCTCTGGGTGCCCAGCTTCACTGTGGCCTACCCAGGGTTTGTGATAGTCCTCCACCTTTACGGCTCGGTCGGCCATCTTTCTGGCGGAGTCTAGGTTGAAGTCTTCACACTTGATCAACTCGTTTTTGAACTCGCCTTTCGGGAGACCTTTCATCAGTGCGAAGGCCGCCAGTTCAGTGTTCATCTCTCGGATCTGCTGAACCTTAGCGTCGAATCTCTTCACGTAGCTTCGGAGGGACTCGTCCTTCCCCTGTCGGATAGTGAGGAGATCTGATGTTTCCACGACCCTTCTCTTGTTGCAAGCATACTGGGTTATGAAATTGTCTCTCAGGTCGGCATAACAGTATACCGAGCCATTAGGTAGCCCCTTGTACCAACTCTGAGCCATCCCATGCAGGGTCGTTGGGAAGACTCGGCACCACACCTCATCAGGTTGCTCCCATACCGACATGTACGACTCGAAAGCCTCGGCATGGTCGGTTGGGTAGCTATCTCCTTTGTATGATAAGGGCGGCAGCTTCAGCTTAGTCGGCACAGGGACTTCGAGGACATAGGCACTGAGGGGCTGTCTGACCACGTGTCGAATGACACGTGGCGATCGGCTCCTCGCAACCTTAGTCCGGCTTCTCTCCCTCTGGCGGGAAGGGCTTCTTGTTGTCCGACTTTGGTGAGTCGGACTTCTTTCATTCCTTCGGGGGTGGCCTCGTTGTTGTCGCGGCGACGCTGTCCTTCCGCGAGTGGGGGAAGGACTCAGGTCTGCCACTGGCACCACGGGCTCTGCTGGCGTTTTAGCACGGCCAGCACTTTGTATCGCCCCGGACAAGTTGTTCGGGGTCACTTTATGGGCCCTGGTCACCTGTGGATGCGTTGCCGTCACCGTCGTCGTGACAAGGGGTAATCGGCGTGCTACCCATCAGGTCCAGGAATAGCTTTAATTTGGCCGCATCGACCACATGTCCCATGACAGTGACTTGGTCGGTAGGCAGCGGTGTTTCTGGCTCTTTTGGCATCACGTACGCCGGTTCAGTGACTCGGCCGGTGGGGGACTGCCCGATCTCAGAATTGTGGAACGTGTCATCCTGGAAGAATGCAGTTCCTTCACTCACAGTTTCTTGTTGCTTTGACATCTTCTTAGCTTGCTGAATGGGTTTTTTTGTTTTTTTTTTTTTGTAAGGGAGGTGACTAGCTTTTAGTATCTATTCCCCACAGATGGCGCCAATTGTTCCGGGTGTAATTCCGGAGCAGGATTATGACCACTTAAGCTTGTAGAATGACGTCGTTGCTTGTCTCTTCCTTTCGCTCTCTCCTGTAAAGATGAACAAACTGAGGGCTCGGCTTGGTACCGAGCGTACTCACTCCGACGCTCAAGTCAGTAAACTTAAAGAGATAAGTTGTGTGTTAACTTGGCAAAGTATATTGTAGAGAGATAAGTGAGTTTATACCAGATTAAGATGATATTCGGATCCTTTTCTCAATGAGAGAAGTGGAGTATTTATAAACTTTCACCTTTTGTCACGTGGTGCCAAGTGGCCAAGTGGCTAGCGGTGGAAAGACTATCTTACCCTCGGCCGAACCCATGACAGTAGGTAGAGCTGGTTGACTCGCCACCGAGGGGACTGGATGTGAGTACACGGATATGCCTCTCGGCCGGCTAGTTCGGGCCGAGACCAGTGACACAGCCGGGCTTTGCCGGTTAGGGTTTTGTTAATATGTTGACTTGTCGTCTTTTAGCTTTGACCTCGCTCAATATGTTGACTTTCGGTCGGCGGTGCGAGAATATGCCCCATCAATTATTATTATTATTATTATTATTATTATTATTATTATTATTATTATTATTATTATTATTATTATTATTATTATTATTATTATTATTATTATTATTATTATTATTATTATTATTATTATTATTATTATTATTATTATTATTATTAGGGTAAATTGATAACTTATACCTAATATAATGTCATTTTTTAAATCTTATACCTAACATAATTTTTCTTCAAAACTTATACCTAACTTATTGTTTTTCTTTGTACTTGATACCAAATTTCACCTCCGGCAATAAAAATGTCCTGATTCCGACTAAAATCAAATTTTAATGATAAAATATAGTGTTGTTTGACAAATTTGCCCCTAATCAATTTCACCTAATATGTTTCAACCTGCAACACTTCACCATCACCCCCAAACACCACCACCATGATCGCCCAATGCCATCACCACCCCACATCGTCGCCATCACCGCCCAATAGTACGGTCCATTACCATCTAACAACACCGCCTCTATCAAACACCACCGCCGCCGCCAAATACCATCTCCATCTAACACCACCATCAACACCGCCCAACACGCACCATTAGTCTATTACTACCTAGCACCAGAACCACATCTCCCAACACCGCTCACCCACCACCACAATCGACCCGGCCACCACCTGCACCAACACATCCGCAAGTATCGCCCAACATCGACACCGCCGGAAGCACGCCTACACTCCCGATGTGACCTACCATTCACAAACCTAGCTACCATGAAACCCACCACCAAATGGCGATGGAAGAAGGGCGATGGTGAGGGTGCATATGTTCTTGCGGTTGCGTTTTACCATGGCAATCGATTGGCTGAGTCATGGGCGGAAGTGTAGGGAAGTTTGAAATTGCTCGTGGCTGAATGAGGACGTGACGCAAAACCGCAAATGGGGAAAGGAAGAGGGAGGTCGCCTATGACGCGGTGGCTGAGAGGTCGCTGGTAAGGGTGGTGGCCGTGAATTTTGATGGGTTAAAGTGGTCGTATAAATTGTTGGTTTTGAATGGGGATTGGGGGGGTGAGAATATAAGATGGGTTAAAAGGTAAGGGCAAAATGGTCACTTTGTCATTGTTTTCACCGGAAATGTAACTTGGTATCAAGTTTGGAAGAAATTGGGATCTTAGGTATAAGTTTTGGAAAAAAATTATTTTAGGTATAAGATTTAAAAAATGATATTATACTAGGTATAAGATATCAATTTACCCTTATTATTATTATTATTACTTGCCAAGAGAGAACATTGATAAAAAAAATTATAGTCTAAAATACAAGGTAAAATAATAACATTTTTCCGCTTTATATGCATTGATTTGTTCATACATTATACTACGATTATATTACGATAACAAATAAATCACATATTATATCTTTTTTTCTAACCATTTATTTCCACATTATCATAATTCTCATCACTTTCATCTTCACTATCACTCTCAACAACGGATCAATTGCCTCGCCAAATGTTTTTGACTATGTTGTTTCATACCTAATACATGGCCTTATTCCGCTTTTTATCAAACATGCCCAAATCTATTGTGACGCTGAAATTATTAATGAGATGAGTGATTTTTTTTTAAATAATAATGTATGTATCGAATAATTAATGTCAAATGTTTTTGTATCGGTCTTTAAAAATAATACTCCGTATATAGCTTTTCTGAACTAAATTTATAGGATCTCAATCGAATCGAATCAACTTATTGGATCTCGAATCAAACTTATAGGATCTCGAATCAAATGAATCAACTTATAGGATCTGAAGTGAACTGAAATTAAGTGACTTTAAGTCCAAAAAAACAGGGTGCTTGTATAGATAAGCATATTAGTCTCACATATTAAAAGTTAATTTTTTCTAAACAACTTTATACAAGATGATTATAAAATCACCTATCATTTTACTCAAATAACTTTATAAAATTTCTTAATTACCATCTTTTATAAGATTGTTCTGATATAATTAATACGAGTAGATGATTTAACAATATTCGTGTATAATTTATAAAACCGACCTACACAAATATTTGGAACTTTCGAGGATTCGAACCTCCGATGCCTAAATGAAAATTCTTTACGATACTCATTTCTCACCCATCGACAGTTCGACACCACTAGACTAAAACCGGTTCGTTCCAAAAACAAGGCCAGAAAAACCAAGGAAGTGGTTGCTTAGATTGTCACCAAAGCAAACAAATAAACACCCACTTTCCTGAATTTCCCCTCTTTTTTACTCTGCTTTCTTGCTCTGGTATTCTCTCCTCTACTTCCCTTTTATTATTTTTATTTTCCATTTTATTTGTTTCCCATGATATATAGTTTATCTCGTCAATTAGAATTGAACTGTTTCTTTGATTTATTGATTGATAAAGATTTGATTTTTATTTATTTCTGGCAATTTTGTTCGATTCCAATGATTAGATCAAATAATTTGTGTTATTGGGCATGTGTGTATCATATATTATGTTATTTTTTGATGAATTGAATTGGGTTTTTACTGGAATTGAGAATGATCATAACAATTGAGTTAGTGGTTTGTAATTTAAGGTTAGCATAATTTGTGTTAATTTCGTTGTTCAAAGTGTAATATTAATAAAAATTGAATTGGGTTTTTACTGGAATTGAGAATGATCATTAGTGTGTTAATTAAGTTCTTCTAAGTGTAATATTAATAAAAATTGAATTGGGTTTATATTGGAATTGAGAATGTTCATTATTTGACAATTTAACAATTGAACTAGTGATTTGTAACGTAGGGTTAGCATAATTTTTGTTAATTAAGTTCTTCAAACTTTCAAAGTGTAATATTATTGTTATTGATTTTGTTTTTAGTTGAGAGATATAGAGATATAGAGATATAGTAATAGGAAGAGATGGATAAAGTGAAGAGCTTGTTGGGTCAAAAACCAAATCCTCAGCAGTTGTTAAGAGATTGGCAAAGGAAGCTTCGTCAAGAGTGTCGAAATATTGAACGTCAAGTACGAGGCACGTTTATCCTTTCTTTCATTGTGTTGAATCCTTTTGAGTTGCTGGTACATAAGAAAGATTTGATCTTTGAAGTTGGGATGCTCATGCGTAGAGCGTAATTTGATTTGTGTGTGAATGTTTAGATATCGAGAGGGAAGAAAAGGGTGTACAGAAGGCGATCAGAGAAGCTGCAAAGAGAAATGACATGGGTTCTGCTAAGGTACTAGCATTATTTGTCAAGTTATGATTATTTATTACTATCCTCATCCTCATTATATCGTCTCCTTTTGACCTTGATTGTCATCTGATGTTGAGTCCGATCACTGATTTTCCAAATGCATAGATAGATAGCGAATAAAGTTTGTCATGTGTGATCAATCATAGTTACTTTCCTCTAATTATTAGTTTTGATAATGTGTGCCTACCTATTGTATGTTATGAGAAAATGTCCTTTAAAGCGGACATTGTTTGGCAGCCACTAAAGTAAGATGGGGAGAGTATAAACGGGTTTGGGGAAATATTATTTACCTTCCCGTACTCCTCTTTCTGACGTATTGTGTATTTACGAAAGGATATTCTTTTCTTTCATACTTACGAGTTAGGAGTGCCTGGTCTGGTCATTTTATCTCTAAAAGTTTGTTTAGACAGATAAATATCAAATTGCCTTAAATATGGTTTACCCTTTCTTGGCTAGCACAAAATTTTGGGAAATCTCCTTAGTAATACTTTTGCTTAAGCTGTGACTGTGATATTGTATTCGATCTTATCTATCCGGCTATCGGCATTTTGTATTTGTTTGGATGATCACTTGATTGGGGTTGAACCTAATAAACCTAGAGCATGTACCTAGATTGCATCGAGTTTATTTAGGTTTTCTTTGGAAGGTCTTATCACTGTAGCAAGCTTTATTGCGTGAGAACCAAATTTTTTATACCGCGTACCTATTTTTTCAAGTGCACAGTTTCATTTTATGTACTAATGTTTGAGGATGCTTCAAGTTCTGAAGAAGTGATAATGTGATTATTTACATTTCACGTGTAGAGATTTACGCTCCCCTTCCAACAATTGCATGGTTTTCACATTTTGCACCCTTTACTAACTAGGTTTTTTGGTATTTTATTGTATCAGTCGCTTGCCAGAGAAATTGTCAGATCAAGGAAAACTGTCAATCGCCTGTATGAGAATAAAGCTCAACTGAACTCGATATCGATGCACCTTGGAGAAAGTGTTGGTACGTTGATTCTTCCTATTTATTACTCGTACATTTTATTAGTTATGTGATTCATTGAAATGACTTCCTTCGGAATACATATGAGAGTTGGTCCCTATGTGCATGTTCATTAAAGCTAAGCAAACTATTTTTACGTCGTATTGCATATCCCGGATTTCATGGTCTTTCAGCTTCTGATGAAGTTGTACTTTCCTTAAGCTTTCAGCCGTGTGGTATTCCTTCCTATGTTTACGGCCAGCAACATATCTTGGTATACTAATTCATTTTGGGATGTATTACAGCAATTGCTCGTACAGTGGGTCATTTACAAAAGAGTGCAGAGGTGATGAAAATTGTTAATAATCTCATGAAGGCTCCACAAGTAGCTGTCACTATGCAAGAGTTCAGCAAAGAGATGGTCAAGGTATCTTTTCAAACTTAAAACGATTAGGTCGGGAAGTTTAGTCTTTTTGAACTTTTCAAACGCAACGCAAATGTGAGAGCTTTGTTTGGGGATTGATTCATTAATCTTGTGCGCTTTTGTTCGCGTAAGAAGTTGTACGTGAGGTTCCTGATGTTGTTCTGGATCAGAGCTTGATGTCTTGTGGGGCTCTGATGTCTGCGTGTACATCATTAGGTTACCCGACTTGCCAATATGTTAAAACATAACACAAGTAGTTAATCTTCTTAGGCTGGAGTTATTGAAGAATTTGTTAATGAGGCTCTTGACGATGCATTGGACTCCGAAGACATAGAAGAGGAGACAGAGGAAGAGGTTGAGAAGGTCTTGACGGAACTGGCAACAGAGACTACTGCACAACTTCCGGTTGCTGCAAGAAGAGTGAAGAACAAGGCGCCTGCACAGAGCACTAGTGTAAAGGCAAGTCTATCATCCGTTTCTTTCATCTAAGTTTAACGCTTTTTATTTGTTTAGCATGGCTGGAGCCTCTCTTTGCATGTCTTGCAGGATGAAGAACCAATTGCCGAGGGTGTAGATGATGAGGAAGAACTGGAAGCAATAAGAGCACGACTTGCTAAAGTGAGATCATAAAATTGCTGTCAGGCACATTATCCTGTACTTCTAATCGGCTTTGAATCAATTACAGAGATTTGGAGGCTGATTTTGTATCGCGTGATCTGAATCATGTAACGCTATTTAAAATTGGTTGTACTCAAATCGTCTCTACTTGCTAACATAGTGACGCATATTGTCTCATATGTACTTCAGATTAGCGCTCATTTATTAGTGTTGCTGGGTTATGTTGTATATAATAAATAACCAGAATCTGGATATGAACTAAGTTCCGCGTTTTTTGCTGCAAAAATCTCGACTCCTTTTGCTCTTTCTCGACCGACAGTAAAAAATTTATGCAGAAGATTTCGGTTTTTGTTTCACGGGTGTGAAATTCAATTGTAAGAAGTTTCATCTTCTCGAGTTTTGACTGCATATTTGCTGTCATGAACTCAAAATCAAATTCAATTGTAAGAAGTTTCATCTTCTCTTGAGTTTTGACTGCATATTTGCTCTCATGAACTCAAAATCAAGACGCAACTTATCGTGTGATTGATAGTTAATATAACATTTCAAGAAATGAGTGCGGATTCTTGGTTCCTGTTTCATGTTAATGTTCCACTATCTCTCCTTTTGACACATCACCCTTAAAATCATAAAAAAATAGTGCAAGATCACATGAAGTGGATGATATGTCAAAAGGTGAAGTAATGGGGCACAAGACGGAACACAAAAATAAGATAGAGGATCCGAACTCTCAAGAAATGTCAAACCGAAATAGAAGTACAGGTATTGGTAATCGATTAGCATGCTAAATTGCCAAGGGTTGCTAATTGATGAAGTAAAAAGACCAAAATTCAGAAGAATACTGTTACTGAGTAAAACATTTCTATAAAATCGAGGAGAATGGCTAAAGCTGATAATGCAAATTACATTTTTTATAAAATAATGCCAAAACCCTAGTACAATACAATTATAAATAAAAATACATATATAAAAAACAACAAAAAGAAGCTCATTATTAAAGCTTTATTGTCTATAAAATAATCTAAAGACACAGTGATCCTCGGACTAAAAGCCGAGGATCGATTTTATGAAAAGAACGGCTACTATAAGAGTATATAAGTACTCAGTAGCAACAGCAAGCTTTATTGTCTAAAAAATGATGATCTAAAGAGACAGTGATCCTCAGACTAAATGCTGAGGATCGATTTATGAGAAGAGCAGCAACTATAAGTGGTACTCACTACTCAGTAGCAACAGCAAGGTCAGCAACCTTCAAAGTTCTGATTTTGAAATGGGACTGCCCTCGATATAAGGGCCAGTGTCCCAAGAGATCAGTCAGTACCTGTGACCTGTCACAAAGAAACACGGGGTTATTCTGAGAACTAAACTTTCTTTTCCTGATTGGTAATTTTATTCAGGCCATAAGCCGAAAGGCTGTTGAAACGACTCCTTGTGTGAAGGAAATAAATCTGGACGGAAGTTTTGCCCTGGAAAGACATGTTGTAACCAAGATACAGATACACCTGCATCACGGGAAGATAATCTACAGTTGCTAGGGAGATAATTACGTACTTCAATAATGCTCAAGTTCGAATTATGTGGTTAAATTATTTATTTTAAAATTACACACCATTGATCATGGATGAGATATCGCTACACCTTGCCCCAATACAGAAGCTCACTTAGATGACGCAACGCATAGCAATAATGTTTGATATTACATCAATTGTATTTGTGACTATTATAGCCGATGACGCACCCATACCAGTCTACCATATAATTTTCCAATCAATTATGTCTTCTAAAACCGTCCAACTCGTGTATTATAACATTTAAGATCAGTTAACCAACATCCTAGGCGAATGTGCTATAATGAGGGAGATTATCAGCATCCTCTAATAAACACCTATATATAACAAGTTTTGGTGCCACGTGGGTTCCCAATTTAACCATCTAAACTTACTTCGACCCATACTGCCTCTACCAAGTAAATGTCTTAAATGACGTAATCTGTTTAATAATTCAATCAACCTTTTCACACTGGATCAATGGCAATCACTGCAGACGACATGCACCACAAGGGTGCTTCTCGGCAAAAATCAATCGCATTATAAGACAGTGCTTATGCAACCATTATGGGTAGTCTAATATAACTTCCAAATTCAACAGTATGGAAATGTCCCGGGAGGACCTAGTCAGGCGCACACTCAGACATGTGAGACTGCGTTTTACCAAAAAATGAATAATACGGAGTAGCGATCATGCATTCATTTCCCAAAGTTGATTGCTTTTCTTGTAATAATGTGTTTGAAAAAACTCAATATGGACGATATGTGATGTTGGCCTAAATACATAAATTAAGCAGATAACAGAATCAACACGAGCGGCCTCAGATAGGGATAAATAAATACTTACCGAATTGTCATTCGGCAACCTGTTAAAGATCAGACTTAGTGAGGTCTTCAATAGAGTTTCTATAATTGGTAATCAAATCCCTGCCATTATAAGAAAATACCCTCGTAAAACTGCAGCATATAAGGCTATTTAGTTGCAGAAGAACAAAGATGAGAAGCAACAACCAACCTCCTTTGATTGAGCAAACGCCCGCTTTCTTCCAATTTGCTCCTTTGCCCTTCAACAGTCTGCAAATCACACATTACCATTTCAAATACAGAAAATTTTCACTCGAAAGGAAACAATTCCCTTATAATCCGATATCAACAACTTAATCAAAACAACTGAAATGAGCAGAATATCTGATAGAATTACCAGGGTTTTCGAATTAATCGTTCCTGATATAGAATTCAACAGCTGTTGACACTTCTCGAAACGACTATTCAGCTCACTAATCTACACTCAATCAGAACACACACACACACACACACACACACATAAAAAACCCTATCAATTTCCAATCACACAATAAATCTTCATCTACATTAATAGCAAACAAAAAAATCAAACAAAACTGAAATTGCAGATTAAACATAGTGAATTATACCAGAGCATCAGCAATCTGATCTCGAGTTCCAGTCTCAATTGCATCAGATAAATTCTCCACCAACTATCATCACCAATTCAACACAGATTACACAATCAATAACCTCAAAAATAGAAATATTCAAAACATTAAGAAAACAACATATATTTTCTATGAATTAAAAATCATACATTTAAAATATGGAAATGTGATGCTAGCGACGGTTGCTGTTGCTGCTGCTGTTGTTGCTGTTGTTGTTGAGGCTGCGGCGGCGATAACTGGACTACATGCTGTTGCTGCAGCTGCTGATGCGGTTGTTGTTGTTGCTGTTGTTGTTGATGCGGCGACTGCACAAACTGCTGCGGTTGTTGTTGTTGTTGTGGCGACTGTTGAGCAAACTTTTGTTGAGGCAACTGAAACTGATGTTGTTGAGGCAACTGAAACTGTTGCTGCTGCTGAAACCGCTGTTGTTGTTGTTGTTGTTGCGGTGGTGACTGCACAAACTGCTGCAACTGTTGTTGAGGTGAAGAATGCAGAAACTGTTGCTGCAACTGTTGTTGAGGCGAAGAATGCACAAACTGCTGCTGCGGTTGCTGTTGCGGAGACTGATACTGTTGTTGCTGCTGCTGCTGCAACTGTTGTTGATGAACAGGAAGATTAAACTGCTGTTGTTGTTGTTGTTGTTGAAATTGTTGAAGATGATGAGGAGAGAGAAAGATGGAATCTTGATTCTGGGCAGGAATGTTAGGAATCATAGACCAACTTCCACCACCATATTCTTGATTTTGATCCATTTTTTTGGTTACTTTGAAAATCCCAGAAATTTGGGTGATGAAGATGACTATTGGGTTATTGTAAAGATTCAATCTTTTTGTTATTGATTTTGATTGATCTGGGTTTTAAAGGGTTAATTAATTACTTTGATTTTATTGATTTAATTACCCTAATAAACTCCTTTTTTTAGAAATTAATAAGTAGGATTACAAAGAAGGGCATGTTTTTCTAATTGGGTTAATAAACTCCATATTAAATCACAAATTCTCATTTGTTACGGCGATATCCGTCACAAGTTTGTGACGGATACCGTTTTCTCTCACAAAATACCCATTGAAAGGTGAGTGAAACACACGTAAAAGTCTTCCACCTTATCCCCTCCTTTTTGTGAGAGTCGCGAGAACATGACGGATTAGCGTCATGAAGCAAAGACTAACTGATATTAAATAGTGTTTTATTTTTCTCTCCTTACTTTTTAAAATTTTAAATTTATTTTATAATGAATTCTGGAAAATAGAAAGTAGTAGTTTTTGCGTGAAACTGTCTTACTTAAAAAATTTCTGTGAAATGGATATTTCATAGTACCATTTTTTAAAATTTTGTCTCTTTTAAACGAATATGGTTAATTGGTTATTCTTAGAAGAAATATCATTTGTTTTTTCTATTGTCTTCAGATAGGGAATTTATATCTCTCAAATTTGTTTCTTTCATTTGTAAGAGAAGAGTCATGAAACGAATCATGAGTCCGTGACCATTTGATAAGGGTCCTTACCACCAAAGTTAGTTGGTGTAATTGTGTGAGGGCTCACACCAACTAACTTTGATACCAACTAAGCTAACTAACATCTAAACTTATTAAAAATAAAAGAAAATGTGCCTTATTATCGTCAAATGACTAAAAAAGTAATTCGAACTATATATTCACGGTATTTCGATCAACCATTTTAACTAATAGGTTAAGACATCAAATCAAATAGACTTTTTTTTTTGACAGTGAAAAAAAAAAAGAGAAAAAAAAAAATCAAATAGACTTCAAAGTTCAAACTAGCTGAGTTGTTAAATTGTTCATAAAACAACCTGAAACGACATCGTATTACATTTAGTATATGCTCTCCAAATTTCACGGATACCCCAGAAAATAAAAGAAAAACACAAAGACAAGGAAAGATTTCAGGCGAATTTTCACAAATTCTTTGCAGTTTTCAGGTAAAATTTCTATCTAATAACTCTGTTAATAAGACTGCGTGCATCCGACCCCCTAACACCGCAATTTGCGAGAGCCATTGAGCCATGGAAATTAATAGAGATAGATTGATGATGGGATTTTGAAGAAAAATAATGTTCATTTTATGATTTTTTTTTTGTTTATTTTATGAGGGATTCTTTTGGAATTGTATGATCTGAATGTAAAGTTGTGAAATTGATTAAGCTTAATATGATTGGGTTTTGATGATAATTAGTGGGTTTGAATTGAAATTTTGAATGGGATGGTGGTGGTTTAAGATTAGGTCTACATTGTTATGAATCAAAGATTCCATCTTTCATTATGATGGTGCCGTTGTGCTATGGTGGTTGAGTGAGCAGTACAAGTACGAGACAACAACATTACCCGAGTGTCTCTGATAGATGAACCATGTCAACCAAAACCTTAAGGTGATAGTTGAGGCCCAACTATTATATTTATATCTTATTATGCCCCCTCATTCGAATGCCCATTGGGCTTGAAGAGTGGTTAGTGCACAAGTACGGGTACCGTGTGCTGAAATTCCATTTCGTGAGTTATTGGGTTTGCCAGGATTAGGATTCGAATGTTCCCTGTTGTTGACCGAGGGGATAACATTGCACTGTGCACGCGACATTAACCTGATGTTGAAATGGAGTGAGCAGGTGAAAGGCGTAAGCATTGCCTTGAGATACCTGTATTGCAGATGTTTTGACAGCTCTTTTAGGGTGGTTTAGCATTGTGGTTGCTTGTAGTATAGGACTACATTTGAGGCTCGCAGTTCACTATTGTGTGTGGATTACAGCTCGATTAATGTTGGAAACTGTTAGAATTATAATAATGACTTGAGGAAGCATTTTAAACTTGCTCAAAACTAGGAAGTTGAAACGGGTATTTGTCGTAGCAGTAAAATGTCGTCAATTGTAGGGACTTAAACCAAGAATCCTTGTTGTTGGTGTATTTGGCACAAACAATCAAAAGTCTTTCATGCTAGATTGACAAAGTTACGTTTCGGTGTACCGTGTACAACAAATCCATTACTGATAAACGTGTAGAATAGAGAAGTCTGATCGCTCTAGTGTTTTGGGTGCTGCAGTATTCAAATTAATGCATTGTTTAGCAAAGGAACAATTTTTTTACTTTAATTAGGAAATGAGCCTACCATGAGTTGCCTGCTGGAATTTTACGACGTTAAATAGCGGTTGGTTACCTGATACAGAGTATTTCCTTGTGTTTTGACACTGTCGTCTTACATGATATGCAGACAATATGGAAGTCAAACCAACAGTTGCAATGAGAGCAATGCTCGTGGGAGGTTTGGCTGCCTTCGCAAAAATAGCTGGTGCAATGAAAGCAGCAGGAGGTGTAAAGTTAGGAGCAGCAGCAGCGGCTATGACAGCTGCAGCTGCTGCCACTGTGTCTGGTTCAAAAAAGGAACAACCCGATGCTCCGAAAGAACCCACCAAGTGACTTGTTAGCATTTGCCTTCTTTCTTTCTTGATATCCCAATAATATCGACGAACAAACAGATCAATTTCGGTTCATTTCTCAGAGTTCGTTGGGAATGAACAAACAATTGTATCAGTTTAGGACTTTTGTATTAATGTGTCTTATGTAGCTATGTACTTGTAGGTGAATGCATATACCAAATTGTAGCAGATAACTTTGAGCCTCCTATGAGAGTTGAGTAACCGATTTTTATCTGGTTTAACTTACGGATTAAGTGATGAGGACATCCCTTGTAGTTTGTTTGTAAGAGTAATTGGGTTGGTTTCCGAATAAGATCAGAGGCCACTAAATACAATGATTTGTGTAGGTATAAAACCACTTGATAAGTAAATAATATATCCAACATAAAATGGTGTATTGTTTTAGATTACAAAATGGAAATAGATTCCATCCAAATCTATAATTTTATATCGAATCGTATCCTGTATAGATTTAAAGCTCTACAGTAAAGAAATGCAACTAATGAGATACATCGAAGACAATCCAAATGATAAGGAGGAATAGATTATTCTGTACTACCCTAAAAATAGAAGGATTTAGAGATCACGAACACTTGAACTGGTACGACCACACACTGAGTTCTCTTCCTGAACAAACCTGACTGTGAGCTCGGGATTTACAGTTTCCAGCTCAAAGAGTTCCTGCAAATGAATAGCATTAGTGTGTACCTTTTTGGTGCAAGTGGTACAATTTGTGTTTCTGGGATTTGGCAATCACAGGATATATTTCTTACCACGGTATTTTCGCCCTGGTGAAGAAGCGGAGCAGGGACATAGAGGTTACACTGTGGGCCATATACCTGCGAAGATGACTCCTTATATGACAAGCCGGACAATGACAAAATAGATGTACTGATGAAAAGAATAAACAAGAGTATCTACCGGCCAATATCGCCCTAGATTAAATTTGTTGATAAAAGCTACCCCTTTACCCCAGCCTTCAACAGACAGAAATGTGTCCTTTACGTCTTCTGTGGTGTTAACGGTAAAACTGCCACTATAGAAAGCAGGTTCTTTAGATAGGACACCTGCAAAAGATAGACAGCAAGGGATGCAACTCAGAACATGTTTAAACATTATCTCAAGAACTTCATATATCAATAACTCAACAAATACACTGATTTAGCTATGCTTACTTTTGTCTGCACATACTCCAGCTCGAGCACTCCTAGCAACCTCAATCATCAGACTCCTTTGACCATTGAGAGTGTGGAGAGGAATCGGGGAAATTTTCCAATTATGAAGAGGGTGATCATCCAGATACACCGGAGATAAGATGCCCTGAAATTTAATCAAAGAACAGATTCAAAAGGGAAAACAATAAAACTTTTAACAAAGTAAAGCCAGATAGATATAAGCAATATGAATAACATTTGATGTGAGCAAATGATGATTTGGAGAATACACGGAGTATCAAGGCAACCAATTTATCAAGAGAGTGGCACCAAAATTTGTTGAGTTGACTATTAGATTATTAGCCGTCTTTATGACTTCTTATTTATCGAAATACCAAAGATGGAGAAGATATATATACTCTACAAGATCAAAACTCCATATTAGAACGAAAATGGTTCCATTATTTTGTACAAGAAGTACAACTGTACAAGACCGTTTACATATCCATAGCTCCTTTCCCGATATATAATGAAATTCAAACAGCTGAAAGAGTTGCTGTCAGCAGCATTTCACCAGGTTACAATCTATAGATTTTATAAGCATTTGGTACATAAGCTACTAATGATGCAAATTAACTACTATTATGAATGACAGTTAGTTGGCCGTACTTGCTCAACTTCACATTAGGATTACCACCACAAATATATAGAATAAAAGTTGCAGAAACAAATTATTAAGAGAAAGCTAGGGTACCTTTCTGTCAAAAATGTATGGGCCATAATTGATCCTCCCCATGTTCTCCACCTGTGGACATCCGAATCAAGACCCAGTGAACAAAGATTCTCGCTTTCTCTCTCTCAACAGCCCACTTTTGTCTAGGGCGTCTATTGCTAGAAAGAAATTTACAGGAGCAGAAGTTTAAAGAGGAAGGAGGATGGCATATACCAAAACAAATAAGATGATACTCGAAGCACATTTGACATGAGGAAGCTGAAGTTTTTTGTTTGACCATCTCTCAATGTTGCCTGCATATATTGGTATTCCTCCGTAGTTTTTTGAATTGCATGTAACAAAAACCTGAGCTCTGTCATGGACCTATAGAATTCAATAACCAAAACATCTTGAAAGATCACAAAATGTCATCGTAACATCAATGCACATATAAGTACTCATGCACTCTCCAAGTCTCAACGTATTCTAGATTTCCAAATAGATTCCATAAAAACGATAGCTTACAAACATGCATTAGATGCATATTATAAAGGCAACACGATAGATGAAATTTAAGGAGACAAGGAGATGAACTGAGCATCAGAGAAAAAAAAACTCAGAGAATAATTTCCGAGTTTCATAACATCCAAATAATCAACGCTCAAACAATGCAGAAACAGACAAGCTGTAATCTTTTGAGTGCACTTAAATAAGCAAGAACGGGGAGTTAAACTGAAAACCGGGATTGACATAAATAACACCATTCCAATAGCTATTAATAAAATGACAAAAGATACAAACTTTTAACATTTCATACATCATCAGTGCAACAGAATAAAGCTCATGTAAGCATCGTCATTGCCAGACAACCAACGTATGATTGACAGGTACAAAGGGTAAACACAAATGGCGAACCAGCCTTCAGTAACACACCCTACAAGCTCAAAACAAGGAGAAGAAAAAGGGACAGAAAAATGTAAGAAATAAATATACGAGGAAAACATAGGGCACAGAAGCCATACCTTTGGGATGGATAAGGTACTAGCACTGTTATGTGCATTATATTCCGACATGTAAAGTAGAAACCCATATGTCTGAATGCGGAAAGGAAAACATAAATAAGAAAGGAAACTGAGGTTCTTCTAGATCATTAAAATTTGCATCTAATTTTCCTTTCTTTTTTGCTATTGCATCTTACCTCAACCAATCTGGTATTAGTGAATAAATATAGACAAATGCATATGTGTTTTCTACCCATATATCCCAACTCTCGCCTTGTTTATTAATTGAAAACTGAGACTCGTAATCATAATAAAGTAAACATTATCCAATAAAAGCATAAATGTGAATTACCTGGCCCGCGGACTCCATCGAAATTGGGTCGGTGGATTCTACAATACTGGAGTTATTTTGGTTTGTAATGATATCAAACAGGGATGAAACTTTAGACAATTCAACATATCCATACTCTGCCTTCTCATTATTGGATGGGACGGGTGGAACATATGCTGCTGCATATTTTTTTATTACCCTGCGTATAGCTGAGGAAGAGGATAAAATATCAACGGGAAAAGTTACATCAATAAAAATGTGATCATCAATGAAGATAATCTAGAAAGAAAAAACTGCGTTATTTTTCCAGATATTTCCAATTTGTAAAATTGAAGTCCTCGGCTTCAAAAGATACATATTTATGCAGAAAAACAGCAGAACCGAACTTATCCAAAGAGAAAATTTTCGGCCCCCGGGAAAAGTGATGATGTTGCTATCAATAAAGATGTCTTTGAGCAAAGGACTCTGATCGAAGGCATATTTACTTCCACCTCACAATGATGTTCCTATTTCATTTTAATGGCCAAAGTTTCAAAAAGTCTGACAGTCTGACACATTTACATTTTTTATAAATGCTTACTGTATAATATTAACACATTTACATTTTTTATTCAAAAATCTTCCATAAAATTATACTTTTAAATTAAAAGTAATATATAAACGCAAAAACTACGGTCAATGTGTCATCTTGGGAACCGGAGTAAAAAGTAAATAGGAACATCGCTGTGAGAGAAAGGGAGTACGAAAATGAAAATATTAAAATGCTGGTTACAGCAGGCTGTAGAAAACAGAAAAATTAAGGAAAAACATGTATGGCAGAAGATCAGTGACATACCTCTGAACTTTGCATTATCCACATCACCAGACTCTCTAATTGGTGCATCCTGGGGAATAAGATTCCATTATCCACAATGATAAATGATAGAGTAACATGGAAGTGCTTTGTAAGATGTCTCACATAATCATAGGAAGTGAGGTCAGGCTTGTAATCTGACTCGCTAGAACCAGTATTTGCCCCATTATAGAACCCAAAATTTGTCCCACCATGTGCCATCTAACATTTCCGAGCAACTTATGTCAGATAACTATGCCAACAGTCTTTACTAGACTCAGAAAAAAATCTTATTAACATACATAAAGAACCACAGAGCCATTCCTCGCCAAAATCTTCTCAAGCTCAGCTGCCGTAAAATAAGCATCAGTCTTTGCAATCTTCTCACCCCAGTGTGTCAGCCAGCCAGTGTAGAATTCTCTGCAATGAGAAACTTATGAGCATCATTTACACTGTCAACGCATTGTTAGCATGATTATAGTTGTATAGTACTAACGAGGAAAGAGGAGGTGATTTTCCAGGGGCATTGAACTCCTTCTGCAGTTCAAATATGGGCCAAGCTTTGTCACCTGTTGTGAAGTCAACAGCTGCAAACAAGGATAAAAACATACTCGTATATACTTTCAGGAAAGCAATGATGTTATATTAGGAGTATTAGATCAAACAACAGTGATATGCTGTCAAAGTGAGCTCTGATTATTAATTGACCTACGTGCTCAAGTTTGACACACTTCTGAACTTTGTATTGCTGCAAAATAATATCACTGCTTTCTGGTCAGAATTCAGAAACTATCAAGTGATTGACGTGATAGGAGACGATTTCAGCTTTTTTTATATCTAAATTAACAGTAAAGTATAGGCGTAAAGTTGTCATTTACGTGTTGTGAACTGAACTGAACGGAATTTGCTTTCACATTCAGCTTTAATGAATGTGCCTTCTTCAAACACACGGGCGTAGAGATCAGATACCAAAAGGAAATAAGAAATAAAGAGGAGAGAAAAGAAAAGTCTTCCTAGAGTATAATTGGCATTTTCCTCATTTGAGCCTCAACACTAGCATGCTCCTATTCTCGTGCTTTACCCCAGTCTCTCCCTTTTAGGAGACATTCTTTTACAAATCTTTCTTACTTGGAACAAAAGAAAAATACAACTACTTCTTACAGACAACTCTCACCAGCATAGACACCCTTTTCAGGGATAGTTCCTTTCTCCAGGGTTTCTCTCGTACCGCCGTCTGTAGTGTACCTGAATGGCCAAGGTAAGAAATTTCTCACGAATTATAACCTCTCAGGAGATTTCTCCCTACATTATGGCTAACAGGAGCTTTAAGGACTCGGAAATTCCAAGTGTTTTGTTAGTTATGGAGTTATAGTGAACATCAAAAAATGGAAGTGTCTCTCCTGTCTAAAAGGGGGAAAGCACTCATGATGTCACTAGAGAAGTAGTCTCCCCGTCTCACCTAGATCAAGCAAATCATGCACGGTATTATATAGCATAAGCTACACAAAAACGTTTCAAAATAGAGATTTTTTATATTTTATTTGAAGAAGTATGGCCATCATTAGTCCAAATATTTCTTTCCTTCCATCTATACTAACATATTGCCAATCTTCTCATATGATTTAACATCTACTTTCCAAGACTGAACTCAGTCAATAGAATGAATCAGATAACAGAGGAGGTGGTATTGTCTAGTAAAACCAAAGACCAATATCACATTCCAGACTGAAAGATGCTATCCAAGCTCTAAATCACGTTCAATCAGAAATTTGAAGATGAGAAGCACAAACAAAACGTGTTTTTTAGGTGTACTAGCCTACTAGGAGTAATCTATGATGACGATGCATATAAAAATCAGTAATAAATTGTACATAACCATTAAGCGACATTAAAAACACATAACTCCTTACAAGATTACACCATGTCCCATGTGTCTCTGGCCTAACTCAACAAGGTGACGTAGATATGCTTTATCATCTCCGTATGAACCATATTCATTTTCTATCTGTCATAAATAATCCATTATCAGACTTAAGCTAATAAGTAAGGACTAAAGTCCAGGAAATTCATTTGAAATACTATCACACACTTTTAAGGAACCCACAACAAGTGTAAACAATGATAGACCTAGCTACTTTCAGATATGAAAGGAAAATAGGAACATAACAGACTAGCACACCTGAACCATGATGATGGGACCACCGTTCTCATAGAGAAAAGGCACCAGCATGGGAAGCAGTATGCCCCACCAACTATCCACCTATAGAACAAATAAATTGGATCTTGTAAGCATCAATCAGATCTTTGTGTTTTCGACACTACAGTGACGTCGTGTACAGGCGGCCCTCTATCCCACATTCCCACCGTAGGTGAGAGCCCTTGAGCCACTGAGTGAGGTGATGTTGAATGGGAAAAGCTACAAAACCACTACGAGATGGGGAGGTCTTCAAGCATACAATATAGAGATGTCTTTCAACATAGGCATTGCATCAAGTTCGCTTTAAAATTAAATCCATACCAGATGGAGATAAGCTGGGTCTGAAGACCTCAGCCTGAGAGCCGGCTCTTTATCAAGCAACCAAGCTGGAAATCCACCCAAATCCCACTCTGCATTACATATGAACATCATACTATCAGAGTGTATGATTAAAATTTTATGTATTAAGCACTCTATTAATTTGTATTCGTAGCAGTCTGGGGCGTAATTATGTGCTAGATGTTCCAGGAATTTTAATACTATTAAACGATCCAGATGTTCCTTGAACTTCACTAAAGCAACCAGTGAAGGATGAATATAGCTTATAAAACAGACCTCCACATATGTACGGGCCAGGCCGAAGCATGACAAGGAACCCCATCTTCTGGCAGAGTTTTAGAAATGAAACTATGTCAGCAATGCCATTGAATACCAGATTCCCAGGGCTTGGTTCATGCAGATTCCACGGAACATATGTCTGAATAGTGTTTAAGCCCAATGCCTTCATTCTCATCAGTCGATCTTCCCAATACTGCATTGCCACCAAAAATTGGTGAACATAGCTTTAACTAAAATGTCACCAAACATGGAATTTTACATCGCCAAAAATAATCATCCTTTTAATAATTCGACAATAAATTACCATCTTGTTTCCATTGCAAAGTAGAATTCAAGGCTAGTACCTCAGGGAGAACGCGAAAGTAATGCAAATCACCACCAATTATCCGAAATGGCTCACCATCTTTCCAGAACATGTCATCAGCAATCTCAAACTTCCTAACATTATGATGCTGCTCAAAATAAAATAAAAAATAAACACCACATTAAGTAGAAACAACTTCAATACCCATTAACTCTAAACAAATCAACAAAATTTACTTCTTAATTCATCAACCATTCAAAACACATCTAATTCCATTAAACAAACATTGATTACTTATACATCCATCACGGGCTAGCGGGGCCAGTTGACTCCAAAGTCCAAACAATTGAAAAATTGAAGATTTTTAGTTAAAATTTCCGATCTTTTTTCTATTTTACTTTAATACTTTAGAAATTCGCCCCCTGAAATTCTCCGCCCCCTAAGGTCAAAATCTCAAATCCTGGCTCCGCTATTGATTATTTACACGCCATGATCTCTACCTAACCTAACCTCATTTTCCTTAAACAGCAAAACCTTCAGCATAAAACCGGCTTTTAAACGATAATAATACGAACATAAAAACCTCAGTCAAATCAATGTCACTAAAATTATGTATTCGAAATCAATGATCAAAGTTTCATGAAGATTAAGTAACTAAATCATGATATTTCACTTCAATTACTTGTCATGTCAATCAAATGCTCATTAAACTACTATAAATTACGATCAAACATTGCAACAATCAAAATGAAGTAATATTGAAGCAATGATCATAAAAACGATAAAGCACCTTTGCCTGGTGGTGGTGGTGGTGGTGGCGGAAAGGAGAGACGGCGGCGGAGAAGGCGAAGAGATAGAAGAAGATGGCAGCGATAGTGGTGAAGGAAAAGAAGCTTACTCTCTTCTTCGTCGCCATTGTTGTTGTTTTTCAGTGACAGTAGAGGAAACTGGAAAGGATTCGACTATCAAGTGTCAACCTCGTCAACATTACAGTTTTTCTAATGCGTGACATCGCTAAATTACGTAATATTCCAAAATGGACATTATTGGGAAAAATTCTCTCCCGTAGGGGTGATAATGAGACGAGACTTTCGAGATGTAATTTCGTGAAAGAATCAAAATCAATTTCGTGTGAGATCGATTCGAGAACTTGTTTGAGAGCTTAATGAGTCAGCCGAAAGAAAATCTTTGTTCGACTTCGAAAAGGCTCGCGAAATGCGCTTAACTTGTGTGATTAGATAAGGTATTGCTCATATTTTATGAAAAATATTTTATCATGATTATATCTTTGTATCACAAATATCAAACGTCTCACTGATTTGCCAAATATTTTTACGTATAACCTTCGAGCCTTATTATTAAAAATATCGGAAGGAAACAAAATCTAAAAATTTAACAATTATATATAGGCTCGATTTAAGCTCGAGTTTGGTCCGAGCTCGCGTTAAGGCTCGCAAGCTTGATAACGAGCACATTTTTTTCAAGCTCGGGTAAGCTCGAGCTCTCAATCTTTTTGTTCTTGAGCACAAGCCGAGCAAGGCCAAGCTCAAGCTCGACTTGTTATCATCAATCTCTCGTAAATTTCTTCCTAATCTATTTTCTTTTATATTAGCGGCCTTTTAACATGTATTCACTTCAAAAAAAATTAACTATTTCTTCGTTATAACTCATAATGTTTGTTATGCAATTGAAAGTTTATTATTTATAATTACGAAATTAGTGAATATAGTTCAATTTATAAGTTTACAAATCTAATTTAAAAGATAAAAATAATGATTTAACCAAGCTCAAGCCAAAGCTTCAAAGCTTTAAGCCCGAAGAGTTTCAATCAATTCTGAATCCAAACTCAAATTTCTAAATTGATTTCAAGCCCACTCTGTCACCAAGTATTAACTCAAATTCTAAATCCACATGTATCATTTTTCTCCATTGTGCCATCTTTGTCACCATTCTCTCCTCAAGCCCAATAAATCTCATATCATGCTCTATCAACCCCGTAGATATCGAACATACCTTTCAGATATTATTACCCCACGTAGTACTCAAAGCCGAGATTGAATCTATCAACCCCCTTTTCGCCTATTGTTGGGTTTCATAAGCTATATTAATGAAATCACTAGTCTAGATCGCGCGCAATGAATGCGCGTTATATATAGACCTTTTACTTTTTACAGTATTACTTATGAATTTTAGAGTAATATCTAATTAATTTTCATATTTCACCTCATTGAATTGCATGTTGATTTTGCAAAAAAAAAAAAAAAAAAAAGAATTGATCTCAAAATTATTTAAGAGAATTAAGTAATTTCATAAAATGTGTATATTTATGAAAATATTTTAATTACCTCAAATTTAATGATTTCATTTTATAAATTTTCGTTAATTTTTTTAATAAATATTTTTTGTCACAAAGTTAATAATAACATAAATGTATAGTTTATAGTTTTATACATTTTTTTTAATTTTATTAAAAGATTAAATTTTAAAGTTTAATAATAAAAAGATTATAGGTTGCAAAAAAGTGTTGGAGTAAGTGTCCCCGACAATAATGCGATCACAATTGTCGATCATATTGATTGCATATTTAAAACTCATATCAAGAATACGAAAGGGATGATACATTACATATATAGTCAACTGGTCCACACATATCGGTAATGATTGGCTGGCTAGAGTTTGACATTACTGTCGTGCGACGGTGGTGATCAGTTGATCCCTTGAGGTCACACCTAAAGGACGATTCCCTTAATTGAAAAGGTTAATTAATTGTATGACGATACAGATTAATTAATTCCTTAAAATTGAACAAATTATTATAAGAGAGAAAAATGACATCTTATTATAATGTGATTAAATGAGATTTTATTTAGTAATTTAAGAAGTTATATTACTAAAATTAATCGGTGTTTGCGAAACACGCGAGATGAGAATGATAAGTTAGTTATAATTACAAGATGTTGTGAATTATACTAACTAGTAATTAAATGACCATTTTATGAGAAAGTAATTTTAAATTACTAGTCAATTTGTTAAATATGATTTATTTAATTTGTAAATGATATTTAATTTGTTAAATATGCATTTTAAATTAAAACATGACATAAGACATGTCACATGTCACATGACATACAATTGTACAATTGACAAAAATAAAATGGACTCCATATTACACTATAGAAACCGAAAATTGGTGGGCTATATGAGAAGTTTTGTCTTTTTCCATTTGTCTTATTCATTTGTCCATAACACTTGATAGTGACATGACCATGGAAAAAGACTTACACATTTGTTTTGTGAAGACAAAAAGAAAAAGAAAAATGGTCATAAGACCACATGAAGCCACCGGTTTTTAGCGTGAGGATTGAGAGAGTTTTTCTCAATTTTTATCATTCTTCTTATGTTTAATAAAAACAATACCTTCTCTCTCTTGTTCTTCATAAAATTCATTTTTATGAATCTAATTTGTACAAATCAAATACTAATAATACTAGTAGTAGTATATGAGTATTAGTAATCAATTTTAAGGTAAACCACATTACAAATATCTAGTACATGTTAGTTTGTGGGATTAAGGGATAGTCTTGGGTGCTACTAATTGGAGGGCTTCTATTTTGAAGTCATGAATGTTCATCCAATACTGGAAAGCTCAAGAACTAACAAGAAGGAGATCTTGTTGGTGCCCATTTGACCGAAATTTAATTGGTGAGAAATTGATTTTCTTATCTCTTCTTATTTAGTTTGCATGCATAAGATTTAAATTAATTTTATGACTAAATTAATTTGTAACATATAAGAATATGTTAAGTAATGAGATATAGATTTCTAACAAGCGGTATCAAGAGCCTTGGTTGTTTGCATGCAAATCGGTTATAGTTTTTCCGAGTTATACAATTAACATATAAAACTTGTAAATTTGTGTTATTATGATATATCACGAAAATAATTTATGCATGTTAAAGTTTCTGGTCCTGAAATGTTTTAGGATATTTTGGTTTAATTTATGGATTTTATTGTTCATTTTATATAATATTGGCATTAAAATGTGATTTGTATGATAAAAATGTCATTTTTGGACGAAAATTAGCTAAACTTTGACTTTTACAGTGATTTTTGGATATGTTTTCACATATATTATTTTTAGATGATCTGTAAATTTTCAGAATTTTTGGAGTTTTTATGCTCGAAATATGGATTTTTCATGATAAAAATCGAATTTAAATGAAAAATGGGTTAATATGAGATAAATTTCGAATCTGGTCATAGAAATTTAGTATGTTGTCACATGCAATTTTACAAGATGTGTGTAAAATAATTGGCTATAATGAAGTCTTTATGCATGATTTATGAATTTTTGATGAAAAATAGCATAAATAGTGACTTAATTAGTGAAAAAATGCTAAAACATACTTCATGACTAAGGAAAAACGTCACATGTTGCATTTTATTATTATTTTTTTTTTCAGATCTAAAATTGAAAAGTTGATGAGTATAATTTTTCTCATGTTTTTATGATTTTAATTGATAAATCCGATAAACGGCAACATTGTTTTTCCCGATAAATTTCGAAATTTTAACCTAAGTTTTTTGAACATTACTAGGTAGTATCCCGCGCTTCACGCGGCCTGTTTTAAAATTTTGTTATTATAATTGAAGAAAAATAACATAATTTATATATGACCTTTAATATTTTTAATTATAATTAAAAATAAATTAATTTTTCTTCAAATTTAATTTTTTAGGTTTAACTTCAATGTTTTAAATAAAATACATACTCCCTTTCATCCACTCTTTTCTTCCCTATTTTCTAAAACGGATTATTCAGGTTTTCTTCCCCTTTCCTTTTTGAGAAAGTTTTTATTAATATTATACTTCTACCTCTCTCCACTCATCAAACCCAAGCATATCCTTTATTAATATTTAATTATAATTATTCCTACCTCTCTCCAATAACCAAACTCCACCCATCTCCTTTATTAATATTTAATCCTAATTATCCATACTTATCTCCAATTACTAAACCCCACTCATATCTTTATCAATATTATACTCCACACCCTTAATCTATCAATATTATACTCCACACCCTTAATCTGCGTGCCCACTCCAAAGAGGAAGAAAAGAGTGGATGGGAGGGAGTATAATTTTAATTAAAACTAATAAGTGATAATAAATTATGCATGATCAAGGTTTTATAAATTATTTTGTGACTGATCAAATATCATATTAATTAAAATAAAATTTATTCAAATAATGCAACAATCAACATTAAGTTCTCAACTTATATCATTTCACGATTCGTTATGTTCCAAATCAATTAATATTTGTTCAAAATGATGTGAATATAACTTTATGTAATTTTTAATATTTTATGTATAACGTGTGATATTTATCTATCAAACATATAGAGTTCAAACTCAACTTATTCAAATATTTTGAGTGTGTCTTGTATGTATTAATGTATTATGTGTCAAACATATCTATGCTATCAGAATTGCATCTTTTGTATTTTAAAACAACTATATATAAATGATGTTTTGGAGTTTACCTGTAAATAAAATAGGTTAAATTTTCTCAAATAGTATTTTTTGACGTTTAACTTGAAAGTATTTAAAAGATAACATATAAAATATTTAACTAATAGTAATATTTAGCTAGTCATAGTCAATATTTATACTTAACGTATATATATATATATATATATATATATTTTAATTGAAGATATTAAAGTAAAATGTAATGTTTTTTCTATTTTTTTCATGTCATTTATAGTACAGTATATATAATAATCATTACTTTTGTTTTGATTATTCAAATGCACTCGCGATCACTGTGTACATACATACTCGTACACATACTCGTTATCACACTATTTAAACCTATCAAAATCTCATATGTATTCAATTTCTCGCAATATATTTATTTTCATTCTCATATAAAATCTTATATCTTAGTAGTTTTCTTTAAGTTATGTTTTTAAGAAATACAACGACTCTTCAAATTTTTTTTTTTTAATATTTAATGGTCTAAGTTTTATAACTTTTTCAAAATATCTTTGTACGTAAACATAAAACATTATGAGATACTCAATTTAATCATCTCTACAAATAAAAAATATTTCAATAAATACAATGAAAATTATACTCTATTTGAAGCATTTTTCGCAATGAACATAATAATTTACATTTTAGAATTTTTATCAAAATATTTTTTTAATAAATTTAGAATTAAATCACCGTAATTATTTAATGTAATTTTATAATAAAATTTATTAAGATATAATTAATATTTAGCTCAGATTTATACAGCATTTATTATGTTTGTATTTAATGTTCTGTTGTAATTAATACTTGTATTTATGGCTGGGTTGACACGTGGCGCATCCACAGCACTTCAACCCAGTTTTATATATATATATATAAGATGAGTGTCATGGTATTTTTCCAGAATGTTCATGAGTTTAAATTTCAAATTTCAAATTTATTTGAAATTTTTATGATTTATTTGGAGTTTATGGCTTTTAATGTAATTTTAAGTCCTTTTATGAACAATATTAAAAAATATAAATTAATTATAGTCAAATAGTTAGTGGAGACTAATTTTGAGTCCTAAGTTGGTTAGGGTAATTAACTTGTGCATAAATATGAATTTATGTAATTTATTGTGATTTTAAAAGGTTGAATCACGCAAATCCGTAAAAACCGTTTAATATACGATATTGGCTCCTTAAAGGCGATTTAGCATAAAATTGGGCATGTTCATGCATATTATAATGCTGCATTTTATTTATGATTGTCATAATTTTATTTTATGTAATTTTACTTAGTATGACCTTAGTTTTTAATTGGTATTACCCGAAATGTATGGGAATATCGATTCGGTTGTAATTTATTGTGATCTCGTATCACCGTTTTGTAATTTAATAGATTTATTTTATTTTAATTACAAATGTATAATAGGAAATTATGTAATTTGTTATGTAATTTTATTATTTCGGAGTTCCTTGAAGACGGTGTAACTCAAGAAGGCGATACATAAAGACGGTGTTACCTCGAGATGCGTGCCTCAACCGAAGTTCAAGAGACCAATGGAGTTGGTTTCCGAATATGTAATAGTTAATTAGATTTTCTATTTTAGGAAGGCCATACTAGGATTTAATTTATGCTTTGCATTTTATTTATATGATGCATGCATCGCTAAATCGCCATAACTAAAACATGCATTATCATTTTAATCGAGTATATCGACCGTGTCAATTACAATTATCGTAGTTCACCGCTTTAGTTCACTTAAAACGTGATAGATAATAAATTGACATGACCTCTCGCTAAAAATAAACAATTGAGACTTAGCCTTACCAAATAGTAGAAACCATGAAGTACCAGTTTCGCAAGGGAGTTGAGCCGGCTTACCGTAAGACAAACCTTGTTACGTTGGTGAAGTGGGTGATAAATGTCTATCCACCGAATTTATATTAATAAGGGGTATTTCGGCACACCGTGCCCTAAGTTGATATGAGTTTGGATCATGGACACATTTATTCGAAATTTGGGTTGAACTCAACGAAAGTATTCACGACGATTTCCGGATGTGTTTCGGGCTAAAGATAAATATTAATGTAATTTTATCGACCAAGAGTTCTAAAAGTAGAATCGATTAAAGAGTTAATCCACCGAGTTATGTTAATAAAGGGTATTTCGGCACACCGTGCCCTAAGTTAATATGAATTTGGATCTTGGAATCATTTATCATAGTTGGGTAGAGGTCACTATGTAAATGCTTTACTTGTTATTTACAAGTATTAATAAAACGATAAATGTTAAGTTTTCCACTATTCCGTAATCATATTGTTTTATTTCTTTACCACAATTCATATACGATATTATTTCGATTTTGATTCAAATCTCCATTAAAACATCGTAACTAAAGACAAATATGAATTTGCTTCTAAAACCTCATATGAACCATTGCTAAGGATCTCTTGTAAAGAGTATAGATTAAAGTCATTCATTATCAAACAGGTTTTTGATTCTTGACTAACACATCTACTTACAATGGATTGTTTTTCCATATACTTAATTGAATTAAGTACCTTGAAGCGATAAATTATTTTGGTAATTAGATTTGTCGGAAATCGTAATAGACCAAAATACCGCAACCACTTCAATGAAAGTTTTAAGACTAAACAAACGAATGAAGAGTAGTCTTCATGAATATAATTTTGCTTCTCAAAGCAAAGACTCATTGAAATGAGTGGGAGCATTCTCTTAAACCGTTAAGAAAAGGATAAGGTTTTAAAGAAGTAAAATTAGAATGGAATTGATTCAAGGTGATATTAAAAGTAAAGTTATTGAGAATAACGATACTAAACCTATCAATCCCGACCGACAAAGTTTCCATTGTCTTAAATGTTGGACACTAGAAAGGAAACTACCCCAAATTATTGAAGAATCAACAAGTTAGTTGTGGGACATCTAATGGGATCTTCTTCTTTAAATGTTTATTTGATTGACATAAATTTTGCTAGTACTACTTCGTCAATATTAGAAACCAGTGGAGGTTTTCATCAATGTATGCGATACATAGGATGATTAGAATATGACGACTAGTATCAAATAATGTCGAGAGATAGAGTCATTGTGTACTCAATCTAGTTTTGGGTTTATATTTATACCTTAATTATGACTATTAAGTGAATAAACTCTAAATAAGAATATAAACTTGTTAAGATAAAAAAAAAAAAAAAGGAGGTTTGACTTTTGTGACCCTATACACCATGATTTGATGTATGGCTAGCCCATTATCAAGGTGATTATATTCTAAACCAAACTAGATTGATATATCATGTAGATGATGCAAGACTCAAATTGGTATCCCAAGATTAAACCTTAAATTCTGGAATGATGAACGCAAAGAGTTATCGAGTACTCTTGAAACCATTAGATTGTTAATCTTATGGTATATGCGTATCTTGTATTCAAAGCAAGATGTCTCGTGCCTTTTGGTTGAAAAGGAGATCGAGGTTGTAAATCATTGATCCAAAATAGGTTGATCATTTTCTTTTACCAACGATTTAAGTTGACACTAATGTGTTCACCTAATAAGGTAAATAGAGAAATCTTTGAAGAAGTTCAAAAGTTCAAAGAAGCACGATTTAGTCGTGATGGGATTATCAAAGTAAAGACTTTGATATAAGCCAAAGGAAATGTGATATAGTATCACAAGTTAATCTCTCTTAGCACGCATTATGGAATAATGTGTGATTGGATAAGAATTCAAACGCTATTTGATATGGTTTGGACTTCAATCAAGTTACTTTGAGTTACTTGATCCTTTTGGGGATTTTATATTTTGTCTAAATTATTTTTCCACTAAATCTAAAACGAATCATATGAGATATGAAAAGGTAGGGTACCATATTTGTAAGTTTTCACAAGAAACAAATGCTCTTTTTTTTCCCTTTCAATTATCACGAGTACGACGGGTTTGCGGCTCGTGAAGCTGTCTTTTTAAAATACAAGTTTATTTCTAGAAGACAGAGTGGGAGAAATTAGTCAAGAGCCATAAAGAATGTCACAGAGAATGTTATGTCGCAAGAAATTGGTCTTTCTTGACTACATGAGACGTTGTGTGTAAGATGTTGTTTCTTTAAAACCTAGGAGGTTAAATTCGTCACTTGTTGAAAATGATGAATTCATGCTACTTTTAAGAAAGTAAAGAGCTTATAACTTACAAAAGAAATAGTTTGATTCAAGTTGATTACTTCTAGAAATTAATGAACATATGACTTACATGAGAGTGTTTAAAGTCACAACTCAATACAAGGCTTAGAGCCATGAAAATCCGAAATAAAAAGGCTTGATTAGTTGCAAAGGGTTTTGCACTAATAAAGAAAGATTTCAAAGCTTGATTGGTTGCAAAGGGTTTTGCACTAATCGAAATGCTTAAGTCTATTTGGATCTTCTTAGGGATTGTGTTTCATTATGAGGATACACATACAACAAGTGAATCTAAAACCCACTTCTTCAATTAGAAGGAATGTATTCAATACATATCTTAAGTTTTGAAGATTCTTGCAATCCTAAGATAATGTGAAACTTAAGAGAGGGTCTTAAGTAGGACATCAATGAGTTGGAATCTGTGGACAGCGGGCCGCCCACGGGGGCGCTTGGTGAGAAACGAGGGACAAGCGTTTGCATTTTGTAAGGAGTCGCCACCAATTTTTATGGGAAATTGGAACCGTTCGAATACCTCGTGTCATGTCAAGACACAAAGTAGTGACATGAACACTAAGCAATCGTTACCCTTAGCATTCTATGTCTAGAATGACTCTCGTGGATGCCAATGAACACGAGTGCTCACGGAGATCTGGAGTAAGGGGTGAGGGTACGTATTAGGAAGCTCTTTTGATCGAACACCTAATCCCGCCCGCCTCGATAGCGGCCTCTACTAATGATTAGGGAAGTTATTCGTACTCGATATATCGTCGATTATAATGCATGCAATGCAACATCCATAGATTAATCCTAACATGTGAGAATTAACTAAGGTTGACACATAATTAGCAAACAATTGGGTCGAAGTAGGATTTAATGCTCATTTACATGTGAAAACATACAAAAAAGCAATAAATACAATGAATATAAATTACAATAATGGAAATTACATTAATTACATTGGATTTATTGATTTATGTCGGAAATACCTTTAAAACGGATAATTTGATAAAAAGGAAAGAAAGAATAAAATTAATAAAAGACGAACAGAGATTAGTGATAATACGGATAATAGTTAGTTAATACGTAAGCTAATTAAACTAGGTCAAGGCAGAAACGGGGTTCAGGGACAGAACTCATCCTGAACAGCGCAGCGAATCGCTAGCCCTGCGGAAGAGGCGCAGCGATTCTTTGCGTCTGTCCAAGGGTGAGTTCTCGGCTGTAGTTTTAACCTAAAATCGTTAATGTTAATTGTTAATTTTAGGGATTGATTTGATAATTGACTTCGGATGAAAGTGATTAATGATTATTTAGCATATGAATTAGTCATAAAAACAAGAGAACATGAATGAGGCGGAATTAAACGGATTAATTATGTGAAGGGACGATGTTAATGAATGATTAATTAGCGACATCGGTGAATGGAACAAACTAAACATGATGAATTGATGACAAATTAATGACGAATTAATGGATAAACAGACGAAAACTATATCAATGACGAATTCCAGAAACTCAATATGAACGAATTGAATCTCTAAAATCCGGGTTCGAATATTAATGACGAAAACCCGCAAATATGGATTATTTGGGATTTAAGGTCGGATTTATGATGATTAAAACATATTAATGATGAATAAATTATATACATGTGAATTATTGAACTATCATGTGAGAAAATTAAAGACAAACATACGAAAACAAATAAGAAAGACGGAATAACAGAGGACGAAGAAGAAGAAAAGAAGCGAGAATCTGGGCGGCCTCACGAAGAGGCGCAGGAATCTGCGCTCCTTCAAGAGGCGGCGATTCTTTGCGTCTTTTCTCGACGTCTGTCTACTGGAAATCCGCAAAAACAGATTTTAAAGCACGGTTTTAGAAATCGGTTTTAATGGTGTTTTCGACATAAACCTTACAATGATGATACGATGAATAAAAATACAATAAATAAAGGGAATTATTACACCCTCAGACTTACATGTTGACGGAACGAGATGAACTAAGAATCGACTAGTGAATGCTCGACGCGAATGCAAAGAGAGAGTGCCCTCGTAAGAGGAAAACGATTGATTAATTAAGATTGATTGAGTGTAGTTGGTCAAATTGGTCGGTCATGCAACGGAGAGGTGGTACCCGAAGATCCGAGCTTACGTGGTCGGAAGTCCAAGCACGTAGGCGCCAATTAGTAAGAACGAAGTCTAGAATGCAAAGGGAGAAGAGAAGGGCGGACACTCGCGTGAGAAATATGAGGAGCGAAGGCTCCTATTTATACTAATCACGTGAAGGAATAGGGTTTCGGAGACTCTTTGGAAGTGAATCTCGGAAAGATATAAAAAAGATACGTAAATCATGCAAAGAAGGGCCTGGGAAGAGGCGCAGCAGCCCATGCGTCCCTTGGAAGAGGCGCAAAGACTGGGCTGCGTCTGTTCCCGGAGGTTTCCTCTCTCAAAGAAAGATTTCCGCGTTTGAGTTATGGTAGGACGGAAATAATTCGATTATCTTTTGAATATTACGGGATATTATTTGCCAAAAGATAAAATTTGTGAAATATGGAATAGAAATATCCGGAACATTCCGAGAACATTCGACTCGGGATTTAACAACTATCGAAAAATGGAGACGGTTTTTGACTCGGACTCCGAATGTACTCTAATTACTGCCAAAACGACCGTATCAGGACGTAGATGACAACTAAGAGGTTGACATTAATATTTGAGCAAACACTTGACGATAATCTTACGAACTGTCACAAATCATTCCGCGAATCAAACATGCGGCCCAATCATCACCGGGTGGTTTGCGGGAGGTGCAGAAACGAGGTGTCTACAGAGCCCCCACTTTGACTGAGGCTTGGACAAGGCGAAAGTCAAAGTATAGCCATCAGGTCAATCGAAGATTACAACCTGACGACTATGGCGACGCGAGGCGGTTCAAGGGGTCTGAACCAAGGACCTGTCGTCGGGAACATTTTAGAGTCTGTCGACTTCCGGGGAGGGTCGTTTAAAGTCCATTAGACTACGTAAGGAGGCTCGCCAGCCATAAGAAGAGACCATACCTGAGACTTCTTCTCGAGATGCTTCCGGAGTTTGCATAGGAGCTAAGGTTTGAGCTTGGGAGCTAAGGGTAAGACCTAAAAGATATATAAGGATTGGTGCTAGGGTATGGGACCCTAAAGGAAAGCATTGAAGGGAAGGAGGTCAAATATGAGTTCAACCTAGAGGTAATTAAGTTTTGGGTATAGGAACTTCTGGAGAACGACACCCTGTCGGACTCCGCGGGGAAACAAGAAATATTGAAAGCAGCAGGACGTCGGTAGAAACTGCTGGGGAACCCGCTTGCGTTGGTCTCAAGCGAACTCTTGCTGGGGAAATATTGACGACTAGGAACATCTTGATCGTCGTGAAAGAAATCTTGAGTGAGCAGCACTGCAAAATACTACTGCGCCGGATAGAATGAGTTGAGCAATACTGCAAAATACTGCTGCGTGGGATAAAATGATCTGGGACAATACTGCAAAATACTGTCGCGCTGGATAAAATGCGGATCGGAACGAAAGAAAATCGTCGAAACGGACCAAAAGAACATAATAGCATCGAAGAAGAGGCGCACTCAAAGATGGGCCCACTAATAACGAACTCATAACGGATTTTTGAAAATTCGTATGGAGGGAACACAAGGAAGAGGCGCAGCAAGAGCTGCGTCTCTTGGAAGAGGCGCAGCGCCTGCTGCGTCTTTTCCCCAATTTGGCAATTTCCGCGTAAAAACGCGAAATCAGAAGGTTTATTCTTCATTATTTCGAAACTCATTTCCTTCAATTTCTCTCTCAAATCTTCACCATTTCCGTCGAGGTTGGATTCAAAAGCTTGCTTCAAATATGACTAATTGAGGTATGTGTCTTAATCTTGCATTAATCATTTACATTCGTCGAATTTTGAGCCGCGAGAATTAGGGTTTTCGACCCTTTTGATCGAAAATTTGGGGCTTTTTCCCCAAATGAATTTGTTTTGCCAAATTGATGCTAGAAACGGATAGTAGGCAATGTTAGGAACATAACCATGTATTTACTTTGAATTTTCATCGAGTTTTGAGCCCTTGAGCGAATTTTGAGACGGTTTCTGGTTTTACCAACCGTAAATTGCTTCGAAAATAGCCTTAGGATTGTCCATTGGCGACGAAATTTGATATTTGGGATCTTTGGATGATGGGTAAACTTCCTGTCATCTCGAAATTTTGGTTTGTGACAACTTTTTCAGGGCACCTTTCTAGGGCATAATCGTCGTTATAACGAAATGCTGCCGAATTTTCGGCTTGAACCCGGAACTAGGCTTTGACTTGGACTTGATTTGACCCCATTTATCACACGAGTGATTGGGTTGGCGGGAATATGACCAAGGATGGCCAGAAAGGACAGTTTTCAGGGCTCCGGAGGCTCGAAAACTCCTTAACAAAGGCTTGTCGTCATGTGACGCGGCCTAAATTTACTTTAACGTTGCAGGTGATGAGGCTTCTACTTCTGGGAGGACTCCCATGGATATAGACGCTGCTGTTGTTGAGGAGGCTTTAGAGCAGGCTTTCACCGATGCGGTGATGGCCACTGGAGGCGAGGCTCACGAGGAGGAGGCCGTCGAGGAGGAGGAGGAGGCCCCGAGACGGGCCAACGTCAGGCATGGAGGTCGTCAGCTGAGGGGAGCCCCTGCGTGGGCTGAGACCTGGGAGAGTAGGCACCTCGTGTGGGCTGCAGAGGGTCACCTGTCCTACAGGACGGTGAAGAGTTTGGTAAATAAGAATTCACTACTCATTACCTATTCTTTTTCATTTTCTTTTGTCCAAACTTCTTGCAAATTTCACTCAAAACTAAAGATAGCTTTGTTTCAAATCATAATAGGAGGCCGGGAACATCAGGTCGTTCTCGGGTTATACGACGGCGATGGAGCACTACGAGCGGCTGTCGGCGGAGGAGAGGGCCATGATCGAGCGTGGAGCGTTTGGTCCTCTGGTCCAGGTCTGGAGGGACATCGTGAAGAGGAAGTTGTGGGCCAACCTTAGCCTGGTCCGCGCTTTCTTGGATCGATTCTGGGACTCGACTTCCACGTTTCACCTGCCTTTTGGTGAGGTGGGAGTTACTCTGGAGGATTACGGCATGATTTACGTCCGCCGTGTGGGGACCGAGGAGGTGGTGTGGCCGGAGACCGCTATGAGGGCGGATTCGGCCGAGGCGAGGAGATTGATCGGTGGAACTTGTCGCCGAAGGTGTTGCAGCGATCTTAGGGCTTGGTACCCGCACCTACGTCCGAGACTACTTTGCGGGAAGACCCGGAGTCGGTGACGATCGATGGGAGGGAGACTCGCTCCTCCTCCTTGTCTGGTGAGCGAGAGCTCGTCTCGTGGCTTTGGTGGTTCTTGTCTTCGATTTACCTCGGAGACAAGGGCGAGAGGCTATCGACGAAGCTTCTTCCCTTTCTTTCTGACCTGGGTTCCCTAGGACGCTGGGACTGGGTTACTGCTGGTTTTGCGGTCCTCATCCGCTTTATGAGGGCCATGGTTCGTCCGGAGTTGATGGAGAAGGGGACTTCTCCTGGCGCTGGCGGACCTGGACTACTGTTGGAGGTATGAACCTTCCTTTAGGCCAAAGCAAATTCTTTTCTTTATTGAATCGCGAAAGATCGTAATTGATTATCTCGTTTTATAGGCATGGGTGTACTCCTACTTCCCGAGCTTCGCGCCCAAGAGGACGGAGCCGCTGGAGAAGGCCTATCCCGTGGTGAGGGATTGGGTGATGTGCAGGACGAAGAGCAAGCGCTCTTCTCACAATGTCTATCGGCGGGATGTGAACGCCCTTGAGTGACAACGCGTGAGTATCCCACTTGTATGTACATCTCTTGTACTTTGCTTCTATTTGATCATAGGAATGATCTTTGCCTTTATATTGTCGCAGTGGGTGCCCAGACCTTGGGCGGAGTATGCTGGAGCGCCTCCTTTTGTCGTTGAGGTCCTTCGACCTAGGAGCCCGAGTCGGTTGCTGTTGTGGACGTCGATGGGTCCTGTGTGGTATCTGGGCGAGCGTTTGGCTCGTCAGTGCTCTCGGGCGCGTTGACGGTTCCCATTGACCCTCCGAGGACGATGTTCGGGGAGCCTGCGAGGCCGAGAGGGAGGCGGACTGGGCGGTGCCGATGGCGACGACCTTCTTCTGCCTGGCGAGGACTACTCAGCATTCCTTTACGGGAGGTTGGCGTACTGGCCAGTAGTAGTGAGTATCCTTTACTTTTCTTGATTTGATTTCGAGAGTTTCGACGAAAGATCATCGATTAATGAGAGCTATTTGTCTTTGCAGGAGGTCGAGGCGGCGGGCGTCGAGCCCCCAGTGTACCCCGAGACTCTTGAGTACACTGACGCGACTGGGAGGACGACGATCTCCGAGTTGCGTGACTTTGACGTAGGGCGTGACGGATCTTTGGCCTGACGACGGCAAAGATCGATTCGGAGGGTGAGCCTCCAGCTTATATACCTTTCGTGTAAGAACACATTTGATTGACCTTGTTCACTTTACTGAGAATTTCTTTTGAAATGCAGGTCGCGCCATCCCGGTTCGTGGCACTATGGAGGGTGGCCAACCGGCTACGAGCTACCGCCATCGAGGCACTTGTCGGTGGTCGAGGTCGTCAGGTATGAACCTCGTTCGATTTCTTTTGATTTGATTTTGTTTTTCAGTTTTGTTTGAGTTGATTGACATGAGCCAATTTCTTTTTGTCTACAGGCTGGTCGTGAGCTGGAGCGAGAGCTGACCCAGTCTCGGGAGGAGACGGCTCGCTTGTCGAGGGAGCTCGAGTTTCGGGACGCCGAGATTGCTGCTCTTACGGCGAGGGTTGCCGAGTTGGAGGGTGCCCAGCAGTAGTCTGCGTAGTTCTTGTAGACCTGATTTTGAACATTTTTGGACTTGTTTGGGCGCAAGCCCCGGTTACTGGACTTTGGAACTTGATTCGGGCAAGCCCCGTTGCTTGTACATTTGTATATATGATGGCCTGAGTGTCTTTGCTTTCTTTGGGTTGTGTTGCTTGTACCGCAGTTAGTTCTTGAACAGGTTTGGTAGACAACGGTTTACGCCGTCATGCTGCCGAAATTTACATGGAAATCACGCATTTTATACACATATGGTCTTAATTAGCGCAAAAAAGACTCAAAAGTATACAAAATGCAAAAAGCAAAAATTTTGTCAGAAATGACCGGACGGTAGGGAGGGTTACCCCCTAAAAAAGAAAAAATAGAAACCTGTAAGTGTAGAAGTGAAAATGTTGAAATTTGTTAGAAAAAATGAAAATAAAAGAAAATTATTTCCTAAAAACGAAATTAAAATGAAATTTATTTCCTAAGAATAAATAAATAAATTAAAATAATAATAAAAAAAGTTAAATGTGATAAAAATGGCGGATGTGTCGACGTCGCCTCGAAATGCGTGCCCGCGAAGTTAGGAAACATGAAACATGGTAAACTGCTCATATTTACCAAAATAAAATCCCGTAGGAATAGGAAATTATTCGTTATAGGATTAGGAAAGATCCAAACACGGAAATCACAGAAATCGAGTCTGGGGAAGAGGCGCAGCATGAGCTGCGTCGCTTTGAATAGGCGCAGCAGGAGCTGCGCCTGTTCCCAAGTTCGTCTCTCCTGGCGGATTTTGGAAACAGCGATTAGTATAAATAGAAGCGTCGACGAAGCTTTAAATCATATAATTCTTCCGTCTTTTCTCCGTTAATCTCACAAAAAACTCCCAAAATAAATTTTCAAGAGAAAATTTGTCATCATGAATACTTTGGAGATCCGTTTGAAGGAATGGACTAATGAATTCTCGAATGTTGAGAAGCACGATATGGGTGCTCATAACCTTGGGTCTCTATTGAGTTTGAAACTCATTAAGGTGGTAAAACCGTTCTTGGATGCTTGCCTTGACTACTGGGACCCAAATTGTCATGTTTTCGCGTTCCCAGGTGGTGATATTTGTCCTTTTCCTGGAGGAAATTGCTTTCTATTGGTGGGTGGGATCCCGAGCACTTACCCGCTATTCCTTCCACTTCACAAGGGTATAAGACCAAATTCAGAGACTTGCTCGGATTGACTAGACTCGAGGTGGATCGCTTGGTTACCCCGAAAGGCGTGAGAATCTTTGGATTTTGTAGACCGATTCATCAACAAAGTGACCCCACGTTTCTTATGTTGCTAGGAGGAGAGCATTTGGCTTCGTTTCTTTGCATGTGTATGTCTTTCATGGACACGTTGATGAAGATTTGCGAGGTGATCCCCGTCTTTTGGGTCTTATCGAGCAAATGGAGTCTGCGCAGAGCCCGACTTGCTTGTGCTTAGGGGAGATTATCCTGGGTTTGGATAATAGGAAATCCAACCGCGACCTTCCATTTTTGGGGAGTCCCGTTATCTTACGGGTAAAAGACATTTTTTTTTCTTTTTTTTTTTGTTTTTTTTTTTTTTTTTTTTTTTTTTTTTTTTTTTTTTTTTTTTTTTTTTTTTTGTGGGTGTCTAATTCCGGCTTTTGGTAGGTTTGGCTTATGGAACGCTCTCATTGCTCGAGCCCCGGTTCATGCACTTTCCTATCATTCCCGTATGATTGCGATGAGGACGCGGTTGTACATGGTGGACTTCACTCGGTCCGTGACTATTGGAAGAACAAGTTGAAGAGTGATGATGGCCCGTTGATTAGGTGGGTCGTACCGTGGTGGCATCTCAAGTCATTCGGAGTGTCTTCTTTGGATCCCACTAGGTCCGTGCGCATTCCGGGATTAGAGTTCATGGTATGCATCTTTCCGAGAGATTGATGAGGCGGGTTGGGTGAAGCGGACTATCCCGAGGCTTGATACCGTTCCGCAGATTCTTTGTAGCGCTTACCACCGAGAGCCGAAGAGAGTGGGCCATCAAATGGGCCCAAAGGAACATGTGGTTCTTGAGCTTCTCCGCCAATGCTTTGTGGGTGTCGATTCCTATCGAGGTGGAGAAAGGCTGCAACTTCGCGAGAGATCGAGGAAACGCGAGCACATCGACTACAAGGTACGCGAGGGAGAGAAAGAGAAGGAGAAGCATCGACGAAGGAGAAGAAGAAGTGGATTTCGGTCATTCATCCTTCAAAGAAATCAAAGACTACTTCTGTTGCGGAAATGGTGGTTGGCAAGAATGGAAGAGTCAGGCCTCGAGAAAGACCGTTGGTGATTAGGTCTGAAGTGGTGCAAGAGCGCCCAGCTCGAGGTCGTGACAAGAAGTATGACAAGACTGACAAGGGCAAGGGGAAGATGGAGGAATAGCCCGAGTCCTTACTTATTATTTGATTATTATTATTATTGTCGTAATAAAAAGGAGGGATTTTTAGAATCCTAGCCTATTCTATTTTTTTATTATGTAACGTACTATTATTATTAGAAAATGAATGGAATAAAAAAGGTTGAATGGTTAAGAAACCGCTGTGATTTTCTTTTATTATTCTTGTCGAATTTCAAATGCAATGCAAATGTCCTTCTATTTACATTTTAGGTATATTGGGTTGAATCCGGTGAAGGATTGCCTACGTATTCACTTAAAAAAGCGAAATCAAACCCTTGCGCGTAGTTCGAGTAAATGTAAAAGAATAATTGTTCGAAGCAAGAGCTTGTAATGAACATAGAAAATAAGCATGAGCTTTTGTTCTCAAGGTGCGAATTCATTTATTTGGTGATATGAGGATGACATCTTGTCAAGATGCAAGAGCACAGTGACATTTAGCTTATTTCAGCTTGGCCAGGGGGCCGTTTATTTAGTGCCACAAGAGCGACACATGGGTTTACGCGAGGCGCGTTTTTGTCCTATTCTAGGCATAGTATCGTTTCAGTTGGTCAAGGTTTGTGGGGTTCGAAAACTCATTCCCATCTAGGTCTGTGATTCTAACCGCACCGCCTGGGAGTATGGATTTGACTAGGTATGGTCCGGCCCAATTAGGTTTGAATTTTCCCCTTGGGTCGACAGGTAGAAGAGCTCTAACCGATTTGAGTACTAAGTCTCCTCCTTTGATGTTTCTTGGCCTAACTCTTTTGTTGAAAGCTCGTTTGATACGTGCTTGATATGTTTGGACATTATGCAAGGCGCGTAGCCTACGTTCATCCAGGAGGATGAGTTCTTCATATCTATCCCTCTTCCAATCGGCTTCAGGGATTTGACTTTCGAGTAGAATACGCAAGGATGGTATTTCTAGCTCGACTGGTTGTACGGCCTCCATGCCGTAGGTCAAATAGAAAGGAGTAGCCCCAGTGGGCGTCCTAACTGACGTACGATACCCCCATAAAGCAAAGGGTATCTTGCTTGGCCAATCTCTATAGTTGTCAGTCATTTTCTTGAGAATTGTGACAACGTTTTTGTTTGCCGCCTCTACCGCGCCGTTAGTATGTGGTCTGTAGGGCGAAGAGTGGTGATGCTTAATCTTGTATTTGGCTAGCAATTGCTCGGTTTCAGCCTGGAAGTGTGACCCATTATCGCTGATGATCTCATGTGGGCAACCATATCGACAAATGATGTTGTTCTGTATGAATTTTGCCACATTTTTGGCCGTAAGAGCGGTGTAGGAAGCTGCTTCTACCCACTTGGTGAAATAGTCAATTGCTACTAGGATGAAACAAAGGCCTCTGTTCCGGGCTGGGTTATCTTTCCGATTATGTCAATTCCCCATGCGGAGAATGGCCAAGGAGATGTCATCGTGTATAGCAACGAAGGAGGGACGTGTTGTACGTTCCCGAAGATTTGGCAATTGTGGCAGTGTCTCACGTATTTGATGCAATCAGATTCCATTGTGGTCCAATAATACCCTAAACGCGTGATTTTCTTTGCCATCATAGGCCCACTCATGTGAGGACCGCACTCTCCGTCGTGGACTTCTTCCATCACCTTTCGTGCCTGTGAATGATCAAGGCAACGTAGGATTACACCAAGAGGTGTTCTTTTGTATAATTCTCCTTGCATCAGGATGTATTGGGAAGCTAGTAGGCGTATAGCATGTTGTCCCCTTTTGTCCATATTTGGTGGATAGGTACCGTTAAGCTTGAAATTCAGGATCGCTTGGAACCAGGGTTCCTGTGCGATTTCTTCTTCATCGGTGATTTGATGGACATAAGCCGGTTCTGATCGTCGTTCAATACATAAAGGCATTTCTACCATGTGGTCTGGCATATTTATCAAAGATGCGAGTTTCGCAAGAGCGTCTGCAAATTGATTTTCCTCCCGAGGTAGGTGTAGGTAGGTTACGTGGTCAAAGAATTGAGCCACTTGGTCTATCCTGGCTTGATAGGGTGCGAGGCTCTCGCTTCGGATTTTCCAGGATCCCGTAACTTGATTGATGATCAGTGATGAATCCCCATGTACCCGGAGGTTTTTGATGCCTAAGCTTACTGCTGCTTGAAGTCCAATGAGACAAGCCTCATACTCTGCAGCGTTGTTTGTCACCTCGAAGTCGAGTTTGACAGCAATCGGTGTATGCTCACCTTCAGGAGAAATGAGTAACACTCCTATTCCGAATCCTCTTAAATTTGATGCTCCATCAAAGTATAGATCCCAAGAGTCTACGTCTGTTTGGAGTATATCCTCGTCGGGAAACGACCAAGTGTCTATGGTTTGCGCGTCGTTGATAGGATTTTCTGCGAAGAATTCGGCGACGGCGCGACCTTTTATGACTTTCAGTGGTACATATTTAAGGTCGAATTAAGAGCATCGAGTCCACCTTGCAAGACGTCCGTTGAGGACGGGTTTCTCGAAGAGGTATTTGACTGGATCCATTTTGGAATATATCTTGACTGAGTAGCTAAGCATGTAGTGACGTAGCTTCTTCGTTGCCCACACAAGAGCGAGGCATGTCTTTTCGAGTTGCGAGTACTTGCACTCATATTCCAAGAACTTCTTACTTAGATAGTAAATAGCTCTTTCTTCACTTCCTACGGTTTGAGCCAAAGATAGCACCCATGGCGATTTCGATTCTTGTGAGATATAAACCAAGAGGTTGATCTCGTTGTGGTGGCATGAGCACTGGTGGTTTAGCTAATATCTCCTTGATTCGGTCAAACGCCTTTTGACAATCATCATCCCACATGGTGTGGTCTGTTTTCTTGAGTTTCTTGAAGATAGGCTCGCAAATCATGGTAAGCTTCGATATGAATCGGCTTATATATTGTACCTTTCCCAGGAATCCTCTGACTTCTTTTTCTGTTTGAGGTTGTGGCATTTCGATCAGAGCTTTGATTTTCGAGGGATCTATTTCTATACCGCGTTGGCTAACGACATATCCTAGGAGTTTTCCGGATGTTACCCCAAATGTGCATTTCTGAGGATTGAGTCTCATGTTGTACTTTCGTAGCCTTGTGAAGAACTTGCGAAGGTTCGCAATGTGTCCCTCTCTTTCCTTGGATTTGACGATCATATCATCTACATATACCTCAACTTCTTTGTGCATCATGTCATGTAGGAGTGTAGTTGCGGTGCGTTGGTATGTAGCTCCGTTGATCAATCCGAATGGCATTCTTGTATAGCAATAGGTTCCCCATTGGGTGACGAAAGCGGTCTTGTGCATATCTTCCATGGCCATCTTGATTTGGTTATAGCCCGCATACCCATCCATGAAGGATAGTAATGCGTGGTCCTGCAGATTGTCCACCAATATGTCAATGTGAGGTAGAGGGAAGTCATCTTTCGGACTCGCTTTGTTTAAGTCCCTGAAGTCAACACAAACACGGATTCTCCCATCCTTTTTGGGTACGGGTACTATGTTAGCTACCCCAATCAGTACTCGGAAACTTTGATGAACCCGGCTTTGAATTGCTTATCAACTTCTTCCTTAATCTTTAGAGCCCATTCTGTTCTCATTCGTCAAGCTTACATTTCACGGTTTGAAACCCGGCTTAATCGGAATCCTATGTTCGGCGATATCCCTGTCGATCTCTGGCATGTCTTTGTAGGACCAAGCGAAAACGTCTTTGAATTCATTTAGGAGGTCTATGAAATCGGCCCTTTCGGTAGAGCTCAAGGTAGTCCCTATCCTAAGTTCTTTGGGTTCTAATTCGGTTCCTACGTTGATGGGTTCGGTATCCTCTATTCTGGTCCCCCTTCCCCTTCCCCTTCTTGTAATATTTCTTTGGCTACGTAAGGAGGTATTTCGGTCAAGTCCGGGTCTTGGTCATCCTCGGTATCATCATAAACGAATTGCACTCGAAAGAACACAGAGAGTAAAGCGAGAACCCGATTTATTCATATTAAGATTTGAGTAAAGTTGAAACAAAGAAGCCAACGATCCATGGTCGGTGGCGGTAAAGGAACGATGATTGGGGCATTCCCCGAACTACCGTGACTACTCGATGCTAGGCTAGGAGAAACGAAGGGAGTGGGGATGACAACGAGTAGACTCTCTAATGACTTCTCTAGACTCACTCGACTCGATTCCGACTCCGACTCGAACTCGTCGTCTTCTGGTTCTCCTTTGAACATCTCTCCTTCTCCAGTAGTGAGTTTGAAGAGTCTTCCTTGGTTGTTGGTCCATTTGATAGATTTTCTCCATCCTTTCTGCTGCTTTGTGTCGATTTCTGTGATCAATGCGGTGGGGTTGAAGCGATCGTCCTGAAGTATCATAGTAATGATCTCATCCTGCGCGGCCCTAATGAATCGGTCCTCTCCAAATAATAGGCTAACGGCTTGTTCGTCGAAGCAAGGTGCTTGACGGGTTTTGACGGTAGGAACCGTTTCGGGAGGAATGAAGTAGCAATCGTGAAAGATCTCGATTCCGGCTAACTTCCTCTCAAGATAATGCCAAGGTTCGGGAAATCCGTGAAAGAGTTCTGAACTTCCTTCTTGAACGAAGTATCCATTTAAGGTGGGGAGATATGGCCTCATTTGGACTCCTACGTACTTGCGATTTTGGACTTGAGCGAGCATTTCGAGAACTTCTTCAGCTGTGGGTTTGTATCCTAGCCCAAGTGGTATCCTTGTTGAGTTGCCTTTCTTGTATGGTGCAAAGGTGTTCTTCCGAACTGGGTTTAAAGGCATTCCAGGGAAGTATCCCTGATTCTTGAGTATGTGGTTGACCACCAAGTTGGAGTAGGGATTATAGTACAAGGGTGCCAACTCACTTTCTATGACATTCACACTTTGGAAGCCCCCAAGTTCGTAGATGGGATCCGCAAGGACTTGATTGTTTGATTGCTTCTCAATTATTGCCTTGATAGGCGACGAAGTGATCGTCACAACTTTGCCATTGAGTGGGATCTTGATCTTTTGGTGAAGGGTGGATGTTACCGCTTTGGAAGCGTGAATCCAAGGCCTTCCCAGAAGTATGTTGAATGAAGCTTCGATGTCCACTATTTGGAAGTTGACTTTTCGCTCGATTGGTCCCGTGGCTATGGTTAGGCTAGCAAGTCCAACCACTTTTCGTCGTGTACCGTCATATGCACGCACACCTTGATTGGTGGGAGTCCAATCCGACTCTTTCATACCTAGTTTATATGCCGTTTTGAGGGGTATGACGTTGACCGCGGAGCCATCATCTACCAAAGTCATTGGCACATTCTTCTTTAGACAAATGACGGTGATGTATAGAGCAAGGTTGTGACTAGCGCCAAAAGGTGGCAAGTCTTCATCTGAGAAAGTAATAGGATTACTTAGCTTCGGTGATTCTTGGAAGACCAAGTTGACTACATCTTCGGGAGTAGAGTTATGCGCTACATTCAATTTGGCCAAAGCTTGCAGTAAAGCTTGGCGATGCGGAAATGAGCTTGCCACTAGTTGCCAGACTGAAAGATCAGCCTTGGTTTTCTGTAATTGCTTGAGCAAATGATCAGTGGGGTCGTCTTCGTTGTCATTTGGTGTGATGACATTGGTTGGACCGTTTTGAGTGGTGCTTTGATATGGGCGACCCGAACGAGTTAGGTGATCCACATCTTGGTCTTCACCATTTTGGACTATTTCCTTGACCAAGGAGTTTTCAATGAGATATTCGTCTTCATCGTCATCGGCCCAAACTCCATTGATTGCAGCTAGTTCCTTCATCCTCATGATGTCACTTTCTAGTTGTATGATTTGATCGACTAGCTTATTGACCACGGCGACTACTTCTTGCATAGTGGCATTTTGAGAGAAGGTCAATGGTACACGTTCTTTAGGCGTTGCATTGGGATCGCGTAAGGTCGTTACCATGTTTTCTAGTTCCCATACTTGTCTATCTACGCTCCTTGCCCATGCGATGAAGTCGGAAATGGTAGGGGAGATGGTAGAGTAGAGTCTTTCTTTCTCAATTGCATGAATTTCATTTTCGGTGGGAGAAATGAGATGTGAGCAATTTAAGGTAGATTCGTCACTTGTAATCACTAGAACTCCAAGAGGATTCTGAGTGTTGTTGGGCTTACCTCCTGGTGGAATTGGAAGTCGACCATCTTCAATCATATCCTGAAGCACGTGTTTCAAATTGTAGCATTTTTCTGTGTCATGCCCCTTGCCCCTATGGTATTCACAGTAGGAATTTTCATCCCAGAATTTGGACTTCCTTTCAGGTTCGGGAGTAGGCCCAATGGGTTGGAGTTTACCTTGCTTCATTAGCCTTTTTAGAGCGTTAGAGTACGTATCCCCAAGGTTTGTGAACTTCCTTGGTGGGCTAGTTTTCTTGGATGGCTCGAGAAGGTTAACTTCGTCGGTCTTGCTAGTAGAGCCGTATGAACGACTCGTGGACCCTTGATATCCTCGACCTACCGTTTTGGACAAGAGTCCTTTACGGATGTCGTCTTCAATTCGTGTCCCTAGTACAGTTAAGTCCTTGAAGGTCTTGATGTTTTGATATCTCAAATGGTTGGCATATATGGGCTTGAGATTGTCCACAAACTTTTCCACGAGAGTAGCCTCATCCGGGCGTTCAACTAGTTGGGTACTAGTCTTCCTCCACCTACTTAGAAAGTCGGTGAATCCTTCTTTGTCATTTTGGGTAAGAACCTCTAGAGTGCGCATGTTGACTTGGATCTCGGCATTATCCGCGTATTGTTTCGAGAACTCGATTGCGGCGTCCTCCCAAGTAGCGACCTTTTTGTGATCTAAAGTGTAGAACCATTGCTTTGGGATGGTGTCAAGAGATGAAGGAAAGATCCTTAAGAACATCTCGGGTTTGATGCCTTTGATAGACATGTAGTCCTTGAAGGCGCGGATGTGGTTCAAAGGGTTCTCATGTCCTTTAAACTTAGGGATATCCGTCATGCTAAAGTTAGTGGGCAATTTGGAATTGACGGCTTCATACTTACGATTGTTCTCCCTGTAAATGTCATCCCCCTTAAGGTACATCAATTGCTCCTCTAGGTATTGGAGTCTTTTCTCACCAAGTGCGGTTGTTCCTAGGACAGGATTCTCATCTTTAGACTCGTCATCGGAAAATTGTAGCACTCCACCTTTAGGGGGAGGTAGCTTTCCCTCTACATCAAAGATACGGCCTTCGATAAGCTCAAGGCGGTCATAGGTTTGTTCTTGAGTGATTTGCATTTGGGTTATCGCGGCCAGGATTCGATCATTACTTTCTTGAATTTGTTGGAGGTTCGTTTCATCACTTGACCCAGGCATCTTGGAAACTGGATAAGAGATCGGCGACGAATCAAAACACGATCGACCATTCTATCACACTTGCTAAAAGAGGAAAAGCTTTGACTCGTGAAGTGGGTGTGTGCCACTTGTGTTGAGTGAGTTTTGAAGAAAGACAAGGTCTTTGAAAATGTGTTCCTAGTCAACTGTAGTGTAGTTGTAGGAGTGGACTCGAAGTGAGGTTTTGAAATGGGCTTGTGGCCCGAATTTTGACTTGACAAACGGACAGAGTTTTGACCGGATTTTGCGCTAATTAAAGGCCTACTTTTTTTTCGAAAATTTGCTTAAAAATAAGGATTTTGATTTTTTGAAAATTCGTCATGGTTTTGTTTAGAAGTGGTGATCACGTAAGATTTACACATTTATACAAGCATTATAACGGGATGCTGAGTGCATTTTAAAAGGGTTTTGGTTTAAAGGGTGGGTTGCCATACCGAACCATCAAACCCGAAGTCTGTGGAGAGGCTCGTGCCAAACAAGAGTAAGGCCGATTCCTAGTCCATTTCCTCAAGTAGTGAAGGCCCTTGATACAAACAAGAGTAAGCATCATGGTATGGATGACGTCAATCGCTATCCATCCTTAGGCCCAAATAAGAATTAGGACCGTTTAGACGGGACGATTGGTCGAATGGGTTGGGTTGGGCCTAGGAAGGCCGAATAAACGGTCTAGGAAGACCGAGTTATGAAAACCGACAATTGTCTTGTACAAACTTATTCCCTAACCTTGTTCAAGTTTCACCCTTGCTACACGTAAGTGTATTATCCCCAGTAGTCGCCAAACGTGGACAGCGGGCCGCCCACGGGGGCGCTTGGTGAGAAACGAGGGACAAGCGTTTGCATTTTGTAAGGAGTCGCCACCAATTTTTATGGGAAATTGGAACCGTTCGAATACCTCGTGTCATGTCAAGACACAAAGTAGTGACATGAACACTAAGCAATCGTTACCCTTAGCATTCTATGTCTAGAATGACTCTCGTGGATGCCAATGAACACGGGTGCTCACGGAGATCTGGAGTAAGGGGTGAGGGTACGTATTAGGAAGCTCTTTTGATCGAACACCTAATCCCGCCCGCCTCGATAGCGGCCTCTACTAATGATTAGGGAAGTTATTCGTACTCGATATATAAATCGATTATAATGCATGCAATGCAACATCCATAGATTAATCCTAACATGTGAGAATTAACTAAGGTTGACACATAATTAGCAAACAATTGGGTCGAAGTAGGATTTAATGCTCATTTACATGTGAAAACATACAAAAAAGCAATAAATACAATGAATATAAATTACAATAATGGAAATTACATTAATTACATTGGATTTATTGATTTATGTCGGAAATACCTTTAAAACGGATAATTTGATAAAAAGGAAAGAAAGAATAAAATTAATAAAAGACGAACAGAGATTAGTGATAATACGGATAATAGTTAGTTAATACGTAAGCTAATTAAACTAGGTCAAGCGAAAGGGTTCGAGACGAACTCATCTCGAACAGGCGCAGCGAGAATGCGCCCTGCGGAAGAGGCGCGGCGATTCTTGCGTCTGTTCCAAGGGTGAGTTCTGCCAGTGTCCGAATCTAAAATCGTTAATGTTAATTGTTAATTTTAGGGATTGATTTGATAATTGACTCGGATGAAAGTGATTAACAGATTATTTAGCATATGAATTAGTCATAAAAACAGTAGAACATGAATGAGGCGGAATTAAACGGATTAATTATGTGAAGGGACGATGTTAATGAATGATTAATTAGCGACATCGGTGAATGGAACAAACTAAACATGATGAATTGATGACAAATTAATGACGAATTAATGGATAAACAGACGAAAACTATATCAATGACGAATTCCAGAAACTCAATATGAACGAATTGAATCTCTAAAATCCGGGTTCGAATATTAATGACGAAAACCCGCAAATATGGATTATTTGGGATTTAAGGTCGGATTTATGATGATTAAAACATATTAATGATGAATAAATTATATACATGTGAATTATTGAACTATCATGTGAGAAAATTAAAGACAAACATACGAAAACAAATAAGAAAGACGGAATAACGAGAGGACGAAGAAGAAGAAAAAGCGAGAATCTGCTGGCGGCCTCACGAAGAGGCGGCGGAATCGCTGCGCTCCTTCAAGAGGCGCGGCGATTCTGCGTCTTTTCTCGACGTCATCTCTCTGGAAATCCGCAAAAACAGATTTTAAAGCACGGTTTTAGAAATCGGTTTTAATGGTGTTTTCGACATAAACCTTACAATGATGATACGATGAATAAAAATACAATAAATAAAGGGAATTATTACACCCTCAGACTTACATGTTGACGGAACGAGATGAACTAAGAATCGACTAGTGAATGCTCGACGCGAATGCAAAGAGAGAGTGCCCTCGTAAGAGGAAAACGATTGATTAATTAAGATTGATTGAGTGTAGTTGGTCAAATTGGTCGGTCATGCAACGGAGAGGCTGGTACCCGGAAAGATCCGAGCTTACGTGGTCGGAAGTCCAAGCACGTAGGCGCCAATTAGTAAGAACGAAGTCTAGAATGCAAAGGGAGAAGAGAAGGGCGGACACTCGCGTGAGAAATATGAGGAGCGAAGGCTCCTATTTATACTAATCACGTGAAGGAATAGGGTTTCGGAGACTCTTTGGAAGTGAATCTCGGAAAGATATAAAAAAGATACGTAAATCATGCAAAGAAGGGCACGGAAGAGGCGCGGCCCATCACTGCGTCCCTTGGAAGAGGCGCGGCACTGCTGCGTCTGTTCCCCGAGAGGTTTCCTCTGTTTGAAGAAAGATTTCCGCGTTTGAGTTATGGTAGGACGGAAATAATTCGATTATCTTTTGAATATTACGGGATATTATTTGCCAAAAGATAAAATTTGTGAAATATGGAATAGAAATATCCGGAACATTCCAGAACATTCTGACTCGGGATTTAACAAATTATCGAGAAAATGGAGACGGTTTTTGACTCGGACTCCGAATGTACTCTAATTACTGCCAAAACGACCGTATCAGGACGTAGATGACAACTAAGAGGTTGACATTAATATTTGAGCAAACACTTGACGATAATCTTACGAACTGTCACAAATCATTCCGCGAATCAAACATGCGGCCCAATCATCACCGGGTGGTTTGCGGGAGGTGCAGAAACGAGGTGTCTACAGAATCAACATTTTAATCATGTGATAAAACATTTCTCGATAAGTCGAGAAGTTGTGTTTATACATGAAGTTTAGTGGGAGTTACGGAAATTTTAATTAGTCTTATATGTGGATAACATATTGATCATTGAGAATGATTTAAGACTTTTGGAGTATTATAATACATCTTTAATATCCGGATTTATGAAGATAAATCTACATGATATTAGCGTCAAATAAGAAGTCTCATGTTGATAAGATTCATGACTAGTTCAATAAATTTGAACATATTTGATTGATTCCATTTGCTTCCGCTGCCGAATCAATTAAATAGGAAATGATGTATAACACTTCATATACTTTGAGTATGATGAATTGTTTCAAAATCGAATTCAAGAAATAATTACCAAGTAGCCATATTGATTACCCTTAAGTGCTTGCAGAAGCATTAAGGATAAAATGCAAAGTGTTTTTGATGCAATTTTGTGTAAGGGTGTTACACAAGTGACAAGTGACAATTGACAATTGAGATTGCGCATGGTTTCCAACAAAACCATAATCAAAACACATTAGGATGGTTAAGATACCATTGTGGCTATGTTATTTAAGAAATAGATTTTCTAGAATCATTCTAGGCAATAAAGAACAATGAGAGATATTTATAACGGAAATTGAGTACATTTGCAATCATGAGATGTGCAAGAGGATGAGTCTCGCACACTGTGAAAATAGTGGGAGCTATTCTTAGGCTAGAGGGCCTATGTCTTGATTGGATCTCGACACGTACTCAGAAAGTTTTGTAATGCAAATGTATACATTACAAAGGAAAACGAGTATGTAGTAAGGTTGAGTAAGGTACAAGAAGTTTATAAAACCTACTAACCAAAGCCTTCTCATAGGCTTAACACGATGAGTCATGTCATTTCAATTAAATTGAGATGACTACTACATTCAAGATCAAACTGGATTATAGAATATGAAGTAGTAATCAGGCATTGACTATTCATATGTGATAATCGCATTTGTCGTTCGAGTTTTACTTTAAAACTCTTTTATTATACTTTGTTACATCCAAACGGGTTGTATGATGATATTGAACCCCGTTAAAGTGAACTCGGATTAACATAGTATTCGCCCATAGTCACTTGTATGAGGTGACGTCTTGAAGTGACTAGAGTGTGATGCGATTGATGGCAAGTTCAAGTGCCATAGAGTCATGTGAGATGACTAGTCGATCACATAGGCAGACTGTTAGGAACACTTTGTCGGGCAGTGACCGCTTATAGAGTTCTGACAAATTTATATAGCCTGGTCGTGGCGAGAGCTACTATAGTATTCTATTGAGTCGATTCTTTTGACTAAAGACTGTTCGCCTAAGGTGGCACAGTTTCAGATTAACTTTGATTTGTGTTACTACGACCTTCGTAAATGGGGTCAAATGGGCATATTTTGGGTTATGATGGCTGTGGCTAGTCGAAGGGAATAAGTGCGATAGGAATTGTCCACCCCTTTGTCAGGGTTAAAACAATATCTCAGGGCCACTCGAGGAGCAATAAACTGGAAATGCGTGGCCACGCTCGGAAGGTATCTATGGTAGATAAATTCCGGTCAATCAGTTATTCTCCAGATCGAGGAAACCACTCTCGATATGATCACTTGCAAGTACGACCCGAAAGACACCTTGCATTGAGTGGGAGATAGTAATAGGACAAGAGAATTGGTGACGGACACTTCTCGAGGACAAGTGGGAGATTGTTGGAGTAAGTGTCCCCGACAATAATACGATCACAATTGTCGATCATATTGATTGCATATTTAAAACTCATATCAAGACTACGAAAGGGATGATACATTACATATATAGTCAACTGGTCCACACATATCGGTAATGATTGGCTGGCTAGAGTTTGACATTACTGTCGTGCGACGGAGGTGATCAGATGATCCCTTGAGGTCACACCTAAAGGACGATTCCCTTAATTGAAAAGGTTAATTAATTGTATGACGATACAGATTAATTAATTCCTTAAAATTGAACAAATTATTTGATGGGGCATATTCTGCACCCGCCGACCGAGTCAACATATTGAGCAAAGTCAAAGATATCCACAGCAAGTCAAACATATTAGACAGCCTAACCGATGCAGCCTCTCGGCCTGTCACTTGGGTCTCGGCTGGTCAATCAGCCAGCCGGGAGACATATCCGCGTACTCATATCCAAGACCCCTCGGCCGGCCTGCCATGGGTCCATCGGCCGAGGGTAGAACGGTCTTTCCACCTGCTAGCCACTTTGCCACTTGGCCACTACGTGACAAAAGGTGTAAGTCTATAAATACTCCACTTCTCTCAACGAGAAAAGGATCCGAAAATATAGCCTAAACTCACTATTAATCTGGTATAAACTCCCTTATCTCTCTACAATATACTTTGCCAAGTAACACACAACTTAATCTCTTTAAGTTTACTGACTTGAGCGTCGGAGTGAGTACGCTCGGTACAAAGCCGAGCCCTCAGTTTGTTCATTGTTTCAGGAGAGACCGAAAGGAAGAGTCAAGCAAAGTCATCATTCAACAAAGCTTACGTGGTCATAACACTGCTCCGTAATCACACCCGGAACAATTGGCGCCGTCTGTGGGAAAGACTTACTAAAAGCTACTTAAATCCCTTACAAAAAAAAAAAACACAAAACAAAACCCACCCAACAAGCTAAGAAGATGTCAAAACAACAAGAGGTAATAGTGAGCGACGAAACTGCATTCTACCAGGATGACACCGTCCCTAATTCTGAGATCGGGCAGTCCCCCACCGGCCGAGTAATTCAACCGGCGTACGGGATGCCGATACTACTGTAACACCGCGTCACGCTGCCAAGTCACTAACATGGGACATGTGGTCGATGCAGCAAAACTGAAACTACTACTGGACCTGATGGGTAATACGCCGATCACCCCCGCCGCAACGACGGTGACGGCAGCACACCCACAGGTGAACAGGGTCCATAAAGTGACCCCGAACAACTTGTCCGGGGCAATAGAAGGAGCCCTGCATACTAGGACGCCGGCGGTGCCCGTGGTGCTAGTGGCAGACCGAAGTCCTTCCCCCACTTACAGGAGGACAGCGTCGCCACCACAGCAACGAGGCCACCCCGAAGAAACGAAGAAAGAAGTCCGACTCTCCAAAGTCGGACAACAAGAAGCCCTTCCCGCCACGGGGAGAGAAGCCGGACTAGGATTGCGAGGAGCCGATCGCCACGTGTCATTCGACACGTGGTCGACAACCCTCGGTGCCTATGTCCTCGACGTCTCGTGCTTGACCAAACTAAAGTGCCGTCCATATCATACAAAGGGGACGGTGACCCAACCGACCACGCCGAGGCTTTCGAGTCTTACATGCTCGGTATGGGAGCGGCTGATGAGGTATGGTGCGGTCTTCCCAACAACCACCGCATGGGATGGCCCGGAGTTGGTACAAGGGGTCATCTAATGGTTCGATATCTTTCTACGCCGACCTAAGGGATAACTTCATAGCCCAAAGACGCTGCCGCAACAAGAGGAGGGCCGTGGAGACATCGGATCTCCTCACTATCCGACAGGGGGAGGACGAGTCTCTACGAAGCTATGTGAAGAGGTTCGATGCAAAAGCTCGGCGAGATCCGCGAGCCGAACACCGAATCGGCGGCCTTCGCACCGATGAAAGGCCTCCCGAAAGGCGAGCTCAAAAATGAGCGATCAAGTGCGAGGCCCTCAACCCGGACTCCGCTTGAAAAGATGGCGGACAAGGCCGTAAAGGTGGAGGATTACCACAAGACTGGATAGGCCACGGTGAAGCTGGGCACCGGGAAAGGAGAAGCCGGGAGAATATCGATGAAGGTCGCCGTGACATGAATAGGTCACGGCTGAAAGATCTAACAGAAATGAGCTCGGCGGGCGCCGGGAGTTCGGGACCATACACCCGAAGAGGTATCACGGTCTCACCCCTGGTCAAATCACCGGCGGGTCTATGCCCCGAGCAAGAATGAAGGGCGAGTGGGCAAGACCTCCCAAGACGAGGGCGGAAGGCGACCCAAGCCAATTTTGCGATTACCACGGCCAGGCCGGGCCATAAGACCGACAACTGTTGGCATCCAAGAATGCCATCGAGGAGCCGATCCGAAAGGGGGCCCTCGGCAAGTACGTAGGCTGGGGCCCCGAGACGAGCTCCGACGGGCGAATAGAAATCGGTATTCCGGAGGATGGGAGTGATCCGTGGTTACCGAGGAGACGAGAACGGAGGGTCGGCTAATGGGCACAAACGGCACCTAAATGAGCTTTACCAAGCCATCAACTTTGTGCCCACCACAGCGATCCCCGCTTCCACCGTCCCCGATATAACCATCGGAAGGAAAGACTACGAAGGAGTCGTAGCCCCGCACAAATGACCCACCGGTAGTCCACCCGGACATATCCAACCACTTGGTTAAGAGGTGCCTAATTGATACAGGCGCCTACACGAACATCATGTTCAGGGAATGCTTCCTCAATCTCGGTCTGAAGATTGAGGACCTGAGCCCCTGCACCAGCCCACTATACAGCTTCTCGGGGGCCGGCCTGGTACCCCTGGGGTCAATTAGGTTGCCGGTGATGTTCGGCCAAGACAATGCGGCCAAGAATGTTTTATCTGAGTTTGTGGTCATTGATGGTTCGTCCGCCTACAATGTTCTGATAGGTCGGGTTACTTTGAGCGAGGCCGACGCTGTAATGTCCATCCGGGCCCTGACATTGATGTATGTCTCGGACCGGGGGGAGGCACAAAAGCCCGTCTCAAAGGACGAGAGAGACGAAGTTGTCAATGTCCAAATATCTGCCAGAGGGTGTAACATGCAATCCCTCAAAGTGGCAAGGAAATCAGAGAAGGGGAAGAGCCCATCCTTACGACATGAGGGTGATCCGATGAGCACCAACAACGTCAGCATGGTCGAGAGGGCCGAGATCGAACAAATAGAAATTGACCCAGGACGCACCGTAACTGTCGGTGTCGGCCTGGAGCCAAAGTTCAGAGCCGACCTCCTAGACCTGCTGAGGAAGAACAAAGACGTCTTCGCGTACTCAGCCGCCGAGATGCCAGGCGTGAGCCGAGAGGTGATCTTTCACAAGGCCGAACGTGCTCTCCAACGCTCGCCCGTCGAGAAGATGAGGAACTCCTCGGCCGAGAAAGACGAGGCCATCAAGGCCGAGGTAGATAAATTATTAGAGGCAGGCTTTATCATGCCTTGTACTTACCCTAAATGGCTAGCAAATGTTGTAATGGTGAAGAAGTTATCAGGGGGGGTGGAGGATGTGTGTTGATTTTACAAATCTTAATAAAGCATGCCCTAAAGATTGCTATCCCTTGCCTCGAATAGATAGTTTAATAGACGCAACGGCAGGCTACACTATGCTGAGCCTGCTCGACGCCTTCTCAGGGTACCATCAGGTATTCATGGCCGAAGAAGACATGCCTAAGTGCGCATTCATCACCATACACGGCACATACATGTATAAAATGATGCCGTTTGGTTTGAAAAAACGCAATGGCGCAACTTACACTAGGCTGGTGGACAAAGTGTTCCAAGATAAAAAGGGCGAAACATCGAGGCTTACGTCGACGATGCTATTGTAAAAAGCAAGTCCGACAATGAGCACTTGGCCGACTTGAGCGAAACATTTTGTTCACTAAGGAAATACAAGATGAAACTTAACCCAATGAAATACAACTTCGGTGTCCGGGCAGGTAAGTTCCTCGGCGTACTTGTCAGCGCCAGGGGAATTGATGCCAATCCAGAGAAAGTCCAAGCAATACTGGACCTACCGGAACCGAGGAATCGAAAAGAGGTTATGATGCTGACCGGGAGGATGGCGGCTCTTGCCGTTCATCTCTCGGTCAGCCGACAAGAGCACCCCATTCTTCAAAGTGTTGAAGGGAATAAAGACTTCACCGGGGGAGGAACAGAGCACAACTTTCAGCAACCGAAAGCTCATCTTCAAACTCTCCCAACCCCGTCCGGCCGATCTTTGGGGAGACGCTATATCTATACATAGTCGTTACCTCGGCCACGGTCGATCGTAATCGTCGAGAAGAAGACAAGCAAGAACACCCAATCTACTTTGTCGACCATACACAAGCTGTTGCGCCGAGAAATTACCCACCGATTGAAAAAGCGACCTTTCTTTGCGTCGTTGCCACAAGGAAATCAAACCTTACTTCGATCGCATCTGTGACGGTCTTAACCGACCAACCATTGGAGAAAACATTGGAAAAATTTGAACAATCCTAAGAGCTCATCAAATGGGCAGTAGAGCTATCCGGCTTCGGCATTCAATACAAACCGTGGCCCTCGATAAAGGGGCGAGGCACTTGCAGAACTTCCGGCCGAGTGCACATACCAAGAAGAATCCCGGCCGGCGTATGGGAAGTATATACCGACGGGTCCTCTCGGCAAACAGCTCAGGAGCCGGCATCCTTATCATCAGCCCAAACGGGGACGAGTTTGAGTATGCCTTGAAATTTACCTTCTCGGCCTCAAACAACGAATCCGAATACGAGGCGGTGATAATGGAGTCGAGCTAGCTAGAGGCTGCCGGGCGGAACACATTGTGTTGAAGACGGACTCACTATTGGTGACTAACCAAATCAGAGGAGAGTATGAGGCTCGAGACGATGGGATGGTAAGATACCTAGAAAGAGTAAAAGCGACACCTTTGCTAAGTTGAAATCTTTCCAAATCCAATGCATCCCAGTGTCGAGAACAACCGAGCCGACGCTCTCTCAAAACTTGCCGTTCAAGCATCAAGAATGTCACCGACCGTCTTTGGTGGATATCAGGAATGCTAAAAGCATCACTGAGACCGTCGGCATGGTGGGCGACATCGAAGCCGAGACGACGTGGATGACTCCGATAATGAAATACAAACTAACAAAAGAGTTACCGGAGAACCGCAGTCTCTCCCAGAAGATAAGGAGGATCGCCACAAGGTACTTGGTGTTCGAAGGAGAACTATACAGAAGGTCCGTAATAAGACCACTTTTGAAATGTGTCGGCCCAGCCGACACGGCTCATCTTGTGACAGAGATTCACGAAGGCATCTGTGGACATCACATGGGGGCAAGAACGTTAGCCCACAAAGCTCTCCGAGCCGGCTACTTCTGGCCTACCATGCTTGAGGACTCCAGAGCTAAGACCAAGAAGTGCAAGAATTGTCAGATGCATGCTCCGGTGATACACGCACCCTCCCGAGACTTACAACCAGTACTTAGCCCCATACCATTTGCACAGTGGGGGATGGATTTATTAGGGCCATTTCCGACGGCCTCCGGAGGAAGGAAGTACCTGATCATCGCCGTTGATTACTTCACCAAATGGGTAGAAGGCATCGCGGTACCAAGACCACGGCGGCCGTAAGAAAGGTAATCTGGGAGAATATTATAACTCGTTTTGGGTTACCCCAAGTCATGGTATTTGACCACGGCCGAGAGTTTTGGAGTGACATGGTGATGAACTGGCTAGAAGAGCTCGGTATCAAGTTTGCATACTCCTCCGTCTGCCACCCTCAGAGCAACGAGCAGGCGGAAGCAGCTAATAAAACAATCCTAAACGGGCTGAAAAAGAAAATTGAAGATCTAAAGGGAAGGTGGGCTGATGAACTACCCGACGTCCTGTGGTCCCTTAGAACCACGGAGAAAGAAACAACGGGGTACAGTCCATTCCACCTCGTCTATGGGTCCGAAGCCGTCCTGTCAATTGAAGCATCGGTGCCGACATTCAGAAAACAAATCTTTGACCCAGTCGAAAATAAGGAAGGCCTTAGAGTCTCCCTAGACCTGGTCGAAGAAAGCCGAGACACGACACGGTTTAACTTGGCAGTATATCAAAATCGAATGAGAAGAGCATACAACCGTAGGGTCCACAAAAGAGACTTAAGAGTAGGAGATCTAGTCCTAAGAAAGTCAGCCGCCACCAACAAAGGAAACATCCATGGCAAGATGACGGCCAACTGGGAAGGACCCTACAAAGTGGTTGAAGAAATGAGGCCGGGTACATACCGGCTGACAGACATGGACGGAGTGCCTCTAATAAGCCACTGGAACACCGACAATCTTAGAAAATACTTCGTATAGCGGTGGAGGTGTCCGAGACCGTTGTGGGCACCCCAACGCTTGATTATATCTAAGGAAGAATGTTCCGAGTTTTCTATCAAAATGAAGTGTCCCTCCCATAGTCATACCAAGATATTTACAACGCAAGAAAAAACGTAAACTCAGTTGCCTCGGCCAAAGCCGGGAGTGACGAGGGAAATGCGACTTGCCCCACAGCAGTTATAAACATGCTTAGGAACGTATAAGTACGGTTGAGAAACGCAAATCGGACGCCTCGGCCAGACCAAGAGTGAAAGAGGAAGCGATCAACACGTCTACAGATACGAACGCTGTCGCGCCGTAACCCCAATTGCCTCGGCCAGACCGAGAGTGACGGGGACACAACGACCGATACGCTAACATGTTCACAACGGCGGTTGGGAAACGCAAATCTGACCGCCTCGGGCGGTGGAGGAAGCGACCGACACGCCAACATGTTTAAAAACGTTAAGTACAGTTGAGATACGCATTCTAACTGCCTCGGCCAAGTCGAAGGTAGAAACGAAAAAAAAGCGCTCAATTAATAACGAAAGAAGACAACTCAGATGAAAATGAGATAAAGACCTCGGCCAAGCCGGAGGCAAAATAAACAAACTCTTATTAAGGTATTTACGGTAATACAAGAAAGAAGTCGACGTAGTCCCCATTGGGATAGCCTAAACACAACCTACCAAGAGTTTACAAAAAAGAAGGAACAAAGAAAAGGTTACGGACATAAGACATTAAGTGACAAAAGATGGCGGGGAGGAAAGGCTCAATAGTTGACCCCAAAACCGGAAGCTATCCGAGATCTTTGGGTGAATCTGGTGACGACCGCCCGTCTCCCTATGCCTGCTTCATCATCATCGCAGCAGAGTAGCGCATCACCATCGATGGGCGACTCGAGCGACTTGGCAGCTTCAGCTGCCTTTGCCCTCTCAGCTTCCTCCCTGGCCGCCTTCACCTTCTCAGCATGGGCCGCCTTCTCCACAGCCTCCTCTTTCTCCTTCTTCACCTCTGCCTCCTCCGCAGCAGCCACCTTATCATCAAGCAGCTGGTCGAATTTTTGCCATGGGAAGGAGCCGTCAGGAAAGAGCTCTCTGATTACTTCCCTGGTAGCTTCTTCGGCCTGGTCCCGGTATTGGGCGCACATGGTAGGGATGACGTCATTTTAGAGCGTCTCAATGTCCTCCTCCCTCTGGGCGAGGATAGCCTTTGTGTTCCTGTGCGCCTTCGCCTGAGCCGTGTACAAAGACTTCCATTTTTCCCTCTTAGCAACAGCAAAGTCGAAAGCGGGCTGAAGCTTATCCCGCTCATCCCGCAGCTTAGCGGCGGCAGCCTCCGCAGCCTCAGCCTTGGCCCTCTCGGCTAGGACCGCCTTCTCAGCATCCTCCCTGAGCTTTCGCTCAGCGAGGAAATCATTTTCGGCTGCCTGGAAGTCCTTCTTCGCCTTATCGGCCTCTTGCTTAGAAGCATCAAGCTCAAGCCTAAGCCGTTCAAGCGCAGGGGCAGCTTCAGCCATGACCTTTTCTTGCTCCATAATGTGGGCGGGGGAAGGCTTCGGGGAGGAGGAGACGACGGCGGCATTCTTATCACCCGTCTGCACAGACTGCTTCTCTGATCGCCGTTCAGAGGGACCGGTAGACGGCGGCGGTTGATCTACAAAAAATTCGGACAAAGCATCCATGTCAACATTCATTGACATGCCAGAGAGCCTGTCATCAGGAACGCCTAATGAACTAGCTAAATCTGAGCCACAGGTTAGATCTGTACCAGGCTTGGCCTTCTTGGTTGGAGGACCCATTTCTTTGCCGGCCTCGGTAGCAGCAGCAACGGCAGCAGCAGACGCTGTCTCTTTTCTCTTACGTAAAAGAGGAGATTCCTCTGCAACGGTGACCTCCTCATCGGTAATATCGACGACCACCACCTTCTCCTTTTGGACTGCATGGATTGAAGGTTGAGCTGAAGTTGACGCCGTCGCCGCCATAGACGCTGCTCTTGGCTTTCGGCGCGGCACGTTACGCGATCTTCCTCTCGAGCCGCCCCGCATTCAATGCCTTCAACTCTGGTCCATAAGTTCGTTAGGGGCCGATCTGCGATCACGTGCCTCGGCTTTAGGATGCGGCTCAACAATTCTCCTGTCCTAGCCGAGTCCCAACCTCTTGAGGGTATCCGCAGAGACGGTCCGGGCCAAAACGATCCGCAAAAGAAACGAAGCGGGAGTTAAGAAAAGGAAATAAATCAAGGTTCAAAAACGAAGCATAAAAAGCGAGAGATGCGCCTCACACCGACCCCACTCACCCCCTGTTCGAGGGCCGGTATGAGGCCGACGCGCGAGCAGGCTCATCCTCAAGAATGATCTGCGTCGGGGCATCCATCCCTTTGGCATCCCATCCTTCTCGACCTCAAACAACTTCATTGCCCGTTTTTCGTCCTCATTAAGATGGACCCTGATGGCGTCCATCATAAGCTTACTCGGGAGACATATTTCTCACGCTCCCCGATTCTCACACCGCAAGTTGACACGGTCTTTGAAAGGACCGGCGGCATGGATAATCCTCCGGAACCTCAACGTATACCCACCGCCCCTTCCAGTCCTTGCAAGAAGTAAGCTTAGAGACGGTGATATAACCCGCTCGGTTGTATCTTGTACCACCCGAGCCCGCTTGGGTAGTCATCCTAAGATGGTGGAGCCGTGAGAAGAGGTTCACCGTTGGGGCCTCCCCTTTGAAAAGACACAACCATACAAAACCAACAATCGTCCTGATGGCCAACGGATGCAGTTGGGCCACGGCGACATTCATGGCTTTAATTATGGCCATAACGTATTCATTCGAGAGGAAACCGAGCCCATACTCCGGTGTCGATGTATACGCCGATACAACCTTGGGAGGGCAACGACCGCCCGACCTTCCCCGGAATAACAATTCTATACTCCCCGCCAAAGGAGTAATGGTGTTCAAAAAGCTCAGAACCGGAGCAGCTAGCAAACTTATTTGTCCAGGCACGACTAGGACCGATCGAGCAGGCATCACCGTGATGCAAAACAAGCGGCCTCTCTACGGCAGAAGGGGTCGCCTCATCATCAGTACCCTCAGAATGGGTCCCTTCATCATCATCCTCCTCCTCGAAACTCTCCAAAAATTTTGGATCAACTTCAGGAGAAGGAGACCTGGGGCCCCCAAACCCTATCGGGGTGACGGCCAGCGCCTCCTCCTCATCAGGACGCGGCGGGGAGCCCCCCGGCGCAGAAGTACTGGGTTGAGCATCCGCAGAAGACATAGTGACAACAAATACTTAACAAATAAAAGTTGAAAAATTTGTTTGTTTACCTTGGAAAAGTGTTACGCCGAGTAACGCTTTTGAAGACTAGAGAGAGGTTTCGTCGAAGAAGGATAGAAAGAAGAATTTTTTTTTAGAAAGTGAATTTTTGGTGGCCAAAATCAGAGGGTAACTGCTCTATTTATAGAGCAAAGCCCATGAAACGGACCAATCAGGGCAAAGCCCATGAAGCGTCAACCAATCAACGCCGAGCCACGTGTCAAGCATGCAACCATGGAATGTCAATCGACAAACAGTTACAAATCTTCTTTGACACGCTCCTTGACAGAATGTCAATCGACGTATCTTCTTCAACACGCTCCTTGGTATCTACTTGCCAAACGGCCCGCTGTTCAAACCAAGCTTGGCAGCACCGGCCGGGGGCATTCAAAAGCTCCGGCATTCTCAACCCCGGTCTCAGCCAGGGCCATTTTCTTTTCCACATCTGATGTCCATTACACATCCATGTGGAGGGGGGATATGATATGATACGGCCTAAAACGAAACCAAGCCGAGGAAGAAGAAGCGGAGAAGAAAATTCAACTTGCACGAAATACGCTCAACACTCATCGAAGGTCCATACCACGGCATAGACTACGGCTGGGGCAAATTGATGGGGCATATTCTCGCCACCCGGGCCGACCGAGTCAACATATTGAGCAAGGTCAAAGATATCCACAAAGAAGTCAAATATATTAGACACCTAACCGATGCGACCTCTCGGCTGTCACTTGGTCTCGGTCAATCAATCACCAGTAGAGAGACATATCCGCATACTCATATCCAAGACCCCTCGGCCGGCCTGCCATGGGTCCATCGGCCGAGGGTAGAACGGTCTTTCCACCTGCTAGCCACTTTGCCACTTGGCCACTACGTGACAAAAGGTGTAAGTTTATAAATACTCCACTTCTCTCAACGAGAAAAGGATCCGAAAATATAGCCTAAACTCACTATTAATCTGGTATAAACTCCCATATCTCTCTACAATATACTTTGCCAAGTAACACACAACTTAATCTCTTTAAGTTTACTGACTTGAGCGTCGGAGTGAGTACGCTCGGTACAAAGCCGAGCCCTCAGTTTGTTCATTGTTTCAGGAGAGGCCGAAAGGAAGAGTCAAGCAAAGTCATCATTCAACAAAGCTTACGTGGTCATAACACTTCTCCGTAATCACACCCGGAACATTATTATAAGAGAGAAAAATGACATCTTATTATAATGTGATTAAATGAGATTTTATTTAGTAATTTAAGAAATTATATTACTAAAATTAATCGGTGTTTGCGAAACACGCGAGATGAGAATGATAAGTTAGTTATAATTACAAGATGTTGTGAATTATACTAACTAGTAATTAAATGACCATTTTATGAGAAAGTAATTTTAAATTACTAGTCAATTTGTTAAATATGATTTATTTAATTTGTAAATGATATTTAATTTGTTAAATATGCATTTTAAATTAAAACATGACATAAGACATGTCACATGTCACATGACATACAATTGTACAATTGACAAAAATAAAATGGACTCCATATTACACTATAGAAACCGAAAATTGGTGGGCTATATGAGAAGTTTTGTCTTTTTCCATTTGTCTTATTCATTTGTCCATAACACTTGATAGTGACATGACCATGGAAAAAGACTTACACATTTGTTTTGTGAAGACAAAAAGAAAAAGAAAAATGGTCATAAGACCACATGAAGCCACCGGTTTTTAGCGTGAGGATTGAGAGAGTTTTTCTCAATTTTTATCATTCTTCTTATGTTTAATAAAAACAATACCTTCTCTCTCTTGTTCTTCATAAAATTCATTTTTATGAATCTAATTTGTACAAATCAAATACTAATAATACTAGTAGTAGTATATGAGTATTAGTAATCAATTTTAAGGTAAACCACATTACAAATATCTAGTACATGTTAGTTTGTGGGATTAAGGGATAGTCTTGGGTGCTACTAATTGGAGGGCTTCTATTTTGAAGTCATGAATGTTCATCCAATATTGGAAAGCTCAAGAACTAACAAGAAGGAGATCTTGTTGGTGCCCATTTGACCGAAATTTAATTGGTGAGAAATTGATTTTCTTATCTCTTCTTATTTAGTTTGCATGCATAAGATTTAAATTAATTTTATGACTAAATTAATTTGTAACATATAAGAATATGTTAAGTAATGAGATATAGATTTCTAACAAAAAGATCGTTGTTTTTAAAATGAAAGATTAGTTTAATGAAAGAAAATTTAATTTGTTTCTATATTTAGGTTGGAGTACTTTGGAGGGAGAAGTTTTTGAGAATTTAGATGTAGGGGTGTTCACGGACCGGACCAAACCGGACCAAACTCTCTGGACCGAAGACCAAATAAGTGTTAAGAGGTGGATCGAGGACCGGACCATATTAATATTGGTCCGGTCCGGTCTGGACCATAAAAACACGTGGACCGGACCAAATGGACCAAAGTTGACCAAATATTATTGTCATTGACATGTTTTAGCATATAAAACTAGAACTCGAGAAGTTCGCAATGATAAAAATAAATAATATTATTTTCTTACCAGATTTAACTACATAATTACACATGTTATAATACGTGTAAACAAAGTAGAAAATAAAATCAATAATATTACAAATTTAAAAATTCTTTTATTACATAACTTTCATCCATTGGTCAAAATCCCCACGCTCTATTCGGGTTGGTCCAGGACCGGACCGAAGACCAAAGTAGAGTAAATAGGTGGATTGTGGACCGGACTAAACAAAATTCGGCCTGGTCTGGTCCAGACCAAATGGTCCGATCCAGTCTAGTCTTTGGTCCGGACCACTGAGTGGCAAAATCGGTTTGGTTCGAGTGAAGCTCCTTTTGAGTCTTTGGCCAACAGATCGAGCCCGCGCACGCGCACGATCAGCATTCATTCCCAAACACAGTGGAGAAAGATGCAAGCTTCGAGCAAAAATGGCGATCGAACCAATCTTTCTCGCACATTCAAATATCTTATGGGTTTGTCACTATCCCATCAAATTTCCAAACTATTTTACAAAATTTTACTAACCCAATTTGTTCTTCTAATTTAATTTTGATTTTCTATGCAGCAACCCAATTTCTATCAAGAGGAATCCCCTTTATCTTCAATTCTTGGATCGTTAGGCATCTTACCGAAGCTGATTATGCTGTAAGTTGCTTATTTACTGTCAATTTGTTATAAAGTTGTCACCTTTTTTGTAATTTGATCTTTGTAGTTGTAATTTTAGCTACATTGCTAGGATTATGGATTGTTGAAGTTAAAAAGATTGATTTTTTGGGTGTTTTACTGTGAATTGTGGTTGCGCTTATTTCTCTTGTGAAGCAGCGCTCCTTTGAACACAAGGGTAAGGCTAAGTACATCCGACCCCTTACCTCGCTATTTGTAGGAGTCATTGAGGCACTGGGGTAATGTTGTTGTTGTGGTGGGTTGTGGTTGAATAAAGTTGGAATCTTGGAAATGTATTGATAAAGCTAATTTAGTGTTAAACCGCCGCACCGAAGAGTTTTTGGTGATCATGATTAGTGGATGGTTTGATAAAGATTCTCTAATAAGGAGCTATGTTGCAATTTGCAAATAAATGTTTTTGATGGTGATTAAATCCGTTTTATGTGTTCTGAATAGTTTTAATGGTTGATTGACTTCCTGACTGTTGGGTTGCAGATTTATGCAGTGCAATTCCATCTGTTCGTTACCTGTGTACTGTTTCTCAGTCGTGAAGGATTTCGGCGTGCGTGTATGCGTGCTGAATTCAAATGGTATTTTTTTATCTCTCTTTTTAGATTGTTGATTTGGTTTACATTATTAAATTGGGGTACACTGCAAATTTTTTGTATTGTGATGTTAAATGCTTGGTCGGGATATCTCAGGTGTCCGTTGTAGTTAAAAATGATTCATGAAAAATCAGTGATATTTGTCTCTTCTTTTTTGCTTGTGCTGCAGTGAGGACGACACAAATGGAGAAAATGCATCTAAGTTAATGAAAGTGGCTTGGCTGTCTCTTCCTCTTGGTATTGTTGTTACCGTGATAGCTTGCACAGCCATCTTCTGGTGGCAAGAGCTGAGCTTTTCTAGCTCATATGGCCAGGCTATATTAATAAACGGTAAGGTACTGATCATCTCAGCTATATCTTGTAGGGGATGAAGATCTTGTGAAGAATTTTATGTTAAATTGTTGTCTTACTGCTTGATCTGTTACTTGTTAGCGCTGCAGGCTTTGCATGCTTGTTGGAGCTTTTGGCAGAACCATTGTACATACTTGCTCAGTATTTGTTTTGTCTCAAGCTACGGATGGTAGTTGAAAGCACAGCAACACTTGCTCGTTGTCTAACCACTTATGCACTCATTGCTAGGAAAGGTGGCTTTGTAAGTTGTGGATAGCACGCTAGATGTTAACCGTCTTCTGAATTGTGTTACTGCTTTCTACTTTGATAGCTTGCTTTCTTTTCCTTACTTGAGTTCAGTTTTTCTATTCTTGTGCAGCAAAATGCTATAGTGTTTGGATTGTCTCAAGCATCATATGGAGGTTGCATTTTCTTAGGTTATTGGGGATACTTTCTTTTTCTTCATAGATTGCAAGGTTCAAAGCTCTTCCCCTTCAGGTAGATTCTACTATGCTGTCTAAGAGATGTATTTGTTTGTCTATTTAAGGAGGCTTCACTGAGTGTGTTTCTGATTTCTGTTAGGTAGCGTTTGGAAACACGGAATTGATTTCGTTTTCATGATTTCAATTGTAGAAATTCAAATGTTTGAATTCAATTCCAAATCCAATTCCAAAATTGCGTTTGGGAAACCCATGGAATTGGAATTGGAATTGAACTTGGGCGAGACGGATATGGGTCGAGGTCATTGGATGTTTTATATTTGAAAAAATTAAATATTGTCTCGAAAAATATTTGCGATCGGAAAAAATATCATAAATAAAAATATTTTGATGAAATTTTCGTCACAAAATAAAACTTAAGAAGTGATGGAATTGAAATGACTACCATATGGTAGGTATTTGAGAACCCCAAATTTTAACTAGCTTGGAATTGATAAGGAATTGAGTCAAATCCAATTCCAAATTCTAGGGATTCCCAAACACTTGAAATATCTCAATTCCGGAATTCAATTCCAATTCAAGGTTTCCAAACATAGCATTAGGTTATTTCTCTATCATAGTATCATGTTGGGTTAAGACTCTATATATCATTTTCTCTCAGAGCAGGTGACATAATGAAGTACGATAAGCCACTGTTCAAGATGTGTACGCTGTTTACCCTTCAGTCATTCCGTAAATTGGTTCTCCAAGAAGGAGAAAAAATGGTCCTTGTGTGGTTCGACACTCCATATAACCAGGCTGTATATGGTCTAATAGACAAATTAGGTGATTTGTCTTCCAACACTTGATACTTGTCTGTCTACTTTAAAGAACTACAAGCTATATCCCAATGTTCAGAATTCAAGACATCTTTTGCTTGAAACAGTAGGTCGATGTTCAGGGCTTATTTGCTTACGTTGTCGACAATTTATATCTCAGGAAGCTTGGTCGTGAGAATGGTATTTCTACCCTTTGAAGAAAGTTCCTATGTGACGTTTGCAAGGTCTGCTACAGGTTATATACTCTCTCTTTTCAAGTCCTCTTTATCAGTTCTCCAAAAAAATTCATATATACTCAATAGCTCTTGATGTTAGGCATCTCTACTTCCGCTCTTTAGGATGTATCTGCGGTTGTATTTGAAACACTTAGTTTTCACTGAAAAAACATCCGTAATTCTCGTCAAAAGATAGCAATCAAAGCTTTGCTATATGCATTACTTTCTGTGAAAATGTTGTATCACCAATCACCATGCATAACTAGAGTACTAGATATTATTTTTCTGTACTCATATATAAAATGCTGCCTTTCACATTGCAGAAGAATCAGTAGACAGAAGGAAACAGCGCCTAACAGAAGCCCTGAAGCTTGTGTTGTTAATCGGTACATCTGCCCATCTTGATATGTCATTGATACGTAACTCGGACTAGATGGCTGGATATAATTGCAGATTTATATATTTGACACTATTTGTGTTGACGATTGTCGTAGGTCTTATTGTTGTGGCTTTCGGACCAAGCTATTCTTATTCACTCATTAGATTGTTGTATGGCCATAAGTGGAGTGATGGAGAAGCTTCACCTGCCCTCAAATACTATTGCCTGTATGTTATGCTTCTTGCAATGAATGGTAAGTGATATTTTGCAAGAATTTTAATGACCGTATTACTTCAATTACTTTTGAACTTTCTTTTAACTTCGATCACTTCTCATTCCGGTGCTTCTCGGCTCGAATAAAAACGAATGAACCTTTCTGATTCTATGTTAATTACTATGAACATTCGCAGGACACCCCCCCTCCTGTAAGAATCCATATACAGATTTCATTAACATATATTTTTCAATTTTTGAATTGCACCAGGAACATCGGAAGCTTTCCTTCATGCCGTTGCGGATGAGAGCCAATTGAAGCGCTCTAATGATTCGCTACTTGTCTTTTCACTGATATATGTTTTGCTGAATATCCTGCTGGTTCGATCAGCTGGGGCCATCGGTTTAATAATAGCAAATTCTACAAGTATCCTTGTTTATGTTCATAGCTGTAGACAATCATTTTGCCAAATGTTGTGACTTTAATTTCTTTGGCCGATTATACATAAGAGCCTCTATTTACGTGTCAATTCATATTTTCCATTGAAAGAAGTCCGACAAGATACAGAGTTTTTCGTTTAGTTCTTAGACTGCTAGTTTTCCCCTTTACCCGCACTCGTGCTGTTGGTAATGGCTTACTGTGTTGTGGTCATGTTGTGAATTTCCAACCTCTGTTTCCTTGACTATAGTAAAGATATGGCACTGAGGATAATTTATTCAGCGGTTTTTATTAAGCGTTACTTCAAGGTTGGATTTCCTTTCTTCGAAAAAACTTATATGAGACGGTCTTACGCGTGAGACCAAACTTAAATGAGGCATGTACCAGAACTTTGAGACAATCTCACGCGTGAGATTGTCTCATACAAGACTCTTTACTTTTTCTTATTGCCAAACCTCATTAAAGTAGGGATGTCCTTGCGACTCTCTTGTGCGGTTTCGTAGTTTGATTTGCTAGTGCCTACAGGATTCATCCTCGTTTTCGCTTCGAAGCTGTTTGCCCTCGGGTTGGGTGGTACTGATAATTTCTGGAGCCGTCACTCTCATATCCGAAAAGATATTTCTGGACAAAGATAACTTCTGGATTTCCTTTTTAGTTCACTTTTCTGTTGGATTTACTTGCTTCTGTTTTTCAGCTGTTATCATGTAAGTCTTGTTTCCATCGCCACCCTATACTGTACTGTTTAACTGAGCAATCACTTCAGATAGTTTCTGAACTTACGCTCTATCTTCTTTTTGTTCGATAGTTACTACCGGGAGCGAGGTTTCATCAACAAATTGATCCGTATTCGCCATCATGCCGACTAGATGGGAATATCCTCTTCTCGCATCACTGAAGGTATCGTCTTCTCTCCCTCCTTTGCTTGCGTAGTTGCCTTGTCCATTCTTGTTCAATTATAGACATTCCAACCACTGATTTTATGCAATACTTGCCTGCTGATCGACTTTGGTTTGTGGGGGTCATTATCTCTTAAGCAAGTGGTCTACCCATTAATTTGTTTTTAGCAACCAACTGCTATGTGGAAAATATATGGAAATTTATGGTCGATCAGAAAGCAACGAGTTTAACTTTAGGTTTATATGTATGATTTTGAGCATCTTCCTTGTTTGTGATAGTCTGAACTCTGAAGAAGCTCTATATCACGCACCCTCCCGGGAAAACTCACCTATGCCTTCTCTGCTTTTTTTCCCTACTAGTTTTATACACGTACAAAAAAATGTACGGGTCGTAATAGCAGTCGCCATCATTAAATACATGAGCATATAATTGAGCGTGATTAAGTGTTCAATACCGTGACAATATAAATAGTCAAATTTGGAGATTCGAATATTTGATAAATATTAGATTTGAATATCAGATAATATACAACCGTATTTTATTAGAATTATATTTTAGGTATTTGACATGTTAGACCCGTTAAATGTACGTAAATTGCAACATTTTATGTAAATTGTGACATTTTAACTCATGTTTTAACCCTTGTGGTGGGACCCTTCCCCGGACCCTCGCCTATCGGGGACGCCATCGTGTTGTGCACGGTGCACCGGGCTACTCTTTTGGTTGTCCCAAGAAATGTTACGTTGACAGTTGACACACATTGGCCACACCAAATGCTACGTGCTGACACAACACTCCTGACACATAGGTTCGGAAAATGTGATTGTTTTCACATAAAAACATGTATGACATCCATAGCCGGGTTTGAGTAACATAGTTCTCATTTCTCAAGCACTCGTCCTATTTGTTTATAACTTTTTTTTTTTTTTTGAAAAGATTTGTTTATAACTTAACTATTCCTAAGTTGATTGTTTCGCATAAAACATAATGTGTACAACTCTCACAGGTCGGTCAGACACCTCACTACCTCGTCTTTCATCGGTAGTCATCAACCTATGAGACGGCTTTTCTACGAGGTGTTACCGTAGCAAGAGAAACTCTGAGGACAACAAAGATCGAGCCATTTCCATCGTATCCACTAGGTCAATAGGTGACTTGTATTCTTTCCCAAAATTCGAGTTTTTCTTGAAATGAGCAACAAACAGAGACAAGAACTTGTCCAAATGATGTGTACAAAAGGATTCGGGTGATGTTGGTTATCAATTAACCATACAAATCTGCATACTTATTCGGGTCACGAGATATATTATGGGTTTGTACAACATTGCTTTATATCCTTGTAAAAAAAAGTTTTCAATAGCGGATTTAGAAAATTTTCTTTCCAGGGTCCCAGAAAAAATATACTCCGTAATACATAATTCTACATGAAAATATAAATTTACTCTATTTTTACCTAAGAATTGGATCAAAATACTGATGTGACCTCTATTATACTATGTCGGACTTGTTTCGAAATCAACAATAGGAATGTAAACTCACTAATGCATAGTCTGGGGATCGGAATGTTCCTTGATAGGGTGGTCAGTTATGCTCATTTTTTCCTTCTCTTCCGAGACAGCAACCAGGCAACGCATCTCGGGGTCTCGACTCAGGATGATGATTCTTGTTGAAGCTAAATATACGTTTTCGGCAACAAATAAGTAATAATATGAAGAGGAAGAATGAGAAAATGATGACAATGGTGACCAACATGAGCTTTCCATGTACACCATAATATTTGTCATTCAGAAAAACACTCTTTTGCAAATACAAGGGACTTGGGCTTGGAGTTGGACCTCCTTTTAGGGTAATGCTATATTTTCTCATGTAGTTTTGTGTGTAATATTAAGTGAGAAGATGTTGAAACAAAGGTTATAATTTATACACCCTTAGCCTTTATGCATTTCAGTAAGTTTCCCTTAAGATGGGTCATTTCCCTCTTTTAAGTTTTAAGACGGGAAATGTGACTACTTTTTAATTTTAGCTATAATAGTAGCTATAATATTTTGACGTTAAATGATCATTTTTAATTATAAAAAATGGCAATATTTCACCCGTTTTAAATCTTAAGCGGAAATAGACCGTCTTAAATGAGAATGGGTGTGTTTCCAATATGGGGTACATGTACTGAAATCAACAACATGCATGATCAATTTCGTACGGTCCAATTTCGTCGCAAGTGGGCCTAAATTTGTCACTTAGCTACCCACTAGCCCGTCTCCTTGAAATAAGCAATAATCCCATGGACCATGGTTACCTTGTTTGAACCCGCTCAAAAACAATGTGAACCAAAAATGATCCGGCTCGATAATAACTCGAACAGTAAAAGTTAAGACTTGCCCAACCTGTAACCCGACCCGTAAATGGATAAGGTTATTAAAAATTTGTTTTTAGTGAAAATAAAACTAATATAAAATTATTAAAATAACCTAGATTTTCAAAACATTGAGATAAAGTATACTTATATTGTTTTTTAAAAAAAATATAACTTTTTCAAGATCGAAATCAATGTCGCATGACCAATCATCGGTTTTTTTAGTTAGAAATCGCACCCATTGTTTAAACATCTTTTTAAGTTGGAACTTGCATGAAATTATTGCGTAAAACCAATTCGTTTCATATATTCTCATTTGATCATGGAATTTGCATGGAATTGCGTTTAAAATAAATTTATATTTAACTAAAAATACGAAAAAAATAGCCATTTAAATACGAAAACCACGATCAAAATGAGATTTAAAAATCCTAATCATGGACAAACACAAATTCAAAGATCGGTCGTGGTCGGACTTTGAAATACGCCGCCAACCATAGGGTAGGACGTTGATATTCAAAGTCCGACATGGTCAGACTTTGAATTTCAATATATTAGTAAATTTACGAAAACACTATTTAAATTATTTTTTCTTGTTCATTCACTACAATTATAGATGGTGCAATATATTATTAAATTTAAGAAAATACTATTTAAAGATGTATATTAAATGGTAGAGAAATGGTCGTAGACAGCTAAGAATGCCAACCTCATACAATGTTGATTGATAACCTTGTATATTTGGTAAAATAAACTTGATATAGCTAGTTGTGCTAATACACTCAAATGTAGATTAGATATGATGATAACTTATAAACTTCAAACAAAATTATTTGATGTGCATATTATTTTTATTTAATTATACTGTATTGTTAGCCTCTTTTTTACTATTCACACAAAATTTTTAATGTGTTATATTGACCAATTAATATACTATTTTCAAGTATTCAGTAAACTGCATATTTAGATATAGAGCATATTGGTTGAAATCTACCATATCCGTCCCTATTTACCTTTAATTTTGGCATAAAGAGCAAGGAAAGTGGAGTGGACCAATTATTGAATGACAAGTGTGCCAAATTGAGTGTGTGGAGAATATAGTTAATCATCAAAGACATTCTTAAAATAGAACGGTAAATAATTGACTAAGACACTTCAAAATAAAACAGGTAAACAATTGAGCGGGATGGACGGAGTACAATTTTTTTTTGATAAAGAAGGGAGTACTATTTTTTAGTATGATGTTAATAACAACATATTATATCAGAATATTCGACTTATACATGAAAACACTATAATTTATTTTTATAATCTGCTAAATACTAAACACTCATAATATTCCTAATCATGCTAATTTAACTACTAAAACCTACTAACGTTATCCACTACTATGAATTTGCTTCCACTGTTTGTCAAACAAGCCAAGATCTTTGGATGAGCCTGTTAACTTTATTTAATTATGTTGCATTATTAGGTTGTTTTTACGGGAAAGTGGTGATTGACCCCCCATAACTTTGTACAATTGTGAAATTAACCCTCATAACTTTTAATTGGAGTGATTAAGCCCATAACTTACATTATAAGTGAAATTAAACCCCTTTATCAAAATCTCACGAGAAAATCAATTTATCATATCATAAAAGTAAAAATGGTTATGTTTTTTTATGAAAAATATAAAATAAAAGGTTAAAAAAAATTAATAAAAAATGGCATAAATTAGATAAAAAAAATTAAAATATTTTACGAAAATCAAATAATTTATTATTTTTTATGTAACGTACAGATTTTTCAACTTTTTTTTACAATTTTCGCAAAAAAAATTCAATTGCGAAATATTTTATTAGATAATTGTGTTAAAATCAGAAGTCGAAGAAAAGATTTTCATTACAAATAAAAAATATAATAAAAGGGTAAAAAAATAATCAAAATTTTCTATTATTTAACATTTCAAAAAAATTCACTTAAAATTGTTAATTGTTTTTTTTTTTTCAAAAAATCATACTGAATTACATACGTATGTAAGAAAATGCTTTAACTATATAATATGTATGATTTTAGTATGTTATACGTATAGTTGTTGGTATATAATGATATTATGCAGAGATTTTGATAAAGGGGTTTAATTTCACTTATTATGTAAGTTATGGGGCTAAATTACCCCAATTAAAAATTATGAGGGTTAATTTCACAATTGTACAAAGTTATGAGGATCAATCACCACTTTCCGATTGTTTTTACGTCACATATTAGCTCATTCAACATCACACATTCACACATATCTAGCATATTGAATATTTAAATATTTACCATGCATCCATGAGGACCATGACACACGTTTTTGCTAAATATAATTAAACACCTATCATTTATCAGTTATTTTAGTTAATACTTCACCGACCTATGACAAGCTTTTTTGTCGAAAGACAAAGAAATAAATAATGTTTGGAAGAAAAGGATAACACTCAACTACTCAAGCATGCATATAATTGCTTGAATTATTAATAATGAAAGTATTTCACTATTTTGGTTGAATTGGTTCTTTCTTTTTTGGTCTAAATATTTTGTCAAAATCTAATAATGGTCAATAATCTCAAAAGTTATACATGTTGTTACAATAATTTAATGACGTTGTGATAAACTTTGGAGTGATCTTGTAATTATCTTACCATTTTATATTTTTATTGCATCGTTTATCTTACTTGGTATATTATGGAGTACTTAGGTATCCATAGTTGTGTGGCGATATCGGTCCTTTACAATGGTTAGGGACGACACATTAATAATCCTCCTTAAGGATCTAAGAATTTTTCGAATATGGGATATTTGTGAATTGTGATCAAAGTAGGCATCCATTTGATTAAAAATGTTAACTTAATAATATATATGAAAGTGTTTATGTGTCTATAAGAAAACTGATGAGACACGAAATCGAGATGTAAAAATGTAGAATGATGAAGGCCAAATATGGGACGCAAAAGATAAGAGCCTCCGATCCACCTAATAATAATTAAGGTAAAGTTGGACCAAACGGTAACAAACTAAAGTGATTACAATTACACCTCCAAATTACGTGGAAGTTGACTCATTACTTGTACGTTAGTTTTAAATTTAACCACGTAATAATTCAATCGTATTTCCTCTTTTTTTTCTTTTCAATTTCTTTCTTTCTTTTTTCTTGATTGATACTCCATCTAACCACCTAAGTCAACGTTTAATTTAGTTTTTAAATTTATGGCCAATCGGAAAATGCGGCAGCTTGAAATATTTTAGGGCAAGAGGTTACTTACTATATAGACAATCACATGTTGCATGGCTTCGTTTTTCTAAACAACGTCGATTGCGTGTATTATTTCATTGCTTGATGATCCAAAAAATCATCAACTTATCTTTTATTTTGAAAATTTTATGTAGGATTGTTCCAGAAATACATAAAAAACAGACTATATACAGTATTCGGCAAACGTTTTCAAGTAAGACGGTAGTACAACGGTTATCCATTTATAATACCGAGACTTGAGTATATATTATTGTGTAGAACTTTATAGTTAAATAAAATGTATAAGTTGTTCTACGCAGTTATAAATTTATTGTAAAATATACTGTAGTTAATTATTCTTCTTTAAGGTAGAAGAGTAGAAGCTTAAGGTCAGGCATTATACCAAGGGAAGTAACATGCTTGTCGAAGTTTAGATCGTCAACTTGAATTTTTACAAGGATGAATTAATGACCCACATGAATGCATGTATGGGTGTTAATGAGCCAAGACGAGTCTGAGGTTGGCCTTACTCGGCTTGTACTCAAGAACAAAAATACGAGCTTGAGTGATGACTAACTTATCCGAGCTTGAAAAAATGTACTCGTTATCAAGCTTGCGAGCTCGAGCCAACCGAGTGTATATATAATTGTTAATTGTAATATTTTCTTTCTTCCGTTATTTTCAATAACAAGGCTCGAAACTTATGTGTAAAAATATTTGGCAAATCAGTAAGACATTTGTTATGTGTGATATAAAGATATAATCATGAGATTATTTTCATAAAAAATGAGCAACATCTAATCTAATCACACAAGTTCGTCCCGCTCGCGAGTTTTTCCAGTCAAGCCAACGTTTGCTCAGCTTGACTCGTTAAACTCTCGAGCCGAGCTTTGACCGAGCCGATTTCGAATTGCTCGTGAGCTGTCTCGTCTCATTATCAACCCTACATGCAAGGACATGAAATCATTTAATTTGCTCGTACCTATAGGAGAACACTCATGACGACGAGATTATTTGATGTATGTTACGATTCAGTAGTTATTAGAGTAGGAATCCTAGTTTTACCGAAAAAAAAGGAAATTAGTGTGCTAAATCATAAGTTTACCGAAAACAAATGATCAAGCTCTAAAATAATTTCACTAGTTACTAAACTCCTCATAACAGTGTAAAAAAAAAAAAAAAAAAAAAAAAAAAAAAAAAAGATATTCCCACCGTCTTGATTATTTGTTTTCCTTTATTTTTAACACCTTATCAAGGCAGACGGAACTCGGAAGTAACCATTTATAGCTAGTAACATCATTTGTATGACAAGTGAATTTAAATTTATATGAATATCAAATTTAATGAAAACATTTTCAAAACAGAAAGGTAAACAAACGATATTCGGGAATCGAAAGAGGGAGTAACATTATTCAACACTAGTCTTATATTAGCTTGAGAAGTTCAAACAAATTACCACATGATGTAAAAATATTGACCGTTGACCATTATTATTAGACATTATGACATACATATTTCTATTTTGTTGGTGAAAATGACATATTATTATACTCCATCATTTTCTATTAAACTTGGCTGATATAACTGATAAGGGCTCTCATATCTTAAACAAGTGATTAAAGGTTTGATTTCCAACTCCTACGAATGAAAAAAGCAAACTTGGAAGGGGTCAATCTATTAAATCATCTTCAGTATGACAATATCTCGAAAAAGATTACCCCAACTATCGGTATGAATACTCTGATAAAAAAAATCATTTTCTTTAACTAATCACACCAATTACTAATACGTATCCATATTTACTATCTCCACCTATAGTATACATCCACCAATTTCCTTGATGCTTCTCCTCTCACATTTGACCTTTTAAACCATGGATATATCATATATTTGGGTCCCACAAAATCAACAAATAACAAAATTAACCATGCAACTCACCATTTCTCCTCCTCTATAAATACCTTAACATTCAAGAACACCCTACTTCATTGAACTCCATCATTTCCTCTCATTTCTCATTCAATGAAAAAATTATTATAACATACATTTCATTAGCTACAATTATACGTTCCCTTAAAGGGTCGATCTCTAACATCCTGACTTATATATCATTAGTTCCTCGTTTATATCTCGGTTTTAACCCCTAAGCTACATATAAATAATTAAATTAAACTAAGCATGGCTTCTTCTTTGGTTATGTTGCTTATTTCCATCATTCTTTGTTATGGTTTGGTTAATATCCAAGCTTCTCACCATGTGTATAGCCACCTTCAAAACAAAATGTCATTTCCTCCTGTTAAGGAACCGTATCGAACCGGGTACCATTTTCAACCCGTTAAGAATTGGATTAATGGTACGTACTATTTTTAACATTTTCCCCCCTATTATTAGGGCTTGAATTTAATTTTTTAAAATTTTTTTCATGTTAATTATTTCTAACGTTGACTTTTTCTTAATTTGTATTTTGGAATCTACCAATGGTGTATGTGTACGTAGATCCCAACGGTTAGTTTTCATTGCCTCTCAACTTTGTTCTTGTTCTTTGTTTTTATTTTAAAAGTCAATGTTTACATTTTAGCTAAGATAGTTTTTTCTTTTGTTTTGTTTAGTTACGTAATGTAGTCTTATTCAAGGACTACGTACCGTACGTGTTCGTTCAAGGGTTAAAATCAGTTAGTCTTAACATTAACAAGAATGCTCGTAAAGTCCTAATAATAATAACGACGACATAATAACAATATTACTCCGTAATCTTATTTATACTCCGTATGTTTTATTTTTCGAACTTAATATTTCTCAAAATATACGAGTACTAAGTTACTAGCAAAAAGTAACATGGAGTACATGGTATGCAATTGCGGAATACTAGTCATATGAGAACATTTTTCGGAACAAATAAGATATAAATTTCATAACTTTACGTTGAAGTACTATTTACTTCATTTAAAATCACGTTAATGGAAAACCAAAAACGTAATTTATAAAAGAATAATATTATATACGAGTATAATGATGGATGAGAATAATTATTTCGGATAGTAGAATTAATTAAATTAAAATTAGAATAATACGTATATACATATATATCTCATGCACGAATGCGCACGTCTCAACTAGAGATGGCAATCCGGGCCGGGCTAAGGCGGGCGGCACGGGCACGGCACGAGTCCGGCACGGGCACGACACGGCACGGATGAATAATACTGATGGCACGGGCACGGCACGAACGGGTTTGAGGCGGGCCGCGGCTGCAATTTTTGGAAATTCCCGTGCCTAGGCACGGCACGGCCCAAGCACGGAGGGTCCGGCACGAACCAGGCACGGCGGGCCTGGCACGGCACGGCCCGAGATTTGGCCCGTTTCTTAATTATTTAATTAAATTCCATTTTTTAATATCGTTTTTTAATTATTTAATTAAATCTAGTACATTAAAAATACAAGTAATCAACTAATCAAGACATCAAGTACATTAATATTTAATAAAATATATATTTAAATCGTTAATATTCATTATTTATATAAATAAAAGTGTATTTAGAAAAAAAATACTAAGGTTATTGGGCGCCCACGTGCTAGGCACGATTAGCCCATGGGCCGACGGCCCGAGCACGAAATTGGGCGTGCCAGGAGCGGGCCGCGGCGGAGATTTGGGTGAGTGGGCCAGGCACGACGACGACACGCCAACCCAATATCCGTGCCTTTTCCGGGCCATTTTTTTTGGAAAAGCGACGATGGCCAAGACGCGCCGCCAAAGACGGCCTAAATGTAAGTCACAAGCTCCCAATAAGTTGCTTTACAATGAGTCATGACAAGCTGTATTTTAGTGCTCTCTTTTTGGATCTCGTCGTCAATTTTTTAAAAAGTCAATTCGTATCGTCTTTTTATTTTTTGGTGACCGAAACAGTACCCGCTACTTTTAGAGTACATTGAGTATACCGTATACTAAACCTTCTAATTAAATCTTGATTGACTCTGAGTTTTCAAAGTAGGTGATGTTTGGTAAACGGCATATTGACCAATTTTTAGCATATTAAAGGGTTTTAGCATGTTTGACCAATCAATATGCTAATTTTAGTGTTTGGTAAAACATATTGAAACAAAGATATTTGGGAATATGTTGTTTTTTCAATATCTTCGCTTACCCAAAGATATTGGTTAACATATTATAAAATAGGAAATTTTTCTCCATTTTACAAAGAAAACTAACAATCTACTAATCGTAATCTGTCAATTACTAAACACTCAAATTAATTCTGCTAATTATAATATGCTAGTCAAACCTTCTGATAAAATCTATAATTTATAATATGTTTTTGCAATTTGCTTATGCTGAAATTAATCCGCTGTTTACCAAACAGGGTTTATATATTAATAATTTTCACTCTTTCAAAGTAATATTTATCCAAGTTTAATTTTTATATTGACCATTTGACATATAATATTGCAAATTAAGAAATGGTTTCTGACTTACTTTCATTATTTATAATTCAAAACACGTCTTTTTGAATAAATTAGTCATAGCAAAATAAACATTCATCATGTTTACGTTCTGATCTAATTCTTATGAACGTTTTGACAAGTATGACGGACATTAACTCAACATTAACATACCCTTCTTGCAACGATTGGGCACATATTTTTTTATTGAAAAATTCTTGATTAAAAGTGTTCGTATATTAATTGTCGTATATTTTATAGAACATTTTCGTATATTTTATACTCCATACTTTGTTATTAATTAAAAATGTTAACAATTTTAATTGTCATTAATTTGGGTGTACGGTAACATACTGCAGCACCAATGTTATACAAAGGAATATACCACTTATTCTACCAATACAACCCAAATGGAGTAGTATGGGGTCCCCCAGTGTGGGGCCATTCAACATCGACAGACATGATTAACTGGTCACCTCAACCCTTAACCATAAAACCCGAAATCCCAGCCAACAAATACGGAAGTTGGTCTGGTTCGGCCACAATTCTCCCCGGAAATTACCCGGTTATTTTATTCACCGGAATCATCAACCAACAAAACGGTCAAGTCCAAGACATAGCCCTACCTAAGGACCCAAACGACCCATTTCTTAAGGAATGGTACGTGCCTAAGGCCAATAACCCGGTCATCTACCCTACACCACAAAACGGTATCAATGCCAGCTCGTTTCGAGACCCGACAACTGCCTGGATCCTCCCAGATGGTAAATGGAGAGTCCTTGTAGGGAACAAGATTGGAACCGAAGGCGTCGCGTTGTTATTTAAAAGTAAAGATTTTATTCATTGGGGTTTGGCTAAACGTCCATTGTATTCTTACCAAAAAAGTGGAATGTGGGAATGTCCTGATTTTTTTCCGGTTTATGCTAACGGTAATAGTATCGGAGTCGAGGACTCGATTTTTGGGAGAGGAGTTAAGCATGTACTTAAGGTTAGTTTGGATGATACGAAGCATGATGTTTATACTGTCGGGAATTACAATGTGAAGAAAGACGGTTTTACCCCTGATGTCGGGTTTATGAACGCTTCTAGTTTGAGGTACGATTATGGGAAATATTACGCGTCTAAGACGTTTTTTGATGGGTCGAAGAAAAGGAGGATTTTGCTCGGTTGGGCTAATGAGTCGTCTTCTGTCGAAGACGATGTTAAGAAAGGATGGTCCGGGATTCATGTAAGTTTCGTTAAATAGTAGAGTTGTTCATGAGTCGTCTTAGTGATTGTTGAAAACTTTTTGTTAGAAGATTTTTTTTCGATTTTAAATGCAGACGATTCCAAGACAAATTTGGCTAGACAAATCTAAGAAGCAGTTGATCCAATGGCCGATTGCGGAAATCGAGACGTTGAGACGAAAACCGGTTAATGTTAACATCAGAGCACTCAAAGGAGGGTCGACTGTTGAAGTTAAAGGTGTTACTGCTGTACAGGTGAAATACAAATTTACACAATTAGTTACATTTTTTTTTTTTTATAAAATAAGACGGTCTGATACTATGAGACTGTTACTCATATAGTTTTAACTTGTGCAATTTTATGCAAAATTTTCAGGCAGATGCGTCAATAACATTTAAGATCAAGGATTTGAGCAAAATTGAGAAATATAACCCGAGTTGGACCGACCCACAATTGCTATGTAGCCGAAAGGGTGTGTCCGCCAAAGGTGGGGTCGGACCATTTGGGCTATTAACATTGGCGTCCAAGGGCTTAGAAGAGTACACTGCTGTTTTCTTCAGAGTTTTCAAAGATCACGAAAAATTTGTGGTTCTAATGTGTAGTGATCAAAGCAGGTAAATTCGATTTAAACCGTATTTTCCAACGTCTATATATAGAATGTGGAGTAACGTAAAATTATGACTAACTAAATTAAAATGCTAATGTTTTTGTATATAGGTCGTCTAAAAACCCGACTACTGACAAAACGACGTATGGAACTTTCGTGGATGTAGATCCGATTGCTGAGGGGTTGTCCTTAAGAACATTGGTAAGTTAAATAACAAGATTTATATACGGAGAATGTTTTTTAATTACTTGAATATGAAACTTCTCGGGTTATATATATGGCAGATTGATCATTCCGTGGTAGAGAGTTATGGAGCGAAAGGAAAGAATGTAATAACAGCAAGAGCATACCCGACATTGGCGACATTCAAGAACGTTCACTTGTACGCCTTCAACTATGGCTCATCGAATGTTGAAGTTAGCGAGTTGAAGGCATGGAGCATGAAGAAAGCTCGCATAGCTTAGATTTAGAGTTCTAAAAGAGATTTCTTTTGTCTTAATTACACTATTTGATTATGCATTGTATTTTATTTGTTAAATGTAAAGTGTGCATGTTTTGATGAGGGCAAACATTTATGTGAAAATGTAATTTTTGACCTATTTAATAACAGAGAGAACGATTGCGAGTCACGGTACAATGGTACTATAATGGTAGAAATAGCTTTTTTTCTAGGTATTAAGTAACTGACGTACTTTTTCAGATCCATTCATTCGTTTACCTATGATTAAAATACCTTTTACTGCAAATAAAAAAGGTAAAAAAATGAGTGAGACGGAGAAAATACAACTTTACAATTACACTTTAGGTAAAATCATCAGACACAGGTATTTCCGGCCAATATCCACTCAAAAAACTCTACACAATATCATGTAGAGACTAGAGACAGCATGGGTAATAAATGAGCAGGGGTCGACAAATCTACCATTGTACCATGAAGGCCGAGTCGAACTCAAAAGGTACTTGAGAAACAAAACCATGTATATAATTTCATTTTATGTTTCAAGCAATCATATTACAAATCCTTCGCGAAAGAGGAAAACCAAACGAATTAATTTCATTTTATCTCATAGTCTTGCTCCATTAAATTCTGAAGCTCCGATCCTCAGCCTGTCAAGTTTTAAAGTGAGAACTGCTACCTTCTGAAGCTTTTTCCTCTCCCTGCTCCTGTGTGGCTTCATTTGCAACTCCGTCAACCTCAACTACACCATTCACAATTTCGTACCTCTATAGATGATGGGAACGAAAACAGAAATTAATTAATTAGTAAACGGTAACGTAAGAGCTTCATTTTCAACTCCGTCAACCTCAACTACCGTGATCGCTTGCACAACCGGCTCATATGGCCAGGCTATATATTAATAAACGGTAAGGTACTGATCATCTCAGCTATATCTTGTAGGGGATGAAGATCTTGTGAAGAATTTTATGTTAAATTGTTGTCTTACTGCTTGATCTGTTACTTGTTAGCGCTGCAGGCTTTGCATGCTTAAAACTACAGTATATCCCAATGTTCAGAGTTCAAGACATCTTTTGCTTGAAACAGAGTATGTAGGTCATGTTAAAGGCTTATTTGCTTACGTTGTCGACAATTTATATCTCAGGGAGCTTGGTCATGAGAATGGCATTTCTACCTTTTGAAGAAAGTTCCTATGTGACTTTTGCAAGGTCAGCTACAGGTTATAATTAAGCTTCTTCTTATCAATTCTCCAAAAAATTTCATATATACTCAATAGCTCTTGAGGCTAGGCATCTCTACTTCCGCTCTTTAGGTTGTATCTGCATTTGTTTTTGAAAATCTTAGTTCTCACTGAAAAGCTATCCTTAATTCATCGTCAAAAGACAGCAACTAAACTCCCTCAAAAAAAAAAAAAAAAAAAAAAGCCCTGAAGCTGTAAAAATGTTGTATCACCATGCACCCTAACTTGGAGTATTATATACTGTTAAATCATATATTAAATGCCGCCTTTCACATTGCAGAAGAATCAGCGGACAGAAGGAAACAGCGCCTAACAGAAGCCCTGAAGCTTGTGTTGTTAATTGGTATGTCTGCCCATCTTGTTGCGTCATTGATCTACTTCCCGCCGAGAGAAAAGTGTAAGGTCATATTCCGGATTTATTCATGTAACGAACTCTATATTTGTGTTGGCGATTGTCGTAGGTCTTATTGTTGTGGCTTTTGGACCAAGCTATTCTTATTCACTCATTAGATTGTTGTATGGCCATAAGTGGAGTGATGGAGAAGCTTCACCTGCTCTCAAATACTATTGCTTGTACGTTATGCTTCTTGCTATGAATGGTAAGTGATATTTTTCAAGAATTTTAATGACTCACTGTATTATTTCAATTACTTTTGAACTTTCTTTTTAACTAAAATTACTTCTCATTCCCGCACTTGTCGGCTCAAATAAAAACAAATGGACTTTCTAATTTTATGTTAATTACTATGAACGAACATTCACGAGACCCCCTCTGTAACAGTCCATATACAGATTTCATTATTTATTTTTCAATTTTTGGGTTGCATCAGGAACATCGGAAGCTTTCCTGCATGCTGAGAGCCAATTGAAGCGCTCTAATGATTCGTTACTTGTCTTTTCACTGATATATGTTTTACTGAATATCCTGCTTGTTCGATCAGCTGGGGCCATTGGTTTAATAATAGCAAATTCTACCAGTATCCTTGTTTATGTTCATCTTTCTAGACAATCGTCGTGACAACTGTCACGGTCTTTTTTGGGCCAATTTCTTTGGCCTTCTATACATAAGAGCGTCTTTTTACGTGTCAATTCATATTTTCAAGTAAACAAGTCCTATCAGATATTTCTTTTAGTTGTTCTTAGACTGCTAGTTTATTTCAGAAAATTTTCTGGTCAAATGCTACATGTAGCTTATTTCAGAAAATTTTACATCACTCTTGCTGGTGGTAATGGCTTTCTGTGTTGCTGTTATGTTGTGAGTTTCCAACCTCCGTTTCCTTGACTATAGTAAAGATATGGAGCCGTCACTCTCATATCCGAAAAGATATTTCTGGACAAAGATAACTTCTGGTTTTCCTTTTTAGTTCACTTTTCCGTTGGATTTACTTGCTTCTGTGTTTCCGCTGTTCTCATGTAAGTCTTGTTTCCATTTCCATCCTATACTCTGCACTGTTTAACTGCGGAATCAGATAGTTTCTAAAGTTCCACTTGATCTTCTTTTTGTTTCATCAACAAACTGATCCGTATTCGCCATCATGCCGACTAGATGGAAATATCCTCTTCTCACATCACTGGAGGTATGTTCTTCTCTCCCTCCCCTGCTTGCCTAGTTGCTTTATCGATTCTCATTCAGTTAAAGACAATCCAACCACTGCTTTTATGCAACACTTACCTGCTGATCGAAGTTGGTTTATGAGGGATGTTCTCTCTTAAGCAAGTGGTCTAACATGAAAAGACTATAGTTAGGACTTAGGAGGTGTCAAGGCGGAAGTACGGGATACTCTTGGTCAACAAAAACCATCCACTTACAGTTGCTATGCTTTTCCGATCTAAGCTGAAATATCATGGAATTTGCTAGTCGATCAGAAAGCAACGAGTTTAACTTTAGGCTTATGTATGATTTTGAGCACCTTCCATGTTTATGATAGTGTGATGAAGCTCTATATCACGCACCTCTCGGAAAACCTCACCTATGCCTTCTCTGCTTTTTTCCCTATTGGTTGTCCCTTGGCCACACCACATGCTACGTTAGACACGACACTCCTGACACATAGTCGAAAAATGTGATTGTTTTCACATAAAAACATGTACGAGACCCGTAGTAGGGTTTGAGTAACATAGTTCTCAAGCTCTCGTCCTATTTGTTAATAACTTTCTATTTCTCAGTCGATTGATTTCCTACCCGTCCTTGTTCAATGTTTCCCGTAAAACATAATGTGTACAACTCTCACAGGCCGGCCGGGTACCTCACTACCTCGTCTTTCATCGATAGCCATCAACCTATGAGATGGCTTTTCTACAAGGAATTACGGTATCAAGAAAAATTCAGGGCATCAAAGATCGAGCCATTTCCATCGTATCCACTAGGTTAATACTCAATAGGTGACTTGTATTCTTTTCCCAAAATTGAGGGAAAGTTAAATTTTTACTTATCCAAATGATGTGTACAAAAGGATTTGGGTGATGTTAAAAAGATTTTTTTGGAAGCGGATCTAGAAAATGTTCTCCAAAGAAAATATAATACATAATTCTACATGAAAATATAAATTTACTCTATTTTTACCTAAGAATTGGATCAAAATACTGATGTGACCTCTATTATACTGTGGCGGTCTGGCTGACTTGTTTCGAAATCAACAATAGGAATGTAAACTCACTAATGCATAGCTTGGGAATCGGGATGTTCCTTAATAGGCAAGACTTCATCTGTTGTGCGGTCAGTTGTGCTCGTTTTTTACTTCTCTTCCGAGACAGCAACCAGGCAACGCATCTCGGGGTCTCGACTCAGGACGATGATTCCTGTTGAAGCTAAATATACGTTTTCGGCAACAAATAATTAATAATATGAAGAGGAAGAATGAGTACTAGATTTAGTCGGCCACCTCCGGCAAGGGCATCGGCGATGCATCTAGTTTATCCGCGACATGTTTCAGACTCTCCCCTTCTCTTTATCTTCCCTGTCTTCACTCCGACCATTGCGCAAGCTTCACTGCCACCATCGAACACCACCGCACCAGAATAACTCGAAACAAAAATGACGACGCCGACGACATTTTTCCAGTCACTTACACATGTTTCATCTACAAAATTCGTTTTCAAATTAAGTAAATCTAAGCTCGAAAATCGACAATCACTGCTGGCACAAGAATGACCACCTATACTCCTGAAGCTCGACGGTAATTTTTAAATCCGAGCATCATTTTATTTGTAGATTCGGCGAAGGTTTTACTTTCCCTTAGAAATGCGGTGTTTTGGTGGTCGATCCGACGAAGGTTTTACCAACGCCAGTCAATCGACTCCGATGCCCTTTCATTTTACCATTGATTGTCCTCTCATCTTACGTGTTGGTTAAGATGGCTGGGTGCTTATAAGGTGATTAGCTGATGGGGTAGTGGTGGTCAATTAAGGGGCGATGGTTGTCGGAGTTTCTGTGACTTGGTCACTTGGGTGACATGTATGGTGAATGGTTGAATATTGCGACTGAGTGTTACTGCTCCGGTGGTGGTGATGATGGATGGTGCGAAATGGAGGTGTAGGGCAGCTCATCGTGGCTTCAATTGGTGGAAGTGGTGAACTGGACTCGGGTTTTGATTCTGAGTTCAGTGTTGAAGATGGAGATGGTGGTCATGGCTTGGTTTCGATGTCGAGACGAGCTGGGGTTGATTTTGGTGGGTCACTGGTTCACAACGGTGAATTCACAAAAACTTGGCCATTGAATTAATACTTTGCCAATTGTTAAATGAAATTGTTGGTGGAGTTGTATAGCAAAACGAAGGAAGCAGGGGATTTGTGACTTTATCAAAGTCATTGGTCAACTTACTAGATACATGCATTTAAAGTATTAGATACGCTACTTTAAATTACTAGATACATTTCTTTAAATTGCCACAGATACACTCATTTAAGTAACTAGATACATTTCTTTAAATTGCTAGATACACTCTTTAAGTAACTAGATACATTTCTTTAAATAGCTAGATACGCTCCTTTAACTTATAATGTATACCTTTAAAGTGTTAGATACGCTCTTTTAAGTTACTAGATACATTTCTTTAAATTGCAAGATACACTCCTTTAAGTAACTAGATACATTTCTTTAAATAGCTAGATACGCTCCTTTAACTTATAATGCATACCTTTAAAGTGTTAGATACGCTCTTTTAAGTTACTAGATACATTTCTTTAAATTGCAAGATACACTCCTTTAAGTAACTAGATACATTTCTTTAAATAGCTAGATACACTCCTTTAACTTAATGCATAACTTTAAGTTGCTAGATACACTCCTTTAAATGACTAGATACACACCTTAAACGAGCTTGATACACTTCTTTCAGTAACTAGATACATTTCTTTAAATAGTTAGATACGGTCCTTTAACTTATAATGCATACCTTTAAAGTGTTAGATACGCTCTTTTAAGTTACTAGATACATTTCTTTAAATTGCAAGATACACTCCTTTAAGTAACTAGATACATTTCTTTAAATAGCTAGATACACTTCTTTAACTTAATGCATAACGTTCACTTGCTAGATACACTCCTTTAAATGACTAGATACACACCTTAAACTAGCTAGATACACTCCCTTCAAGTAACTAGATACATTTCTTTAAATAGCTAGATACGCTACTTTAACTTAATGCATAACGTTTAAGTTGCTAGAGATCACACTCAGTAATGTTCATTGGCTCCATCAGAAAACAGAAAGGTAGCCAGGCATGCATACAAGAAAATAACCACAAACAAAAGAAATGCAACAAGAAAACCATTGTTTTTTCATTTAATTTTCAAAGATCACATACAAGAAATTCCCCGCCTTTGGTTTCTAACAACTGCAATTTAACATTCGATTCTGAAAGGTAAAAGTACAAACAAGACACATAAAACTATTTTCCTGAACCAACTCCTCTAAGGCTATAAAACAAACCAACGACAACCACTCGCAGAGTCAGAGCCAATCGCGCTGCTGCAACTTAAGAGGCAAATAAACATCAGACAAGTACTGAAACCCAAAAGAACTAAGCGCCTGAATTTCCGCCTTTTGCTTACTCTTAACCTTCAACTCCAACTCCTGAACCCACCTAGGATTCTTCTTGACAAAATCCTCCTCCAGTAAATCCTTCCCCGTCTAAATATCCTGCTCGGTCATAGGCAACCTACATTGCTCAGAAATCTTATACTTTATCAATTTCTACAAACACAAACCCACCACAAATCATTAATTGAATTGAATTGAATTAATCAATCAGAGAGTTAGTAGAAGAAGTGGTGACCTGGATGGATATCAAAGAGGTGATATTAACACGCCCTTGAAAAGCCATGAGCATGATTTTAGAGCCATCGCCGATGCGGAATGAGCTTAGAGATGCACAATTAATGTCTGAGTGTTTCTGTCCAAGAGAGGGTACTGTTCAATGCCCAAGCTACTAATTATTCAATTCATAAAAACTAAATCCCAAACTAAAAGATGATGTACTGATGAAAGATTTTGACATGAGCCTCCATTATGTCGACATTTCCCCGATTAACTGGCCTTCCGAAAGGTTCCCTCTTAGTGTTGTCTTGTAGGCATTTCCAAAAGGTTCCCTCTTATTGTTCGAGGTTTCAGGAGGAATACTGAATGTGACAGAAGTAGATAAGATGGCTAAAATTGAGAAAAAGTAAGGAATGCAATAGAGCCAACAGT